>NC_058095.1:60866206-61173793 GCF_020171115.1 Neogale vison
CATCTTTGAGAGACATGAAGGTGGCCAGTGACTAGAGTATGGACAGCGATAAGGAGAGGGGCTAGAGATGGGACTTTGGGGACCCCATCACACCTTGGAGGCCATGGGAAGGATTAATACTTTAGGTAAGGTATGAGGTAGCTAGATAGAAGGTAAGGTATTAGATAGATAAGGATTTTAGGTAAGGACTAGGACCTCAGAGCAACGGGAGTCAGTGTTTTAGTCAAAAGGGGCATGGTCTGATTTTTTAGCAATTCTGTGATAAAGGGATATGTGGGGGCAGAGACTGTGGTGTAGGTAAGGGCCAGACAAATATGGGAGCCACCTAGGTGAGAAGCACTGGGATCAGGGAAGATGGAGAGAAATCTGCAGATGTGCTAGATCCACAATGTAGACCATGTGGGACTTGAGTCGATGCCCAGGTGTCAGGAATGGAAAGGGTGCAAGGTCTCCGGCTTGAGTGACTCTTGACTCCGTAGGATTTGATGAGATCATCTCAGGAGACAAGTGGCCCTTGCATCAGGATCCTCAGAACCTGCAGCATTGTACGCCCCGAGAGGAGTTGGATCTAGCAAAGAAGGCAGAGCAGTCAGTAGTACAGAAAATCTACCCCCTACTCACTTCCGACTCCCAGAGGTCACCTTGTGTTTTTCTCTCTCCACACCCAGATTTTCAGAAGGTCCCACCTGCTCTTTCTCCAGACAATTCCCATTGCCTCCCGTATTTGCCATCCTCGTCCCTGCACGCATGCTCTCCGGCCTGAGCACGGCCAACTCTGGCAGGTCCTCTGCTCCTCCTTAACCCTGTCCCCTTCATAATCCATTCTCTACATGGAGATCAGATGGGGCACCATCCTGCTGAAATCCCACCAAAGGATTCCTATTGTAGAATCAAATTTCAGCTCCTTACCATGGCCCTTGGACCCTCATGATGAACCTTTGCCTGCATCTCTGAGCTCGGCTCTTGCTCCCACCCAGGTCATCATTGTCCCCACATGGACGTGCCCATAACTTCTTTCTTTTCTGATTCTCAGGATGGCCCCCCTTCCCCCCTGATGTTTGTCCCTTTCCTCCCCCAATCACATCACCCCATTTTATTTTCTTCAGAGTGCGTATTATTATCTAAAATCCTTATGGTCATTCCCCATCACCGATGAGTTCCACGGAGCAGAGATCTTGTCTCTCCATCACGGCTGTATTTTTAATGCCTAGAACAGGGCCTGCCACAGGGTAGGCAAGGCTAAAAATACATTTGTGTCATGAATGGATGGCCCATGGGTATTTTAGGCACAGAACCTGCCGAATGTGTCAGCACACCACTTTGAATCTTTCCTGTTCTCTACAGAAGCAATTTAGCATGATGATTCTGCATTTAAGCTCTGGAAGCTTGACTGCCTAAGATTGAAGCCTGGCTCCCCTCCTTCCTGATTATACCTGACCTTGGGCAAGTCTGTTAGCTCTGGAGGCCCTGGTTTCCTCATTTGGGAAACGGTAGTAACAGTAATGAATTTCTACCCAGTAAGGTTGTTTGAGGGTTCAGCCTAGCATGCTTAGCACAATGCTTAACGTTAGTAAACATTAAAGAAGTAGAATCTGGAGCATTATCATGGCCCCATTGTTTGGCTGAAATGACCTTCAGGAACTCCTGACCCTGAGTGGCACACCTGGGCTGTGCCTTTGGGGAAGTGAACCCCAGGAGAGCTACTTGCCTGGGCTTGGAATTCGAGGAGAGAGGATAGGAGTTTTCAGAATGAAAGCGTACAGGGTGTGTGTGTGTATGTATGTGTTGGGGAAACAGAGTAAATATTAGGATTGGACTTTTTGTCTCTGAGTCATCCTACAAACTGCTTGTGCCCAAGATATCTTAAAGAGAACAGTCATCTCAGAAAAGTCAGGTTGATGACTTTCAAACTCTGGAACATTCTGTCTTCCCTAACCTTAATTCTTCAGGTTGTATCAGTGGTCTAGAATCAGGAGAAAGATTATTTTAATACCTTCTCTTTGACCTGAAAAATTGCTGGCCGGGACAAAGCTTGCTAAGTAACCTCTTGTATTGCCCTGAGCATTGGGTGGCTCTCAGCCTAGATCCTTGTTCGTAGAAGGAGACCAATTTGAGCTGCTTTTGCAGATCATTGGGTAGTTTAATCCTTCCTGATATCCTTTACATAAAGAGACTGGGTGTCCTTATCCATGAAGGTGGGGGGAGAAAGCAGATAATACCTCAGTTATAGTCAGGCATGAGGTTCAGTAATGTGCTTGCCATCTACTGAACCCTCAATTTTTGCTTCATCTCAGAGAATCTCTTTAGAAATAGAACTTATTTGTAGTCTTTCATGGATTACAGTTCATTTACTTCTCTTCTGCCATCTTTGATTATAGACTGTCACTCTCCCCTTTCTGACATGAAGGTACTGCCTTGATTCATTTCTTCCTTCCTCTTTTTCCTTGGCGGCTTCCTTCTCACTCCTCGATTTCAAAAGCAGCTGTACAAATAAAAACAAATCATTTATTTCCACCAAGGTTTTTGCGCAGTTAACCCCCTTCACTCCTGCCCTCGGAATACCAGCACACAAACTCACCCTTAACCTCCTTCCTACAGAGGATTCATTCTCCTGAGAGCCACCTGTGCCACAGCCCAGGCCCTGGGTTGGGACAGTTACACCATAAGTGGAGGACTTGTTCAAATAAATTTTCGCATCTTCATTCTGTGATCTATGCAGCCATTACAAAAAAAAAAAAGAAGAAGAAGAAGAATAGAACAGCTCTGTGTGTCATGATGGGAAATGACCCAAGAGGTATCTGTGTACAGGAAGGAAAGCAAGGTGCAGGGCGGTGGATATGATATGCTAACATTTGCGGAGGGATGGGGGTGGTATCCGCTAAAAACAGACACATACATACGTATAATTGGATCCACTTGGAGTGCTTCCATATGGAAGGATAACAAAAGACTGGTCACTGTCATGGTCTCCGGTGAGGGGCACTAGGTTTCCAAGAGTCATGGATGGGACGGACATTTGCTGCTGTAAACATTCTAGTGACTTTTGAGTTTTGTGCCGTACGCATGTGTTTCCTGATCAAACATTAAACTGTTAAGAGTGTTGGCTCAGAAACTGGCTTTTGTACACAGAGGGCAAGGAGAGACCAAAGGAAGAGACAGACCACTCCAGGTTTGGTAGGTGGCAGGTTTAAGAAGCAGGGGAGCTTAGGGGCGCCTGGGTGGCTCAGTTGGTTGAGCAACTGCCTTTGGCTTGGGTCATGATCCCAGAGTCCTGGGATCGAGTCCTGCATTGGGCTCCCAGCTCCATGGGGAGTCTGCTTCTCCCTCTGACCCCCTCCCCTCTTTGCTCTCTCTCACTCACTCTCTCTCAAACAAATAAATAAAATCTTTAAAAAAAAAAAAAGAAACATTATATATGAGATTTGTCTTGGGTGGTCACAAAGCTAGTAGATCCCCACACCCACCTGCCAAGTCTTAAAAGTTTATAAAGAGACTTTACCTGGATTCAGTCACGTGTATATCCGGATGGTCTCAGCAGCACCTTACTTTCCCGGGGCTGTGTCCTCAGGGCAGCTTCTAGCTTGGCCAAGACAGGGGAGGAGGGGGCGAGGAACCTCTGCTTGCCTGGGTCCAGCTCACCAGTCAGTCACTGCTCCCATGCTCTCAGTGACCTCCTCCAGCAGGTGGCTAGCTAGCGAGACAGGACAAAGAACAAGAGGGAGAAAGGTTATTCTCCAAGTTAAAAGACCATCAGAACAGGAATACCTCTCACTTTATGATACTGTGTCGCTGAATGCTACCCTCTTTGCCACCTGAAAGCCTCTCAGAGTCATTACTGAGGGTGTTAAGTGAGGACAAGAGTGGAAGATAATAGTGATGAGTGGAAAATAATAGAGCCCTGCACGTCAAGCTGCTTTTTCCAGTGGGGATGGTACAGAACAGATCCTTGGCTGTCCCCACCATCCTTCTCCAACCCTGGCTGGCCTCGTGGTCCTCAGTGGCTGTTTTTGTCCTCTTGGTCTTGACCCTCGTGCCTGTAGCCACCCACGGCACAGTTTCCTGCTTGACCCATTGACATGCCTGATGGAGCTGCTCTTTGTATTTAGAAAAACTCGAGTCATCAACTGGTAGCTACATTTCCCCCAAAGGTCCCCTTTAGTCAGTTCTAGGCGTGGTGTTTCTTAACTGTTTCCTTGTCAAATTTTAAAGAAGGATTCTGGATAGCTGAGGTCCTGCCCCAAAGGCAGGAGTCATGGGACTCAAGATGCTGGACACAAACCAAAATGGTCTTTTTGTGTGAGCTGACCCGTACCGGGATAGTTCTCCCCGACATTCGAGGCACAGCATCTTCTCTGGCCTTGTTACTGAGATATTTGAGGAATTTACATATGGATGACTGTTTCTCCTTAAACCAGGTTTCTCGACCTCAGCACTCTTGATATTTTAGGCGGGGCAATCCTCAATTTTGGGGAAACTGTCCTGTGGGTAGTAAAATGTTTACCAGCGTCCCTGGCCTCTCTCCATCAGATGCCAGTGGTGTTTCCCGTGCTGCAATAAGTGAAAATATCTCCATACATTTGCCAGAGTTCCCAAGAGGGCAGGAACACTCCGGATGAAGAACTAACACCAAGAACTCACAAGCATACATATTTATACCTGCCTAACTCTGTTCATTTTTAACCACTTTAGACACGTTTTTAAAAATGAGCTGTTAATAAGGTTTTTTTTTAAAAGGCGATGTGGAAGTACCCCTTCTCGTACTGTTTACTGCACCTTTAATTAAGACTCCAGAAATGTGTACATGATGCCTTAGATTTGGATGTATTAGTACTGAGTTGTACTGTCTCGGTTTTACCAAGAAGAATGTCCCATTTTTTTATTATTTAATTTTTTTATTGTTTATAAACATATATTTTTATCCCCAGGGGTACAGGTCTGTGAATCGCCAGGTTTACACACTTCACAGCACTCACCAAAGCACATACCCTCCCCAATGTCCATAACCCTACCCCACTTCTCCCAACCCCCCACCCCCCAGCAACCCTCAGTTTGTTTTGTGAGATTAAGAGTCACTTATGGTTTGCCTCCCTCCCAATCCCATCTTGTTTCATGGATTCTTCTCCTACCCACTTAAGCCCCCATGTAGCATCACCACTTCCTCATATCAGGGAGATCATATGATAGTTGTCTTTCTCCGCTTGACTTATTTCTTTTTTTTTTTTCCAATTTATTTATTTTCAGAAAAACAGTATTCATTATTTTTTCACCACACCCAGTGCTCCATGCAAGCCGTGCCCTCTATAATACCCACCACCTGGTACCCCAACCTCCCACCCCGCCCCCGCCACTTCAAACCCCTCAGATTGTTTTTCAGAGTCCATAGTCTCTCATGGTTCACCTCCCCTTCCAATTTACCCAAAAGCACATACCCTCCCCAATGTCCATAACCCTACCCCCCTTCTCCCAACCCCCCTCCCCCCAGCAACCCACAGTTTGTTTCATGAGATTAAGAGTCACTTATGGTTTGTCTCCCTCCCTATCCCATCTTGTTTCATGGATTCTTCTCCTACCCACTTAAGCCCCCATGTTGCATCACCACTCCCTCATATCAGGGAGATCATATGATAGTTGTCTTTCTCCGCTTGACTTATTTCGCTAAGCATGATATGCTCTAGTTCCATCCATGTTGTCGCAAATGGCAAGATTTCGTTTCTTTTGATGGCTGCATAGTATTCCATTGTGTATATATACCACATCTTCTTGATCCATTCATCTGTTGATGGACATCTAGGTTCTTTCCATAGTTTGGCTATTGTGGACATTGCTGCTATAAACATTCGGGTGCACATGCCCCTTTGGATCACTACGTTTGTATCTTTAGGGTAAATACCCAGTAGTGCAATTGTTGGGTCATAGGGCAGTTCTATTTTCAACATTTTGAGGAACCTCCACGCTGTTTTCCAGAGTGGTTGCACCAGCTTGCATTCCCACCAACAGTTTAGGAGGGTTCCCCTTTCTCCGCATCCTCGCCAGCATCTGTCATTTCCTGACTTGTTGATTTTAGCCATTCTGACTGGTGTGAGGTGATATCTCATTGTGGTTTTGATTTGTAAGAATGTCCCATTTTATTTGAATTGACGAGTGGTGAATTTATCCCTAGAGTGAAAGGTGTCTGACTTCACTGGAGGGGACACGTCTAAGCTCAGGGAGGGGATGTAATTCAGACCCACTGAAGGACCTTGTCCATACATGCATCATGGGCTCTGTCTACCTGAATTTACCTCAAGCACCACATGAATCTCCAGATCACTCTTGGGGGCTGCCCTACCTACCCCTGTCTTCCCTACAGGCACCTCAGAACCTGCAAATCTCCCAGAGGGGTTCAAAGCAGATTGGATGGAGCCCCAAAACCTTGATTCCCACTTGATCGCGCTGACAGACCATTCAGTCATGTCTGTCTCGGGACTGAGTTATTTTCATCTGAATGTGCTCTTAAGCCCTCCAGTGGTCACCAGATGCCCTGAGATTGAGACCCCAGTGCCTGCCTCTGGTGAACAAGGCAGGCTTTCCCCCATCTGGCCTCTGCATTATGCTTTGCCCTCTCCCTGTCCCTCACTGTGCTCCAGCTGCATTGGCTTTCTTGGGCACCTCAAACCGGCCATATTGGTTCTACCTCAGTGCCTTTGCACTTGCAGTATCCACTCCCTGGACCATTCTTCCTCGAATCTTTTTGAGATATGGCTGACTCTCTCCCACTTGGGCTGCATCTTAAATGCCACCCCCTCTGAGAGGTCTTCCCACACCGGGACTCCAAGCTACTACTGCAGCCCACTCCCCACTGTCCTGATTTCTGCTGTCCATATTTGAAATGACCCCGTTACCATTTGCATGTTTATCATTTGTTTCCCTGCACGTAGAATGTAAGTTCCATGAGGATAGTGGAAGATCATCGTGTGGGAACACAGGAGGCTCTGGGCTGCTTGTAGTCCAAGTGCTTTCCGCTGTGGTTCCACTGTAGCACTGTGGTTTCAGCTCACTGAGGAGAGGGGTTATCACTGCTTAGCACAGAGGGAGTGGGCCATGTTGCATACTGTGGATTTGCCTCTTTGGATGTTTCCTGTAAGTGGAATCATATGACCGGTCCCCTATGTCTGGCTTATTTCGCTCAGCATCATGCTCTCAGGGTTCATCCATGTCCCACTGTGTGTCAACCCTTCATTCCTTTTATGACCAAATAATACTCCGCCATATGGATATACCCCTCGTAACTGATCCCTTCATCAGTTGATGGACATTGGAGCCCTTTGCACCCTGGGCGGCTATGAGTAGTGCTGACATTTTCGGGCATGCACATGTTTTTCTTTGATGATCTCTTTTCAGTTATTTTGGGTGGTATTGAGTCGTCTAACTGGGCCTTATGGTAATTTGGTTTAAGTTATTGAAATACCGCCGAGCTTCAGCACAGAGCCGCCCCATTTTATGTTTCCACCAGCATGGCACGAAGCTTCCCATTTCTCCATGGGCTCACCATGCTTCCTGGCTCACCGATATTTCTTTTCTTTCTTTCTTTTTGTTTTTTAAGATTTTATTTATTTATTGAGAGACAGAATGAGAGAGGGAGACTGGGAGCCCGGGGGGAGGTCAGAGGGAGAAGCAGACTCCCCACTGAGCAGGGAGCCCAGTGTGGGACTCGATCCTGGGACTCCAGGATCATGACCTGAGCCAAAGGCAGACGCTTAACCGACTGAGCCACCCAGGTGCCCCACCGATTCTTATTTTCTGATCTTTATTGTTACTCCACTTGCCATCCTAGTGGATGTGACTGGTCGCTCCCAGTGGCTTTGATTTGGGTTTTCTTCGTGACTCATGATGTTTAGTGTCTTTTCATGTGCTTGTCAGCCCTTTTCTATCTTCCTTACAGCGTGCCTTTACTTTATGCTGATTTTCTTTGCATTGTAACTGTATGTGAACTCTTCTCTCCCTTTCTTGATCATAAGCTGCCTCATTTATTTATTTTTTTAAAGATTTGATTTACTGATTCGAGAAAGCAAGGGAGAGAGCCCAAACGGCAGGAGCAGCAGAGGGAGAGGGAAAAGCAGGCTCTCCTCTGAGCAGGGAGCCTGACGCGGGACTTGATCCCAGGACTCTGGGATCATGACCTGAACAAAGGCAGACGCTCAACTGACTGACCACCCAGGCGCCCCAAGCTGCCTTGTTTATAAAATGGGGCTAAGACACTTCTTCAAAGAGACTGACTTTTGGAAATTAAAGCATTGTTCAAATCTTTGTTAAGCTAAGTCTGAAACATATCTTTTTTTTTCTCCTTGCTGCTATCCCACTTTAATGTTTTTTAAAGATTTTATTTATTTATTTGACAGACAGAGATCACAATTAGGCAGGCAGAGAGAGAGAGGAGTAAGCAGGCTCCCCGCTGAGCAGAGAGCTCAATGTGGGGCTTGATCCCAGGAACCCGGGATCATGACCTGAGCTGAAGGCAGAGGCCTTAACCCACTGAGCCACTCAGTCCCCCCCACTTTAAGTAAGTTCCACACCCAGTGTGCAGCCCAACACAGGGCTTGAACTCATGACCCTGAGATCAAGACCTGAGCTGAGATGAAGTGTCAGACGCTTCTACCAACTGAGCCACCCAGGTACCCCCATCGTACTTTATTTTAAAATGCAGCTTGTAGGGGCACCAGGGTGGCTCAGTTTATTAAGCGTCTGCCTTCCACTCAGGTCATGATCCTGGAGTCCGGGGATGGAGCCCCGCATCAGGCTCCCTGCTCAGCAGGGAGTGGGCTTCTCCCTCTCCATCTGCCCCTGCTTGTATTCCCTCTCTCACTGTCTCTTTCTCTCTCTCTGTCAAATAAATAGATATAAATAAATAAATAAATAAAATGCAGGCCATAATCCTTAGGTTGAATTTCCAAATTGGCACATTTAATTCGGTTTTGATTTTCTGAATTTTCACCTCTGAGTCTAATCTGTCCTTGTATGCCCCGAATGTTCAGGTTTTCAACTTACCTTAAGGTCCTTTTGTGCCTTAGCTAATACAGTAGCTAGGCAGGTATTTGACTTTCTGATGTTTTAGAGTAGGCAGCTGGCTCTTGAAATAGTTTTCATTACAACGTTGTTTTTTTCTTTTTTTTCCTTTTCAGAAAAAGTTGCCTTTGACAACGCTGGCTCAGTGTTTGGTGGAGGGGTCAGCTATCCTGGGAGATGACACACTTCTCGGGTAGGTGACATCATGCGTGTTTTTAAGCCGAATCCAGGTAAGCCCCCGTCCCTGAGAGGGGGGCCAGAACTTCTCAGGGATGCATTGAGGACACCAGAAGACCAGGTGGGGCTTGGGTGAGAAGACGGAAAGGCAAGAGGAGGCAGCTCTCCTCAGGAGGGGATGTTAGCATTAATAAACACAAAAAAATGGGTTGAAGGACAAATGAAATCCCCAGGGCTGCAGCAGAAGCAAATGGGAAACCTCTCCATGTCAGATGTCAAAAATTATAGGATTTCCAGAACAACCGGGGCTGCGTCTTGAGCTCACAATAAAAACACACTAAAAATAGAATGGTCGTGAGGGAGCATCAGCGAGACACGATCAGCAGGAGAGGTGGCGAGAACTAAAAATAGTGCAGAAATAGGAAAGAACATATGAAGTAATAGATATCAATATGCATGAAAGAGCTCTGCTTAAAATGAAGTTTAAAAATTAAGTGAGGACAGCGCCTGGCATAGCAGCATATGCACTAAAATTGGAACAGTAGACATTAGCATGGCCCCTGAGCGTGGGTGACAGGCCAATGTGTGAAACACTCCATATTTTTAAGGAAAAAAAAAAATTCCTGTTGTAACTTTGTAAGGTGACGCGTTAATTAGACGTATCATGGTGCTCCTTTCACAGTATGTGCAAATATTGAATCCTCCATTGTACACCTGAAACAAATGCAATGTTACAGCCAGTTACAAACCTCCATTGCAAAGTAAAGACAAGGGATCCCAAAAAAAAAAAAAAAAAAAAAAAAAGACAAGGGATCCCTGGGTGGCTCAGTCCGTGAGGCGTCTGCCTTCGGCTCAGGTCGTGATCCCAGGGTCTTGGGATGGAGCCCTGCATGGGGGCTCTCTGCTCAGCAGGGAGCCTGCTTCTCCCTCTGCCTGCCGCTCCCCCTGCTTGTGCATCCTTTTTCTCTCTCTGACAAATAAATAAAATCTTAAAAAAAAAAAAAGACAAATAGTTCTTGACCAAAGAATCTAATGATATGGGGGTGGGGAATAATAGAATCAGAGATAAGCCAAATAGAACTTTTTGAAATTCGTATCATACTTACTGTCATTTAAAGCCACAAGATAAGCTCTTGGCCAGGGTGTGGATAAAAAGGAGCCTCGTGCCCTGTTGGTGGGAACGCAAGCAGGTGCAGCCACTGTGGGAAACAGTGTGGGGGATTCCTCAGAAAGTTTAAAAATAGAATTAGCCATATGATCCAGCAATTGCATTACTGGGTATTTACTCAAAGAAGACAAAAACACTAATCAAAAGCATGTATGCACTCTTGTGTTTACTGCAACATTGTTTATTTTAGCAAAGATAACAGAAGTCCCCCCCAGTGTCCATTTATGGATAAGTGAATGGATAAATAAGAAGTGTGGTGCACATATGTGTCTGTGTATGTATAAGAGTAATTTATATATAATGGAATAGTATTCAGTGTTAAAGAAGAATGGGATCTTACCAGTTGTGACGATGGAGGGACCCAGATGTTATTATGCTAAATGAAATCAATCAGACAGAGACAAATAACGTTATGATTTCACTTATACGTGGATTCTGAAAAACAAATGAACAAATGAACAAAAAAAGCAGAAATAGGCGTATGAATACAGAGAACAAGCTGATGGTGGCCAGAAAGGAGGGGGCCAGGGGTGGATTGGGAAGATGAGGGGAAGAGGAGTAAGAGATTCAGGATTCCAGTTATGAAACAAGTCTTGGGGATGGAAGGTGCAACATAGGGAATTGAAAAAAAAAATACTTGAGATAAACTGAAATTATGCACCAATGAAATAAATAATAATAAACAGATAATAAATAATAAAATAAAATAAATAATAATAAAGAATTTGTGAGCTTGCAAACAGATAGGAGGTTGCCACCAAGAATGAGCAGAGTGATTTACAAGAGGTGGGGAGTTGGCATTCGGAAATGGACAAGCATGGATGATAAAATACAGACCTGTGTCTGGGAGCTGTTCCCCAAGAAGAAAATGAGGATAAGGGGAGATTATGGTGGGACATTTTTTTTCTAGATTTGGAAAAACCAACCAACCAACAAACAAACAAACATAAATCTTTACATTAAAGAAACACAAAAAGCGTTGATTGAGGTCAACAGAAAGAAATCTATTGCACCATAGTAAGACTACAGATTATTAAGAAAAAAAGATAGAGAAATTTAAAATCAAGCCGAAGAAAAGCTCATTGTGTATAAAAGAACAATTCCAGGGGCACTGGGGTGGCTCAGTCAGTTGAGCATACAGCTCTTGGTTTTGGCTCAGGTTGTGATCTCAGGATCAGGAGATTGAGCCTTGCATTGGGCTCCATGCTTAACAGGGAGTCTGCTTGGAATTCTCTCTCCCTCTCCATCTGCCCCTCCTGCTTGCTCACTTACTCACTCACTCTCTCAAATAAATAAATAAGTCTTTAAAAAAGAAAAAGAGCAATTTAATTGATAGCAGGGTATTTATTTGTCAACTCAAAGAAATGCCAGGCAGTAATGGAGGAATCCCTTCAAGTATTGAGTGAAAATGTAAGAAACCTAGATTCTCTGATGAATTAAACCATTATTCAAGAATAAAGGAAAGGATGCCTGGGTAGTTCAGTTGGTTAAGCATCTGCCTTCAGCTCAGGTCATGATCTCGGGGTCCAGGAACCGAACCCCACATTGGAATCCCCATACTCTGCAGGGAGCCTGCTTCTCCCTCTCTCTCTGCCTGCCACTTCCCCTGCTTATGCTCTCACTCTCTGTCAAATAAATAATAACCTTTTTTAAAAAAAAAAGTAAAAAAATGAGAATAAAGGGAAAATAAAGATATCGCTGGAAAAGATTTAGGAAAAATTACTATTTGCATATTCTCACTAAATGAACTAGTTAAGATAGTTAAGATGTGTGAAACAGGTTACATCCAGAAGGAAGGAATGAAATGCAAGTCACGGATAGCATAAACAATTTTGAGTGCCTTGTTGGGGATGAAAATTTTTTCTTTCTACTTGTCTGAGGTTCTTTGAGTGGGGCCCTTCAAATTAAATTGGCAAAAATAAATCAACAGAGGAAAGCATGCACATTTTATTAAGACGTGTGGTGCATACACGTGGCAGAACTCATTGATGAGTAACTCAAAGGCAGGTTGGAACTTGGGCTTAGGTAGCACTTTTAACAAAAGAACAATTTTGAGGGAAGCGACAAGGCAAAGGAGAAGAAATTTGAGTTCCTAGGGTGGCAGATTCTGGGATGGCAGATATTTGGGGAAGCAAATGGAAAATAAGGCTCATTAGTCAGGTTTATATGTTGGTTCCTGAGGTGCCTTCTGGCTGATAAGGCTCTAGAGTTGTGTCTGGTGGTTGACTTCTGTCCTTCCTGGTAGAGAGGGGAGGAGGACAGCTTTACAACCCATGTCCTGCTTTTAGGCAAACAGGTGGAGGCAGAGAGCTCTTCTGTACCTGCTTCTTCTTGATTGCCTGCAGCTCAAAATAATCCTTATGCTTAAGTGGCATTTTGGAGATGGCATATTCTGCTACTCTTTGGTGTAAAGAAATATAAATAAGCATTGAATTAAAACATTACTTGGGGGAGTTTAAAGCAAAGTGAAACAGAATACTGGGAAATAATAGCATGGACCACCAGGAAGGTGATCAGTGTACCAAAGTCTTTGTTTGAAAGAAGGATAAATAAAGGTGTTGCATTTTTGTGTAAAGTGTGGGTGTTAGAAAAGCAAGAGGAACCACGAAAGGAATAGAATGTAGCACTTCGAAATTAGTAGAAGGTTGAAAAGGGAAGTAAACAAAATAGAAAAAAGAAACACCCCAAAAGGGACTAAAAGAACAAAAAACAAGTAAAGAGAACACAAAGTAAAAGTACAAGGTAAGGGCTCTAGATCTGTAGTTGTGAAAGATGGAATAAAGTCAACGGCTTATAACATAGAGGATCACAGGGGAAGAAACATGCATGCTGTTTCTGAGATTTGCCTACAGCATAGGGACACAGGAAGGTTGGAGGTGAAGGGCTGAAGGACCCCCAGGTAAAAACTGACACACTGAGCACAAACATCTTATTTTGTTCCCTTCCCAAATCTACTACAGTGAAGGGATTTATTTTTTTTTCTTAAAAGACATGAACCCAGAAAGGCATGAAAAACAGGAGAGAAAACAAGATTTTGTGAGCTTTGAAAGCTGCTGGTGACTGACTGGACAGGTCTCAGAAAATGCACTCTGGAGCCAGAAGTAGGATATACAGACAACCAATGTCATTTACCTCTTGAAAGGCTTGCAGGCTCAGAGGTGGTGGCCCCAGGGATCTCTAGAGTGGTGAGTGGGTCTTTGGGGGCTGGGCGGTGATCCAAGTTATGAGTGTGTGTGTCGAGAGCTAGCTTAGTACCACTTGGGAGGCTCAAACCCAGCCCTTATCCACAGCTCTAGAAGACCCTCATCTCTTTATCCCCAGACCCAGCAGAAAAGTCTGGAGCTTTATTCTCTGAAGGGTGTAAAGCAGAGAGTCCAGACGGCAGACACCATGGAAGGGTATCACACATTAAAGTGACTAATGCCTGCTGGATGCTGAGATCTGCATCTCTCTCTCCCATCCCTGTAGCCCCCAGGTCTTTCCTCTCTAAGCCAGAAGAGCCTTCTCTGGCATATGGGACCAGCCCAACAGGGATGAACCAAAGCCATTGGAGGGGACAGTACTTGAGCAAATGGCCCAGCTCAACCATCCCATAGACAAGCTTGCAGCCAAAGAGCTTTACTCACATACTCCGAGCTCTTAAATATAGACAGGTGTCCAAGCTCACCAAACATTTGAAGGACGTCTAAATTGAAGCCTACATACCAAAACAGTTGGGGAGGAGACTCAGGGGGAAATAGATATTGCATGGGGAAGAGAAGAGCTCTGGAAAATGCGTCACTTACTTTGTCAGTGCTAAGAGAAAATAACGTGTCTGTGAACGAAAGCCTGGATGTTTGTCAATTATATCTTAATGAAAAAAAGAAAGAACTAAAAAAACCGAGGATGTCAATTAAAAAAATGCTATGGGAAGGAAATACTCTGAGGTCGAGACAAGCTCATGGAAATAAAAGGTACATTTTCAGTGGCAGGTTTGGAAGATAAAGTCAAATTCAGAAAAGACAACCATGACGTCAAAAATGGAAAAGTTGGAAGATTAAAGAACCAACCCAGGAAGCTATAAGCCTGAATAACTTATATTATTAAAATATAGTAATAATAATGGTAATAAAGTCATCCAGAAGAGTTTTCCAGAACTGAAGGATGTGAGATCCTATATTGAAAGGGTCCATTGAGCTCCTGATACAACTGAGAAAAACTTGAACCTGTGCCCGGGCTCACCACTAGTGAAGACTAGTGAAAGGTACAGAGATTCTCCAACCTTCTGGAGGAAAAAAAAATGGCCACAGTAGAAAGACTCAGAAATCTGAATGCTTCCAGACTGCCAAACATAACAATGGAAATGAGGAGATTACTGTGGAATGCTTTCAAATTCTGAAGAAATATTATGCTTAGCTTAGAATTCTATATCCTGCCTAGCTATAAATCAGTATGAGGGTAGAGGGGAATATCATGACATGCGAGGTCTCAAAAATTGGTTTCCTGCCCACTCGCAGGCAGCTAAACCAAGGTGTGCTCTGCAATGAAGTAACCAAGAAACAGGTAGACACGGGATATGGGAAATAAGCTCTATCCGGCACAGGACAGAGGGAGTGAAAAATCCCAGGTAGTGGGGAAGGAAGTGTGCAGGAAGACAGCTGTGCCAGGGATCGAAGGAAAAGTCAGTTCAGATTGACATGGGTCCCAGAGAGATGAATTCAAGGTGGAACTCATTCACATCAAGTGTGGTTCAGCATCTTAGACAAAATAGTGGTGGGGGATTTGGGGTTCAGTCAGGTCTATAGAAAAACTAAACAAGCAAGCCAAAGCAAGGCCATTATTCATTCTACAGAGAGGCTCAGAGAGCATGAATGTTTGGAAAAGACCAGTGATCACAATATCCAACCCAGCCGAACTCTGAATGGCACACTGGGTCAAAATGTAGTGCAAATACCAAAGATCTACCAATACAAATAAGTGTGGAGAGGACAGATACAAAGATTGCCAAATTCTCATTTTCCAGAGTTGACAGTCCATAGCCAATGCCAATGCCAAAAAAAAAAAAAAAAAAAAAATTAACAAGTAGCATCAGAAACAGGGACGTAAGTAATAGACAAATCAGATAAAAGACACCATTTAAAAAAGAGCAAAGAGAAGCAAGCCCATGACCTGGAAACTGAAATTTGCAGCAGAAAGGAAAAAGAACTTGAATCTCCTCTACATCCACACCCATATTTTTAGGTGTATATATGTATATATAAATGTAAATGTGTTTTAAGTATAGATAGATAGACGGATGGAACTCCTACAAATAAATTCCAATAAAAAGATCCTGGTACCAAAACAGTCAATGAATGCAAATAGCACATCCTACGAGAGGGATCGTGAAATGGCCCGAAACACGAAAAGGCACTCAGTCTCCCCAGTAGCCAAGAAATGCAGATTAAAACCAGGGTGAGGTCATAATTGGCATCCACCAGTTTGGCAGAACTCAAACGCCTTACCAGTACCAAGGCTTGGCAGAGTGTAGAGCGTTGGGAACTCTCATTTGCGCTGGTGAGGGCAAAGTTAGCGTTATCCCTTCGGAGAACAAGGAGCTAGTGAGGTTAAGGGGGGTGCGTATCTCCTCTCCTTTGCACCAAAAAATTCTTATCTGCAAACGGACCATACACACCTATACAATAGCCCTGGGCGTGATGGGTCTGTTGATTAAGGGAAAGCTTAATAAGTGGTGGGATGGGATTCCATGCACCAGAATGATTTAATTCTGCATGTATAGGACATATAAAACATATGTACAAGACACATAAGCCCCAAAGATGATGCATGAACAAAGCAAGCCTGGGGCACCTGGGTGGCTCAGTGGGTTAAAGCCTCTGCTTCAGCTCAGGTCATGATCCCAGGGTCCTGGGATCAAGCCCCGCATTGGGCTCTCTGCTCAGCGGGGAGCCTGCTTCCCTTTCCTCCTACTTGTTATCTCTCTCTCTGTCAAATAAATAAATAAAATCTTAAAAAAAAAAAGGCAAGCCAGAGGATAGGTTAAGTGTAAAACCATTGATAGGAACTTGTTTGGGTCAGGTTTCAGTATTCTGTATTGTATGTGAATGCTTGTATATTTCATAGAAGCATAAACATAAGAACAGGAAAGATACATACTAACTTTAGAATCAGTGACCTCTTCTACTTTTATTGACTTGTAAAAACTTCCTCATGCATTTCCGTTAGCCTGGTAACATGCAGAAGGAGGACTGCCTGCGTACCCCTATACCCACCTGGGGAATTAACATCTTTGAGATAACATATCTTCTCACCTAGGAATATGGCATAGCTTTCTACTTATCCAGGTCTTCCATTATTTGCTTACTCTGAATCCACTTTTGTAATGGTTTTTCCATTCCAATTTTCCAACGGGGTAATTGTTCATTCTGTACAAGGTCAGTTGTCATGGCTTAGAAGAAGGAGTTATCTTTATAGAAGAGCCTCCTGAAATTGAGTTTTGGGGGATAAGTTGGAAGATGTTGGTCTACACAAAGATGAACTTGAAATGGATAAAAGACCTCAATGAAAGGCAGGAATCCATCAGAATCCTAGGGGGAAAGATAGGCAGTAACCTTTTCGACATCAGCCACAGCAACTTCTTTCAAGATATGTTTCCAAAGGCAAAGGAAACAAAAGTGAAAATGAACTTTTGGGACTAAATCAAGATCAAAAGCTTCTGCAGAGCAAAGGACACAGGCAACAAAACAAAGAGGCAATCTATGGAATAGGAGAAGATATTTGCAAATGACACTGCAGACAAAGGACTGATATCCAGGATCCATAAAGAACTCCTCAAACTCAACACATGCAAAACAGATAATCATGTCAAAAAATGGGCAGAAGACATGAACAGACACTTCTCCAATGAAGACATACAAATGACTAACAGACACATGAAAAAATGTTTATCAACACTAGCCATCAGGGAGATTCAAATCAAAACCACATTGAGATATCACCTTACACCAGTTAGAGTAGCCAAAATTAATAGGACAGTAGACAACGTATGTTGGAGAAGGTGTGGAGAAAGGGGAACCCTCTTACACTGTTGGTGGGAATGCAAGATGGTGCAGCCACTTTGGAAAACAGTGTGGAGGTTCCTTAAGAAATTAAAAATAGAACTTCCCTAAAACCCTGCAATTGCACTATAGGGTATTTACCCCAAAGATACAGATGTAGGGAAAAGAAGGGCCATTTGCATCCCAATGTTCATAGCAGCAATGGCCACAATCACTAAACTGTGGAAAGAACCAAGATACCCCTCAATGGGCAAATGGATAAAGAAGATGTGGTTCATATATACTATGGAGTATTATGCCTCCATCAGAAAGGATGAATACCCAACTTTTGTATGAACATGGACGGGACTGGAGGAGATTATGCTGAGTGAAATAAGTCAAGCAGAGAGAGTCAATTCTCATATAGTTTCACTTACTTGTAGAGCATAAGGAATAACATGGAGGACATGGGGAGATGGAGAAGAGAATGGAGTTAGGGGAAATTGGAGGGGGAGATGAACCATGAGAGACTGTGGACTCTGAGAAACAATCTGAGGGTTTGTGGGGGAGGGGAGAAGGAAGGGAGGTTGGGAGAGCCTGGTGGTGGGTATTACGGAGGGCAGGTATTGCATGGAGCACTGGGTGTGGGGCATAAACAATGAATTCTGGAACACTGAAAAGAAATTTTAAAAATAAATAAAAATTAAAAAAATTAAAAATTAAAAAATTATCTAGGGGGTGAAAAAGAAAGATGTTGGTCTGTTTGTGCATCGGTTGTAGCTCATTTTCCAGGGCTCAGGGGACATAGAAGCATCTGGGGCTTATGGCTGGATACATTCAGCACGTAGGAGTCTGTTGTTCCCTGTCTCTCTCGTATTTCCCTACGTGTTTCCTTTACTCCAGGCACAGGGTGGGTTCTTTGCATCCTTTAAAAAATGCATAATTTCAGAAGTCAAACTGAGTGGAACAAGTTGGGCCGCTCGGATGCAGGTGACCTCCTGCTGACCTCCTCGCGGTCCAGAGCGTGGGTTTCCCCTCCTGTTGCAGGAAGATGCTGAAACTCTGCGGAGAGGCGGAGGACAAGCTGGCTCAGGAGCTGATCCACTTCGAGCTGCAGGTGGAGAGAGACGTGATCGAGCCCCTGTTTTTGCTGGCCGAGGTAAGCCGCGCGCACGAGGCCGCCCCACCCGGGGACACTGTTCTGCAGCAGGAATTCTCACTGCCCGTCCGCCTGGTCTGGATTCCCCATATAGCACCATCTCGCTCTGCCCCTGACACTCCTCTCTGCGGGCTTCCCAGTGGGGACGGGAGCTTAGCTGGCACCAGATCTCCTTTCCCGCGGGGGTCTGCACGCTTTACCCATCCTGCCCCCCACCCGTCTCCTGTCTTCCGGGAAATGAACAGCAGCCCCTCCTCTGTAGGGCCCCCTGCACCTGATGTGTATGTGGATCCCTTCTCTTTGATTTCATCCGATTTTATTTTTTACTTTAGTTCCAGTATAGTTCACATCCTGCGTCCTGCACATTGCAGGAGCACAGTACGGTGATTCAGAAGTTCTGTACCTTACTCCATGCTCGTCATAAATGTGCCCTTCAACCCCTATGTCTCTGGGTTCTGAAGGGTGCTGGATAACACTGTGAGGACACAGACACCTTGATGTCTGTGTGACGATCTGGCTAGCTTCAGCCAAGTGAAATTGTGTCGAGTAAGAATGGACACGGTTGGGGATTTTATTTGCCTTGCGCCCCTGACTTCTTTCCAGTTGCCTTGGATTGGTCATCCAAGACCACCCCAGCCCCCATCCCTTCGAACTACAGGTGCTCTGCGTCTGCACGGTTTGCTAGCCACTGGGGCTGGCAAGCTCTTGAAATGTGCTTTGTGTCACCGAGGAACTACTTTTCACATTTTTAATTTTTGCTCATTCGAATTTAAAACGCTGCATCCACAGGGAGCTAGGAGCTAGCATATTGGACGGCATTGCCCTAGAGCAGGCCTGGTTTCCTTCCTGGACTCCCCCCAGCACTTCCCCATCCCCTGGTGCAATTTCTATAAGAGAATGGACGGGCAAATCATTAACCGAAGTGCCTCAAAGTTTTCAAGGAGAAAATCCTGCCTATAGTGCCTTGACAGAGATCAGCTCTAGACTTCTCAGGTGCTGTTCTGTGTTAGGCCGTAGCCGCCAAGCACCTGCGTGAGAGGCCCTTTGCACCTTGGAAAGGTGGTCTGGGGTCTTGGGCAAAGCCTGAAGTAAACCTGGCCTGGGTGCCGAGACTCGCTTGTGCCAGCCAGATGTCCTTCTGGCCTGTGAGAAATGGTTCCCCTCCCTACGTTACTCACCCCTGTGCCGAAGACCGTCCTCACGGTTTCCCCTCCTATAGAAGCCACAGCCTGAGATGGTTTTGGGTTTTCAAGGTACAGCCAGTTTTCCCCTTTAAATTCGCATTTTCTGCCCCTCTTTGGTGGAGCCCGGGCCCCAAATCCCACACTGGGTGTTCTGTGAAGTCATTTTTGGAAATAAAAATATAAAAAGAGCATCCACGCACAACCAACCCACCGTGGAAGAACTTGTCATAGCCAAGCAGAGCGGTGGCAAGGTTTGATTTGGTATTTATTTGGGGGGGGGTGTCTTTATTTCTATATAAATGTGTCCTGATTGCATCCCCCCATCAGATCTCGGGCCTCCTGAGATGAGCGCCCCTCTGCCTGCTGCTGTCTGTTGTGAATTAGGTCTGTGTGTCAGCTCTTCCTGCTTTTCTCCCCGTGTGTGGCCTTTGTGTCGTGGACAGAGCCGGGATGAAGCCCATGTTTGCTGGCCGAGGGCGGGGGCAAGAAGGAGGCCAGGCATAAGTGAGCAGGGGAGTGCAGAGCCCCCTAGGGTCAGGATGACGGAGGGCCTGGCAGGGGTCCCGCGAAGAAAGAGTGGTAGTTAGCTCTGGCAAAGGAATTGAGGGTTTCCTCTGGAAATCAGGACGGGGGGGGCCATCAGCCCACGTACGAACTCATGGGGAGCGTCCGTCTGACTCTGTCCTATGGTTACAGGTGGAAATCCCGAACATTCAGAAGCAGAGGAAACACTTAGCAAAGCTGGTGCTAGACATGGATTCTTCTCGAACGAGGTACGGAAGGGCTTCTTTGCTTTCCTTTTTTGTCTCTTGGAAGGGACAGCGATTGCATCTGGGGCGTGGGGAAGGGTTTGTGGGGAGCGTCATTTGTCAAGTGTGTTTCCATCCTCCAGGTTTTTCTTAATACCCCTGACATGGCAGGCACTGGAGGGGAGGGTCGTGAGTCAGAGATATGGGGTCCCCACCCTCACGGGGACTGTGGCACATTGTGAGAGACAGAGACCCTAGACAAGCGTGGTGACTTCAGGCGCCCATAAGTCCTGTAAAGAAGGTAGCACAGTGCAGTTTTGGAAGAGAGTGATGGAGAAAGGGAAGCTACAATATTAGGTGGGCTGAAACAGAGAAGGCTTCTTAGAGATGACACTTGATCTGCGACCTAAATAACAAGAAGGAGGCAGCCATGCAGAAATCGGGCACAGGACTGTCCTTGGCAGCAGGAACAGCACGTGCAAAGGCCCTGAGGCAGGGTTGGGGAGAGATCAGGCTGCCACAGTCTGGGTATAACACCAGGGCAGTGTGACTGGGGTATGAGCCAAGGTGGGGCATACTAGGAGCTGAGATCAAAGAGGCAAGGTGGGTGAGGTGTTGTATCTAAATAAGGGGGAAAATTCTGATTCTGGGACCTACCCACTGTTTCCTGAAGCCAGTGGTGTAGTGCTTTCCTTTCTGTAGCCACTCTGAACCTGAGACCATTATGACGGAAGCAGCATTCCAGCTGTGCTGCTCTCCTCCAGGACCGTCTCCCAGAGGCCTCCAGAAAGTACCTCTTCCATCAGGCGGGTCACCAGAGGCCCTGAGATGACATTGACTCTGACCACCGTGTGTCCCTGATGGTTCATATGCAACTTCCTAATTCTTGCAGTGGCATGTATGCCTACGTGTGCAGCTTGAAGGAAGGCAGGTTCCTGAAGATGAATACGGAAGGAAGCTTTCAGTTCTACCACAAGCCCTTTGCAGGTCAATTTTAATCCTCTCCTTACCTCTTTTTAACTTCCTTGAGGAAAAGAAACAAAACCAGAAAACAGCCATCTACTTGGACTGAGAGATGTCATATAGACTCCCAAAGCAGGAGTCCGAGGTGAGATGGTGAGATCCAGGTCACCTGTTTCCAAGACCTGTGAGTTTGGTCAAGTCAGTCAGCCTCCCAGAGTCACAGTTGCCCCACCTGCGCACAGGTAGTGACGGGGCTGACGTGAGGAGGTTGTTTTGAGTGTCCATTGAGATCGCATTTGTCACAGCGCTTCCCAGGTGCTTTGCCAAAGGAAACTGCTACAATTAACAAGTTGGGACCCAGGAATTCAACATCTGGACCGGTACAGAGTGTAAGGCGGTCACCCAAGACCAGAAATAGAACAGGTTAGAGCAGCAGAGAAACAGAGACTGTTTTTCGTTAACTTAGCGTTTCCCAAACTTCAGTCCGCCTGAACAGTTTTGGACATCTGGACCTACACATCTCGCAAAAAGTCGATTCGCTTCTTCAAAATGAATCTGTTTAAAAGATGTTAGAGCCCTATGGTACATTGAAGGGCGCTATCTTTTCTGTGAATGCCAGGTAGACATAGAAGCGAAAAGGACGAAAGCAAAGCCTGTTGCTCACAGAAGGCTGTGACCCTGAAGCTTGTCTCCTTCCATTAAGAAGGAAGAGGAGGAAGAACATTGTCAAGGTTTTTCCGACCCATGTCTGAGGCTCTCTCCTCAGTGCTCATGGAGGAAGACAGAGCAGGTTGCGTGGGGAGTATGGATGTGACATCACCAACTACTGTATCCTTGGACCATGTCCAGTGCCTCCTGTGACATCAGCATTCAAGGCCCACATTGGGGCAGTCACACAAGGATTAAAGACGTGCTGATTGTTCCACTGTTAAGAGGATGGTGGAGACCTTGCTCCTGGGTTTGTAGAGTGATTTCCTTCACCGTGGAGACCTGGCCCTTCGCTCTGAGGTCTTCCCCCCGCCTCTGTAAGGGAAACCTAAATTTCCATCTAAGAGCTTCTGGTCGGAAGGCCAGATGCTAGTGTCAGCACTTGTCATTGTCATCTCTACTTAACATGTTTTTGCTCAGTCTCCTTATGAGAGGTTGAGTGGGCGGCAGTCATGGTCCATCTAGTCACGTGGTGCATTTTTAATGGTGACACCAAGTGGCATATGGATTCTGAAAACCATAGAGAAGCATCGTTAGGAACCCGTCTTCCCCGATTTGAGGAACTGTTCCACATTCTCAGCTCATCATCTCTTGTATGCTGGGGTTTGGTCAGGACCTCTCTACCCGCCCCATCCAAATTCTTACGCTTCTAAGCTTCAGCCAAGACCCTTGACAACCTTTGTCTTTTCGGAAGCCAACCCACCCAACTTCCTGCCTTTTCCCCAAACCCTCACTCTTCAGCCAACATGAGGATCACATCCCAAGAGACAGCAGTGAGAGTAAGACCAGATGCTATGCCATTGAATAGCAAGGATCACCAGCTGCTCTTCTGGATCAGAGGGTCCTTCCTGCCCTCCCCTCCACCCCACCCTGCTTCCCACCACGGTCAGTGTGTAGGTTCCATTCTTTGCAGGATCACCAAAACTTTCGTTAGTCCCTTTTTGTTGTTCCCAAGTTACACTCTCCAGAACTGCACGGTGTATCCCAGATGGAGACACGCTGTTGATCATTGTGCTCGGATCCTTGAGTTGTACAAGAACTTGGGTGGATACTGTCAAACCTAACTCCTTTATCCAATGTGTAATTGGGTCTGAATCCAAGGTGGGTATTTGCCTCAATTCCAGTAGATCTGGCTTGTCTGTTTGGAAAGCCAATCATGCAAGCCTTACCATCCTCAAAGAAGACCAAAGCTTAGAAGTTGAGTAGAAGGAGGTAGATAAGGAGGCTGGAGGAAAAATTCAAGGAAGCTTTAAAGCTTTATGCTGAGTTAAAGATTGTGAATTGAATTGAATCGAATTGAATGATATACAAATGTCTTTTCTGGAATAGATTCGGTTTAGTAGTGGTTGCAGAAGGAGCTCCGTTCCCTCCCAAAGTCTGCCTCGATTTTTCTGAGCCTCTATCTCAAGATCAGCCCTTCTGGATCCAGGACACTTTATGCTCCTGCTGAGCAGCTGTGGACTAAATTTCATCCTCCCTCCCCAAATTCACGTGTCAAAGCGCTAACCCACTCGTGTGACTCTATTTGGAGATAGGGCCTTTCAAAAGTAATTAAGGTTAAGTCCTGTCCTAAGGGTAGGGCCTTAATCTAGGTGGGTTGGTGGCCTTCTAAGAAGAGGAAGGGAGAGATTCTTTCTCTTTGCACACTCACTCAGGGGAAAGGCCACGTGAGCACAAGTGAGGAGGCAGCAAGAGAGCCTCCACCAGACCCAAACCCTGCCAGAAGCTCAATCTGGGGCTTCCAGCCTCCAGAACTGCCAGATAACTTATTTCTGTTGCTTAAACCACCCAGTCTGTGGTATATTGTCATGGCAGCCTCTGCAGATTAAGACACCTGCCTTCGGGACACCTGGATGGCTCAGTCAGTAAGTGTCTGCCTTCAGCTCAGGTCATGATCCCGGGATCCTGGGATCGAGCCCTGCATCAGGCTCCCTGCTTGGTGGGAAGCCTGCTTCTCCCTCTGCCACTTCCTCTGCTTGTGTTCCCTCTCTTGCTGTGTCTCTCTGTCAAATAAGTAAATAAAATCCTTAAAAAAAAGACATCTGCTTTCTTTGGAAGCAGGTGAACTAAGATAAATAAGATAGGAGAGTTGGGGGATGGAGACCAGACAGCTCATGGAATTAAAGAAGTAGCTCATTAGGAGAGATTTAAGTGCATGGTGTCACCGGCTTCAAAGCTGTTCCTCACCTCCTACCTCTCCTGCATACAGGCATCTTAGAGCCAGTCTTCATGGTCCCTTGGGCTTCTGTCTCCCCAGCATGGGACCTGTTCCCTTTGTTCCAGTTCTCAAAGTACAGAGGAGAGAGGCCATTTGTCTAGACTTTGCTTAGATGCCACTTCCTTGGCCTGTCAGTTGGTCACGGTGATGAAGGATGGGCGTGGGCTTGGCTTGCATCAGCGACCCCAGCCTGGGTCACTCACGGGGAGGGTCATGCAAAACTGGCAGCTTCTCGGGGTGCCTGGATGGCTCCATTGGTTAAGCGTCCGACTCTTGGTTTCAGCTCAGGTCCTGATCTCATGGGTCGTGAGATCAAGCCCTGCATCAGGCTCTGTGCTCAGCGGGAGTCTGTTTTGCTTGGATAGTCTTAGAGTTTCTCCCTCTGCTCCTTCCCCTGTTCTCTCACTTTCTCTCTTTCTCTCCCAAATAAATAAATAAATCTTTAAAAATTAAAATTTTAAAAAGCCACTCTGGCAGCTCCCTTTGGCCCATATATCAGAGCAGGAGTAGGGCAGTGCCTCACTAACCGGAGGACGCCAATGATGGAGGGAAGCAGACAGGACAGATGAAATAATAAATGTCCCTCTAAAGGAACATTCCTGTTTGCCTTCCAAAAATTCTTCTCAACTTCCCATTGCCCTGAACTCCTCTTGCCTTTGCCCTCTTGACCAGTTTCCTGATCCCTAAAATTCCATACCTTTATTTCTGGCCCTTTTCTCTCCTCTAGGCTTCATTAAAGCTGGTTTTCTGTCTCTACCTCCCCCCCAGACCCTATAGCAGCGGCATCTTTCCCAGCGAATAATGGTGTCATACCAGAGCCGAACTTTCTTTTTGTTTTATTTAAATTCAATTAATTAACATCTAGTGTATTATTAGTTTCAGGGGTAGAGTTCAGTGAATCACCAGACGCATATAACACCCAGTGCTTATTACATCATGTGCCCTCCTTAATGCCCAGAAGTTTCTGCTCCGCAGATTTGAAAGCCCAGACTTTTTGGTCGAGCGAGAATCCATGTTTCTTCTCTTGCAGGAAAGTGCTTGAGTTTATTGACAGAATGGATGTCTGACAAGGCCACTGTATCTTGAAATTCATAGCAGATTACTATCCATACACATCTTCTAGCATTTTCCGTGCTGTTTTATTGTTTGATCTCCACAATCTGATTCCACATCTTATCACTATTTTGTAATCTCAAAATTGGTTACTTCTCTCTTGCAAATAAATTTCCCCATAAAGGGAGAAGGATCTGTGTTTTTAAGCTACCAAAGTATTATCTAAGAGGTAGAATTTAGAGGGGGAAGATAGAGGGAAAAAGGAAAGAAAATAAAGGTAACTTGGGAAAATGTCTTCATTTTAATAGATATATATTAAGGATATTTGGGTTTAAAGGATTAAGGATAATTGGGATTAAAGGGATTAAGGACAATTTAAAATTAAGGACAATTTAAGAAAAAAATCAAATCCAGATCTTCGAAGCCATAAAACAATATCAGTGTCTGTGATCACTGTATTTTTTTTCCACATGTATATTGGTTAGTTGTTTTTTCTTCAGATAGCATGAGCCATATGATAGTTTTAGCTTTTTTTATTTTTATTTTTATTTTTTTTAGTAGGCTCCACACCCAGCAAGGGGCTTGAACTCACGACCCTGAAAATTCTAAGATCAAGAGCCGTGTGCTGCACCCACTAAGCCAGCCAGGTGCCCCTGAGCTTAATCTCATAATCTACTATATTCGTGATCAGCAGTCTCCATTATAGCCATGGCGTCTCCTACTTTATTTGACCAAAAATCCCCACAACACCTAAATACTTCGAAGTGACTAAACCCTGGGAAGTTTATTAAATAGATCATGTCTGTTGGGCAAACTAAAAGAACCATCCAGGAAGTTTTACCAATCTGTATCTGTTAGTTCAGATTTTCCAACAACTTTGAATAGAATATTTCCTTTGCACTGAGGAATGGTTTGCAAGATGTGCATGACCCTCTCTGGACCTTCCAGCCAGCTTGACATCATAAAGCCCTTTTAAGTCATTTTCCCGTCAATGCATTTTTTAAACAAGATTTTATTTATTTCTTTGTTTAAAGCGAGTGCAAGCAGGGGCAGTGGGAGAGGGAGACTCTCAAACAGACTCCCGGCCGAGCGCAAAGCCAGAGCTGGGGCTCCATCTCAGGACCCTGAGATCATGACCTGAGCCGAGATCAAGAATCGGCAGCTTAACCAACCGAACCACCCGGGCACCTGCCCCACACCCACCCCCGTGAATGCATTTTTTAAGTAACACAGACTCCTTTAGTTTGTTCTTTTATGTTAATAGCAAAGAGGACTTTCATTTCCCTTTCCTGTGTCGGAGTCTTATACTCTTCTGTTTGTCCCGCGGTAACAAACTCAGAGAAAGAAG
Organism: Neogale vison; assembly: GCF_020171115.1. Classification (NCBI taxonomy): domain Eukaryota; kingdom Metazoa; phylum Chordata; class Mammalia; order Carnivora; family Mustelidae; genus Neogale; species Neogale vison. The sequence goes on from NC_058095.1 coordinate 60,892,992, forward strand.
AAATCCTGTAGAGAAACCACCTAGGGATTCTTGACTCTCAAAATGAGGGTCGCGTTGCACATTGTGCCCCTGGGATGGATGGTCTAAGAGCCATACAGGGCCTATGGGGCCGTCGGGTTCAGTCTGTACGCCACTGGCCTGCATGGTCTGTTGCCCAGTTTCATCAGGAGGGTTCATGTGATGGTTTCCAGCCTCTCTTGTCAACAGAGGCGGGCCAGCCCCCCATCAGCATCCCCTTCCCTTCACTGTCCCTCCCGCCTTCCCTGAGAGACTGCAGTCCGTGTGGGCTGCCCTTCGTCATCCTGCTGTTTTCCTTAGGGCCGTGGAATGGTTGTGCATCTTGTGGCCCAGTTATACGTAGGAAAATAAAGGGAGGACTAGTTTTTAAGATCCTGACTCCCCTGACTTCATGCTCCTACTCCCTGGCCCCTATAAGCCATTGAGTTCACAGACTCCTGGGCAGCAGGAACCCACAGCTCCCACTGGCTTGCGTCATCAGAACCATCGTCCTTCAGGGCCTGCTCTTGGTCATTCCCTGATAATGCCAGGGCCAACAGAAACATCTGTACTTCGCCACGAAACCTTTCCAAGCCACATCCTCCAACGGCTGCTGCTCTCCACGCAAAGGACAGACGTCGAAGGAAATACAAACGCAGTACCCGAATGTCGACTGGAAGCTTTTTTGTGCTGACCCGTGGAGATTTTGGCTTTCAGAGTCATTTTGATTCTCCTCTGATTCTCCTCTCCCCTGGCACCCGTGACTGGCTTCAGCCAAGTTGGCGAGTGTTTCCAGACTCAGAGCCCACGGGGCAGGCTGGGAGCTTCCGGGGAACACACAGACTGGGCCTTGGACAGAGCACCGGTGATGGTCACTGGCCCTCTGTGTTCGGGAGAAACATTTCAGGGGACATGATGCTAGACCGGCCCATGGCTCCCTGCTCTGCTCTGTGTCTGGCCACAGCTGCCCTCTTCCTCCTGGGTAGTGTTTGCAACCTGCTCTCTTCTCCATGCCCCCACGGACTTCCCAGGGCTCTCCACCTGTCTCACCCCTCTCCTCTTTTTCTCCTGTTTTCCATCAGGTGGCAGCAGACTTCCAAGTCTTCAGGTCTGTCCAGCGGCTTACAGCCTGCGGGTGCCAAAGCTGATGCCCTCAGGGAAGAGATGGAGGAAGCTGCCAACAGAGTGGAGATTTGCAGGGTACCCCCTCTTCTCCCCCCGCTGTCTTTGTACCTCTCTATCGGGACAGATGGGGGAACCCTAAGGGAGTCCCTTTTTCCTCCCGGGCATTGTATTAAAACCTAAGCGTGAGCTCTGGTTGAGCCGAATGTCTCCAAGCTTGCCTGCTGGTATCTCCAGAGCCCGGGGTGAGCCCTAAGAGTTGAGGCTTCGAGGCATCCTTGGGTGGGGGAGGGGGGACAGCGGTGGGTTAGCAACAGTGTTCCCACATGGCGGGCACGGAGGATGTGGCTGGCCGTGGTGTCTCTATGAAGCTTTTGTAAGGCACCTTCATCCCACGGAATGGGCTCTCGGCTGGATGGAACAGCTGAGAATTTAGACAGTAGACCAACCTTGACTCGCTGTCAATATCAAATTGTTTCTCTTTATGTTCACCTTGTAATATTTCCTGAGTCACTTGACCCATCTCCTGCCTCCTGGGACATTGTCAGCTGTGAAGCTGAAATGCTGACCAAGGAGATAGTCAGGGAAAAGACGAGTTCCCGCTTGTTCAGGGAGGAATGTCTCGTTCTAAGATACCCATGCCTCTGCCCTTGGGAATGTCAGAAGCCCATTTGTTACGTCTGCTCAGACGTTTCCCGTCTTTGCCACAAACGTTGTGTGGGGCGTAACTCGCAGGGCACACCGCTCATGATACTCTGTGTAAGAACATCTGTATTACACGCAGGTATGTCTGTTGTGGTTCGATCCACGGAGCAAGAGTATCTCATGTTTCTGGAAGCGTCCTGTTTGCCCACCTGTTGTCTTAATGTCATACGTTCTTGTTTTTTTGTTTTTTTAAGATTTTATTTTATTTATTTGAGAGAAAGAGACCATGTGAGCAGGGGGAGAGAGAGAGGGAGATGCAGATTCCCTGCTGAGCAAGGAGCCCAGTGTGGGACTCGATCCCAGAACTCTGGGACCATGACCCCAGACAAACGCAAATGCTTAACCAACTGAGCCCCCCTAGGAGCCCCTAATCTGATAATGGTTTTATAACAAGCATTGCCACTTTGCATGAAGACATCTCTGTTCTTTGTGGCTTTTTCTAGTCTTGTCTGCTGGTCTTTTATAACCACACTGCACAGGGGGCTTCAACCTTGTGTTCGGGTCACGTTCAGGGTCAGATAGGATCGCTCTCTGGAATTAGGAACCGTGACAGGTCGGTAAAGAATTCACCATCTCTCCGCCGACACTACCACGGACTCAAGAAGAGACTCCAAAAATACTCCCCTGGGTCCCAAGAGTCATCGTGAGCTTAGCCAACTTGTCATTTGAACGCCCGTGTGAAGGGCAAACAGCCAGCTGGTGGGGTTCGTGAAGTCTAACTCTCGTACCGTTCTCACTTTGACTCTGTGCTATGTCTACGCATCATACCTCGGACTCGCGTTCTTGAGTGAAGAGTCCCATTTCTTACACAATGATGCTGTGAAACAGACCAGAGACAGTGGCATCGGGGGGATGCTGGACACGAGTCTCCAAGTTCAATACCTTCATTGTCCTGTAGCTCTTTCCATGTGTTTTTCTTACCAAAAAATATGTTCGGTTCCCTTTCAGAGATTAAAAAGGTCATATATTTTGCCATCACCTGTGAAAAAGCATGAAAATGTATCAAGAAGAAGCACCAGTAATTGTCCCCCACCCCATTCCTGCCCAGCAACCTGTCTGTTTCCAGAGAGGATGGCCAATTCCCCCTTTTCACCAGTATTTATTCAGAATTGTTGGGAACAGTGGCTCTCTGTTATGTGCCGTCTTATCTCTATGTTTCTGTAATTTTAATTTCCCTATTAGTAATGCTCAGTGGATCTTTGTGTCTATCGGATTTCCTGCAGATATGCAGAGACATTCCCAGGTTGGCAAACTGCCCGTTTGTATGGGCAATTGGACCAACATTTCTGTTTTTCTTAAATACCAATTTGTATAAGTTCTCTGCATGTCAGGGGTGTTGAACTTTCTTCTCTCTGTTGTGTTGCAGATCGTTTTTCCAGTCTGCTATTTGCCCCTTGGCTTTGTTTATATGCATGTATTCCTTTGCACGGGAAAATACCCCAGGCATCTTCCACCTCAAGGTTAAAGCATTTGATATGGTCTGTGTTTTGAGTATTGGACATTCCAGGAGAGGTGCGGTGGTATCTCATTCTAAATAGCCCTTCGCAAATGATGTAAGATGATGAACATCTTTTCATATGCCTGTGTGCTGCCTGTATGTGTATATACATACACACACCTTGGTGATATGTCTGTTCAAGCCTTTTGCCCATTTTCAAATCGGGTTGTTATTTGGCATTGCGTCGTCTCATCTCCAAGTACTGGGGGAGTTTTTCCAGCTCTATTTTTGTAATTTTATTTCCAGCTTAATCCCACTGTGGTCAGGGAGCCAGCACTGTGTGATTTCAATTCTTTTAGATCTGTCAAAATGTGTTTTATGGCCCATGATGTGATCTGTCTTAGTGGACATTCCTCGTGAGCTCGGGAAGAATGTGTATCCTGTTGTTGTTGGATGAAGGAGCCCGTGGATGTCAGCTCTGTCTACTTAATGGGTGGCTGAGTTGAGCTCTGTCCATACTGCTGTTCTGCCTGCTGGATCTGTGCATTTCTGATCAATTGCTGTTGAAGTCTCCAGCTGTAATAGTAGATTCCTGTCTTTCTCTTTGTAGTCCTGTCACTTTTGCCTCATGTACTTTGATGCTCTGTTGTTCGGGGCACACACATGAAGGATTGTTCCATCTTGTAGAATGACCCCTTTAGCATTAATGGTGTCCCTCTTTCTCCCGATAACTTCTCTCACTCAGAATGCCTGTCTGGGGGACATATAGCCACTCCCCCTTTCTTTTGATTCGTGGTAATGGGGTATGTCTTTCTCCATCTTTTTACTTTTTATCTGTATATATCTTTATATTTAAAGTGGGTTTCTTGTGACCCTCATATAGTTGGCCCTTGGTTTTTGATCCACTCTGACAACCTTTGCCTTTTCATTGGTTTATTTTCATTGTTTAAGTGATTATTGAATATAGTTAGATTCAGATCTACCCTAATTATTCCTGTTTTCTACTGGTTGCCCTTGTTCTTTAATACTATTTCTGCCTTCAGTTTTTCTGCCTTTGAGTTTTTACTTGAGCATTTTATATGGTTTCATTTTCACTCCTTTCTCAGTCTATCAATTATACTTTTGTTTAAAATCGTTTTTTAGTGGTTGCCTTAGAGTTTGCAATGTACATTCACAACGAATCCAGAACCACCAGGGAATAGCTAGATGCTGTTTCGTTTATGGTGCGAGTATATCTTAGTAACAAAATGTCCCTAGTTCCATCCACTAACTTGTGACTTGTAGGGAAGCAGACATAGCCACAGGTGTGTTTACATGAAGGTATCCATGCATTCATGTGTATTTATCTGGATACATGGATACATTCACATAGATATGAATACAATGTTGCTACCATTCTGAAAAAAAAAAACATATCATTTCAGTTAAGAATAAGAGAAATAAAAGTTTTATTGTAGCTTCACTGCCGATTCTCTGATGTTCTTCCTTTCTTTGTGTAGGTCTGAGTTTCTGACCTATATAACTTTTTCATTCTCTCTTAAAGAACTCTTTTTCCCCTTAACATTTCTTATAAGATAGTCTACAGGCAACAAATTCTGTAAGTTTCTTCAAGTCCCTTTACAGAGTAATTCTGTAGGGAACAGAATTCTGGGTTGGTGGGATTTGTTTTTGTTTTTGTTTTTTCTTCTCAATGATTTTAAATATTTTACTCCATCTTCTTCTGACTTGCACGGTTTCTGAGGCAAGGATGGAAGTAAGTCTTACCTTTGGTCTTCTCCTGGCCAGTGTATTTTAACTTATGGCTTCTTTGACTATTTCATTATTTTTGCTTTTCTGAAGTTTGAATATGATATGCCCAGGTGTCATGTTTTTTTCCTTCTTTAGCCAAAAGCCCTAATACCCCAAGTCATGATTATCTTGCTAATATTTTTTAACTTTAACTATAAGGAAATACATCACCAGAATTCATTTTAAACTGCAGAATTTATCCCAAGGAAACAAGCAAGAGATGGATACACACCTGTATAAACAAAGGCTTTTCAAGTGTTGTCATAATGAAAAATTAGAAACACAATATCCAGCAATAGACACACCATCCTTTCATGAATTAAATACCAAGTGCCCACTAGAAAGAATAGTTGTCTGGGGGGTAATGAGCTACAAAATCCTCTGGTCCCATTTTTGTAAACCAAGCAATCATACAAAACACATGACTGATAAAAATAGATACAGAGTGACCAGCCATCCTGGTTTTTAGAGCTCGTCTCTAGTGTGGTGGGATGCAGGTGAAGCTGGTGATTTATGCTGCCTCTTTCTGAGTGTGGCTTGGCCATCAAATCAAGAACAAATGATTGTTGCAGCACATTAAACTCTGGTAATTATTGATTTTTTTTCTTTATAAAGAAAATTCACCAATGATTTAGAAACATGGAAATTGGACTTAGTTTCCACTTTTATTTCTGACTTGGAGTGCAGCTTACTTGTCAGTAAGTTCGTAATCTAATTATACCTTTCAAAAATCCTTTGGTGTTCCTGAGGGCACTCCCAGACGGTCTGTCTGCCTTTTCTAGGATCATCTTTTGGCAAAGCTCAAATGCTCAGTCACTGACGTCGTATTCAGTGTGACATTTAGTCCTTTAGGGGGTCCCTCCCTTTCCTCTGCCTGCTGAGCCATTTTGATCCTCTGGCTCTCTGTGTTTTCCCTGACTTGACATATCTCCCTCATGACTGCTGGTGATGGATATCCCCTGACCAAAGGTGCTGGGGTGGGGGTTGGCAGATGAACTCGATTCCTCTAGAACCTTTGCTAGATTCAGCAGCCCCACAGAGGCTTTTCTTTGCCAGGATGCTCCGAGAGGGGGAGCTGAGACTTAAAACCCATTTAATTTCTCAGGAAAGTTACTGTTGCTAAGTCTGTGTTTCTCCTTCTGTTTTATCAGCAGATGGTTACAAAGTCCTTACTAGTTTGTGAAATATGTTTCAGATGGTGGAGGACAGACAGGAGATAAGATCCTTGAACTCTCAGTACCTACTCAACCAAAACTGGAAATTGAGCACTTTACCTAAGAGAGTCAGATGAGAACTCCGAGTGACATTGTGCCTAGTGCCTAGACTGTTCCCATGAATGTTAATTTATTTGCCCCCCCACCCCTCCTTCATTCTTTGAAGCTGGACCAAGTGTAGCATTGAGTAATCTGTGCTTGAAGCTCTTTAGAGAACAGATTTCCCTTTTAACTCTGTTCCTTGGGTGCAGAAATTTCCACGTGGTCTGCCTGTCAAGGATACCGGAAGAGGAAACAAAGAGCTGCTCACATCCCAGTGCTCTCACTGAGGATAGTGTAATTGGCAGCTGGACGGGCTGAGGGTTGGTGGGATTGGTGCAGAATGCTTGAAGTTTCCACACTTCAGGGTGTTGGTGAAGCACGAGGTTGCTTGCTTGAATCCTTCAGCATCTGGATCAGCTTTCTTGGGCTGTTCTCCTATTTTCCTCAATGTACCCATCACAGAGTCTTCTCTCGACTAAGCATCGCTTGTAAAGATCTCTCCTACCTAAGGCTCCCAGACAGGAAGGACCTTGAGAGCTCACCTGAGTCGTGCAGACAAGGCCACACACATTGCATGCTAAAAATCGTGGTTAGTGACCTAGTCTGCACCCTTCTCAGAATGTACTTTTATCATACGTCCCTATGGTGTTTCTATGGAATTGAAACCCTTCTCCTCAGAGGAAGAAACATCCCAGATTCAGGTGCCACATAAAGTCATTGCCCCCGATCCCACAGAGAGCCGGATGGCGAAGGACAGTTAACACCATGAGATTTGCCTGGGGCATTGACTAAATCCTGGTTTTTCCAAATTTCAAATCAGCTGCTCTCCTTTGAACCCGCCCATCTGTCTTCACCAACTTCCCCCAAATTGATGCATTTCTGCCTCTTTCCCATATGCTTGTGATCGACCAGTCAGTCTTGGGGGGTGAAGAGAGCAAACCAGGAGAAGAGAGGGCGGGCCATTTTCAGCAGTGGTGACACTGGCTGCGGAGATGCATGGAAGTAATTTGCACATCACTCCCCCGCACCAGCTTTCCTGACTCTGGATGTGGTTCATGTGTTACAATCCCTGGGGAGACGCCTGGCAGAGGTGCTCCTTCTACACTTACTCACTCTTTGGAGTCAGGGCTGGGAAACGCACGAAGGCCCATGAGAAAAGTCTTTGCCATGGCAGGAATCATTAAAAATGAGGTTAAACAGCGGCGAAGGCTCTTCCTTCTAAGATGTCTAGACTCACGCGTTAGCCGGTCAAGTGTTCTCTGTTTACCTTGGTTGTGCATTTCACCTTCCACAGGACCAGCTCTCAGCAGACATGTACAGTTTCGTGGCCAAAGAAATCGACTATGCAAACTACTTTCAAACGGTAAGGGTCTAGAATGGTAAGAGAAGGTTAGGTTCGCTCTCAAGAGTCAGGGCGTGGACAGGAAGGAACGTGCCATAAAACCTAAAGGCCCTTGGAGCACGTCATGGGAAAGAATATGGGATTTAGCTCTTCTGTCTGTGATTAAGTCCAGTCTTCTATTTCTCCTTGTATGGATTTCTCTAAAAACCTAAGAATAAAACTGAACCCATCCATGAAGATGATAGCAGCCCCCATGGTCTGTGGCCGTGGTTCTCAATTAGAGGTGATTTTGTCCACTACTCCAGTGGCTGCCTGGCCATGTCTGCAGGCACCAGTGGCCATCAGCCCCGGCTGGGGGCGGGGAGGAGGTGCATCTGGGGAGGAGAGGTCAAGAGCGAGGCCAAGCATCCTCCAGTGCATGGGACAGTCCCCCATAGCAAGGAATGACTCAGACCCAAATGTCACTCGGGCCAAGGTTACAAAAGCTGGGTCTGTCATAAACAAGGAAACTGGGGAGAAGATAGCCCTGCCCCCAGCTCATAATTGTTTCTCATCTCAATTTTGGCCGAAGACAATGACAAGTAGGTAAACGATGATTAATGTGGCCTGTTCGCCTGTCTCTCATCGATGAAAGCAGATTTAGACCCGAGAGAAACAGGATCTGAGTCATCCGTACTCGAATGGTCTGGTCCAAATAATTAAGACCCTGGCTCTCTACCAGGGTAAGTGCAAGGCAAGTCGAAAACAAAATAAAACAAAACCAGCGACAATTAACAAAAATTTTTTTTGAGAGAAAAAATATAAATTAAAAATCCAGTTAAGTTCATGTGCCTTTAAAGCTGGAGGCAAAAATTCAAACTTGAAATGATTGGAGAAGTGATGGGATGATAAGGAAGGTGAGGAGGAGAAATCCTGAAAGTGTTTCAATTGTAAGCACCCTGGGCCCGTAGCAGTCCCTGAACGCTGTGACCAGTGAGTGGTCCAGACTTTCAGATGCGTTTCTTCGATCCCCCAAAAAGAACCGATAAGCATTCCTTCCAGCCTGGAAAGTTTATTTTAAAATAATAGCACTTTCTCAAGTATATTCCATGGGGTATATTTACAGAGATAGTATTTTAGAATTTCTGGAACTTAATGACATTTTTGACATTCCAAAACTTTCTTGGACTGCCTCCTTGCCATTTATGTACTGTTCTTTTTTCCAATGTTCTGATTTTTTAAAAAAATCTAATTCTTAACTAGTGTTTAGTTTTTACTTGGAGACAATAGTATCTGCTCTCCATGCCAACCATTTTTTAATAATTTTTAATTTTTTTAATTAACTTATAATCTATTATTAGCCCCAGGGATACAGGTCTGTGAATCGCCAGGTTTACACACTTCACAGCACTCACCATAGCACATACCCTCCCCAATGTCTATAACCCAGCCACCCTCCTCCTCCCCCCTCCCCCAGCAACCCTCATTTTTTGTGAGATTAGGAGTCTATTTTGGTTTGTCTCCCTCCCGATCCCATCTTGTTTCATTTATTCCTTTCCTACCCCCAAACCCCCCACGTTGCCTCTCAATTTCCTCATATCAGGAAGATCATATGTTAATTGTCTTTCTCTCATTGACTTATTTTGCTAAGCTTAATACCCTCTAGTTCCATCCATGTCCTCGCAAATGTGCCAACCATTTCAGTGGAGAGATTCGCTCCGCTTTCCTTCAGGTGCACCCAGTTGCAGGGTGAGGGGGGTCTCAGAACAGAAATGGCAGGACTCTTGCTTACCCGGGTCCATCTGTTCTCGCTAGCATTTCAGCAGCTATGTCATTAGCAGAATGGTCAAAATAGGTAAATGTGAAAGAATTTGGGTTTTAGGGCTGCATCACGGAGCCGGAGCCGTTATACATGAGCCCAGGGTCCTTGGGGATTTTGGACCAAGCCCCACGGTTTCCAATCAGTCATATATTGAACTCACTTTGCAGAAACCAAGATATATACAGCCTAGCATTCAGCTCTGTCATCTAGGCAAATGGATTTTTTTAAAAAAAGATTTATTTATAGAGAGAGCGAGTGGAGTGTGCATGCTTGGGGGGGGGGCAGGGAGGAGGGAAGAGAGACTCCCAAGCAGAGTCCTCGTGGAGCCCAACATGGGGCTCAATCCCAGGGCCCTGAGATCATAGCCTGAGCCGAGACTAAGAGTCAGATGCTTCACCGACAGACTGATTTCTAAATGTGTCCCCATTTATATACTCCTGTTGCCCTCCTCTTGGTTGCCTTTGCTTTGAGGATGGGGTGTGAGGCAAGGTGGGGTCCCGGTGGAGGCAAGCTGTCTGTGTCAGACACCAGGGCCCTGGGATGGTCCCCCTCGTCCTCGGTGGCTCTCCTGCCTCCCAAATGTTTCTTTGAGGGGATGGACTCCTTTGCTCCAGAGGCTGAGGAGGAGGCAAGCTCGGGCCCTCATTTGGGGTGGCCTGAGAGAGAGCAGGGTGAGGTGAGGAAGAGGGGACACCTTCACGCAGAGCCCCCCACAGTGGGGTACAACAGCTCTGCTCCCCACGCTCCTGCAATGGGTAATGCTCCTCCTTGTGTCTCCTCAGCTCATCGAAGTGCAGGCTGAGTACCACAGGAAGTCCCTGGCACTTTTGCAGGCTGTGTTGCCTCAGATAAAAGCACAACAGGGTAAGTGCAGACCTTCCCTAGAGCGGGGAGGTGGGTGAGGCCATTTGCCTGCCGGGATGAGTACCCCTGCCATACCCCTGGTCTCCTCCAGCCCCACTAACGAGCCTCTAGAACTTTCCACACTGGTTCTTTGAGCCAGCACACCCACATACACACTGCCCCCCGCCCTCCAGGGGTAAGTTGGGGGGTGTATGTGGAGGTGTGTGGTTGCGTTTCCGTATGAAGCCCAGCAGGTCCGGGCGTCGCTCACTCCCCAGCCGTCTGCCCTACCCAGGCTCCTCCCTCCTTCCCAGACCACAAGAATGGAGATTCAACTGGGCCTCTGTGTCTTTGGGAGTCAGGCACAAGTGCCCATCACTAACTGCTGACGGGCCCCTCTCTCTCGCTTCCCCGCTCAGAGGCCTGGGTGGAGAAGCCCTCCTTCGGGAAGCCGCTGGAGGAGCACCTCACCATCAGCAGCCGGGAGATCGCCTTCCCCATTGAGGCCTGCGTGACGATGCTTCTTGAGTGTGGGATGCAGGAGGAGGTAGGACTGGGGACCACTGCACCCAGCCCCGAGCAGGTCCCCCCCCACCCCGGGCCACAAAGCCTGTGGGAATTTCCTTCCCTCCCTGGCCCCCGCCAACCCAGACATGTCGTGATACGGGACAGCTCCCCATCCTGCAGCATACACATTGGTCCCGCTCTATTCCTCGAGCTTTCACTTGTCGGGGGGAGGAGGATTGTGCGAGGCTGATACCACTGGCCCCTGAGAAACTTCTGGCCCCGCTCCAGCCATCCTGTCTTCATATTTAACAGGTTGAGGCCAGACCGCTGCTCCTCCCTCCCTCTCCCCTCCTGTTCTCTTCTTTTTCTGCCCCATCCTCCACCTTTTCCTTCTTTGCTTGATAAATTCCATTTTAAAAATAGACCTTTTAACCCTTCTGATCGTGACTCTTCGAGAGATCCTGAAAACAGGATTGATATTGATGGGGACAAGCCCTTCTTAAGAGCCACATGTAAAGAAGTCTATGGGAAATGGGTGACTCTTGTTTTATTGGCATGTAAACCATTTCCTGGGAGATGGAGCTTGTGCTTGGTTTCTTCTCTAGGCACTTTTGAAATCTTTGGTCCACCTTCCTTTGATCTGATCAGCCAATCGATATTCACTTAGGGTGGGCCGTGCATTTATCGCTGACCAAAGTATACATGTGGCTTATGAACTTGCTGGGGGCGGGGGGAGACACGTGTCTAGCATCTATCTAACACAACTGATTAATTCAGATTAAGTCTTTACGTGGGCCCTGGGTCACGTGTGACAAACCGAGGTCTGCACCAGAGAAGGAAGCCAGTGATTGTCCAAATGCATGTCAGCCACTGCCTCTGTGCCAAGCGTGTCCACATGCGGGCTCTTCCCAAGGGATGGGATAAATGTGGGGTTTTTGGACCACATTTTAAGCGCCAGGCATTCTCGTGTCTGTTACTGGTTACTAGGTGTGGAGATCTTTACAGTCCCTGAGCCAGAGCCTTAAGGAGGGAGGTGAACTGGGCCTCCCCTCACCCCATCGCTTTTTAAAATTATGGAAAAACTGCAACACATAAAGATGAAATAATGAGCCTCATCACCTAGATTATGGACTGCCCTGCTTCCCCTCTGCCTCCATTCCTGTCCCCCAACTCCTCCCTTAGATAACTGGAAGCCGGTCCCAGACACTGTGTCATTTCATCTGTAATACTTGAGTATGTTTCTCTAAAAGATAGGGAATAGATTGTAATTATCTATAATATCGAACATAAAAGCATTATGTACAAAACGGAAACATAAGATGTTCGTGTCTTCAAATATCTAATCAACATCAACGGGCTCCTTCTACCTCTCCCTACACACCCCCCATTTTTGTTTTTCCCTACTTCGTACCAGCTTTTCTCCTTGTAGTACTAGAAATGCTCAGGTTGTCCCCTAGCTTGGAAAAAAAATAGCTTTTTTTTTCCAATCCAACTGCAACCTCATACTCCTTCCCTAGCTCTTCAGTTTTGTTCTTGCCTTGGCTCCCCGGTTCCCCTCTCTCCCCTGCCAGCAGCTCAGGATTGCCAGCACCATCACCCCATCCCTGCCCTCAGGGAGCTTTTGGGTCCTTCCCCCTCCTCTGGGCTCCACTCCCATGTGTGCCACCATTTTTTCAATATGCACCCACAGATTTTCCTCGGACACCCCCAAACTACACTCACTAGCTGTTGTAAGAAGCTCCTTCTCCTCCTCTTGGATTTTATCTGTCACTCAGTGAAATGGCCTTCTCAGTGACAGTCTACAGGCTTTTTGACAGCCCTATGCACTTCTCTTGGGCAGTATCTGTCACCAGGTGCCATTGCATTTGGTTTCCTCCATGACAGTGGCGTGGTTCTATGAGAATCCAACCCACCGCTTTGGTACCTGCTGTCACTTGCTCTAGGGCACAGCAGCCTTAGTCATGCCCTCGTCCAGACATATTTATGGAGCTTCCTCCCATATAGGGACGAAGAGAGCTCTGGACATCTAGTCAGAACAGAGCTAACCATCTTAGCAGGCCAAATACTCCATATTCCAGACCAAGAACATATTCTTTGGAAGAAACTTGGAGATCCACATGGTGGCCACAAAAGGTCGAAAGTGCAAGGACTGTTCTGCACAATGCCAGGAGCTGAGAAGGCAAAACCAATCAGTAGCTCTTGGGTCATGCCTAACTCACCTGTGGCTTGAGGGTTCCCTTCTGACTCTGACCTGCGTTTGTCTCGTCAGCGTACCCATCTTCTCTCTCTCTTCAGAGCTCAATTTGTGTGCAAGGGACAGTGGTTTGCTTGGAAGCCATGATAAGGATTCAGAAGTAATTTTAAGAATGAAACACGGGGAAAAAAAAAAAAAAGAATGAAACATGGCGGGGCACCTGGGTGGCTCAAACATTAAGTGTCCGCCTTCAGTTCAGGTCATGGTCCCAGGGTCTGGCATCCGGCTCCTTGCTTCATGGGAAGCCTGCTTCTCCCTCTGCCGCTCCTCCTGCTTGTGTTCCTCCTCTTGCTGTGTCTGTCAAATAAATAAATAAAATACTTTTTAAAAGAATGAAACACGGAGGGGCTGATGGAAGCATTACTCCCTAACAAACCACCCCTAGTTTGCCGGTCCCCTGAGGACATAGACTTGGTCTCTAGAAGTAGAGGCCTGCATCTCCCAGGAGACACACACGCTCTCGCCCTGTAGACCTTTCCCCATCCAGCTTCCTACACCCCCGTGTCTGACCAGGTGTTGGCCGACTTCCCCAACATCTCTCCGGAACACACCAGAAGTGGCAGTGCCCAAGGTTCATTCATCCCGCAGATGCTTAGCGAACCAGAATGAGGCGCCACCCTTCCCCAGGCACTGGGGACACCGCAGTGGGTGAAGCCCGGTTCCCGCTCAAAAGTTGCTTCCGTGTAGAGGAGGGGACGTTTAGAGAGCAGGCAGCTGCTATGCCTGGAGGCGGTGATGGGGAAACAGATCAAGGGGATTTGGGAGGGAGGGAGCGGGGAGGCCGCGTGTGAGTTGGTCTTGCTCGTGTGCCTTCGCGCGGCAGGACTGTGCGCTGACCCTCTGTGCTGTTGCAGGGGCTCTTCCGTGTGGCGCCGTCTGCCTCCAAGCTGAAGAAGCTGAAAGCTGCCCTAGACTGCTGTGTGGTGGACGTGCAGGAGTACTCAGCAGACCCCCACGCGATTGCAGGTGGGCGCCTCTGCCCCTTAGTGAGGGGCCCCCAGCGCTGGAGAAGCTCATGAGGAAGGGAGCGTGATCACGTGACCCTCGAGGCAGCGGCTTCCCAGCATGCATCAGATACATCCGGGGAGGGCATGTGGTCACATGACTCTCAAGCCAGCGCATGCGTCAGGTGTATCTGGCAGAAAGGGGCGTGGTCACATAACGCTAGGGACAGCACCTTCTCAGCGTGTGTCACATATATCCGGGGAGGGCATGTGGTCACATGATCCTCAAAGCCAGTGTACGTGTTGGATGTTTCTGGGGGAGGGCATGCAGTCACATGACCCTCGAGCCAGCAGCTTCCTAATATGTGACAGTAGCTTCCTAATGTGCGCAGAAGGGCGCATGGTCATGTGATCCTCGAGCCAGCGGCTTCCCAGCATGCATCAGATGTATCCAGGGAAGGGCGCGTGGTCTCATGACCCTGGAGCCAGCCAGCGCACGTGTCAGATGTATCCGGGGAAGGGTGCATGGTCACGTGATCCTAGAACCACCGGCTTCCCAGCTTGCATCAGATATAATGGGGGGAGGGGAGCAGGGAGAGTATGTGGCCATGCGACCTTCAAGCCCGCCACTTCCCGGTGAGCATCATATGTATCCAGGGAAGGGCACGTGGTCTCATGACCTTCCAGCCAGTGCATATGTCAGATGTATCCAGGGAAGGGTGCATAGTCATGTGATCCTCGAGCCAGCAGCTTCCCAGCGTGCATTCCACATATCCGGGAAGGGCACGCAGTCATGTGACCCTCATGCCAGCAGCTTCCTAACGTGTCAGATGCATTCGCAGAAGGGCGCATGGTCACGTGACCCTTGAGCCAGTGGTTTCCCGGCATGCGTCCCGTGTATACCGGGAAGGGTGTGCAGTCATGTGACCCTCGAGCCAGCAGCTTCCTGGCTTGGATCAGATGTAACCAGGGTAGGGCGCGTGGTCACGTGACCCTCAAGCCAGCGGCTTCCTGGCATGTATCAGTTGTGTCCACCTGAGGCTCAGTTTTATGCCTGGTTGCTGGGGCCCCGTGAGGAGAGATCTTCCCCGTGTGCCGAGAGACAGTGAGGTGATGGTGGGAAATAGGGGGAAACCAACGTGATTGGCAGTGCAGGCCCCACTGCTGTGCCAGAGCCTCCGAGTCATTCACGTGGGAAACAACCGTTCGCGGTGTGGGAATCGGGGAGCCCGTCCCCAGACGGACCACCCCCATGGGTGACACCGGCTGGTAGGACCCATCTATGCCAGCGTCAAGTGGCTCAGAGCCATTATTGTGTCCGTGTCCAGGAGCTTTGAAATCTTACCTCCGAGAGTTGCCGGAACCTCTGATGACCTTTGAACTCTATGACGAGTGGATTCAGGCTTCCAAGTGAGTACGCCGCATTTTGAAGTGTGTGGTTGGGTAGGGTTATTTGCAAGGAATTATTGAAATGAGGAAAGCGCGTGACCTCTGATCTTACGGCTCCGCTTCTCGGCATATATGGTGGAGAAATGCTCGTGCTTGGACCCAGAGAAGCGGGTACAAGGACACCGATGCCGATGTCATTTGGAATAGGAAAAGCCTGGATGTTGTTAAAGCTGTATTGGTTGGGGACCAGGGGCATGAGTAAATAAATCACAGCGTATTTACACTGTGACATACTCTGGAACGCTGGAAAACCCTGGTCAAGCTATTCCTGCTAACACAAAAAGATGGGGAGACTTACTTTTTAGTTAAACAAAACAAGTTCACAAGGACACATATAATATCCTGTTTTGTTTTTTTAAAACACAACACACTCGAAACCATGTAATTGCAGGAGTGCCTCTATATATGCATAAGTGCATAGAAGGTTCCGAAAGGGCTCACACAAGCAGATCATCATGATTCCTTCTGAAGAGAAGCACAGAACAAGGGGAGGGTCACAGGGTCTTGACTCTTACTTGTACTCGTTAAAAAGATGTGAATCATGGCCCATTAATGGCTAATATAAAAACTTGACGTCTGGTCCGCAGGGTGCCCAAGATGGGACATGATTTCTAGAGCTCTCTCGTCGCAGGTTTTGTCTTAAGGTACAGCCAGCTTAGCCCCTCAGTAGGAATGCTTGAGTACATATGTGCTTCTGTACACCCTGCAGCTGACTTCCGAGGGAAGCCAGACTCTGTGTGTGGTGTTAGAGAAAGGAAGCTAGCTCCCGTCATGTGGTGGGGCGCTGTTTTTTTTTTTTTTTCCCCCAAGGTGGAGTAGAGGCTACGCATCGGAAAAGCCTGGCCATTTACCTAGCATGCTTGCATCTCCTGGTGGAGCGTGGGTGTGAGCTCTGTGACGATATTGACCGTGAGCGATGCCTCTGTCCAGTGTTTATTAGAGATTTGTCACTGCTCTAATCTCATTAGGTGCTTTCAACTCATTTAATTGTCACAGGAACAAACCCTTTGAAAGCAGGTTATGCTGTGTTCCCTTGCTTACAGGTGAGGAAGACAGGTCCTAGAGCAGGTGTGTCACCAGGTTACCTGTCATCTAATAAATGACAGAATGAGGAGTCGAGTCCAGGGGATCTGGCCTGGAACCCACATGCCTATCTATGGCACTTCGCGTCTCTCTAGAGCCCCTCAGTGGTCCTAGGGATGAAGAGAAATGAGAGCGTAACTGCTGATGGAAACCGTCCCTTTTATTTCTGGACTGTATACTCGATCTTGATGCTAGAGGAGCCAGAGAAGGGAGAACAGCCGGGGCATTGGGATCTAGCCAAGTCCTGGCAGCATCTGCCCTTTCCCCTCAGGTGCCGATTTTAAAGCTTGAGATCAGCCAGACCCTCTGCTGAGCCCTTCATACAGAGTCTCCTTTGTACTGCTCGTGCTGATTCTGGGTGGGAGGTCGTCCTGTGAGCCCATTTTACAGATGAGGAGAGCGAGGTTATGGAGAGAGTCGGTAGTGGGCACATGATCATGGGCAGGATGGAGCCGGGTCTTTAATGGCTTCCCTGCATCAAACCCTCCTTGTCCAGCCTTTGGTCAAATTGAAGCCACTTCGCAAATATGATCTGCTAATCTCTCCGTTTCTAAGTGGCTCATTTGATTTGCACTTTATAGTCCTAGGAAAAGTGTGTTTTGGAGGATGGTTACCCCTTCTCAAAGCTGAACTGAGGGAAAAGAGAGATTTTTCTCCCCTTGTCTAGGATCTGTGGATGGACCTGTGGGTACACAGTGATGACGTGTGGGGGTGCTGGTCACCACCCTGCCTCGGGCCCCAGGTTAAGGGCTCACAGCTGAGCGCTCACCCTGCCAGTGTTTTCCTAGAGAAGATTCTTTGAGCAGAAAGGCCTTCCTAACCATGTATGCCTTGTAGATTTTCACGAAAAGCATATATAAAATGTAGTCCTTTAAGTAATCTCTTTTAATTCCTAGTGGCCTTATTAAAAAATAGATCAAAGTAAAAACCCTTGGAGCAGACCTTTTGTAGAGGGGACAATCTTTGGTTCATGGAAATCATCCGTCTCTGAGTTAGATCTTGAAGGTCAGATTTTCTTATGTGTATATCGAGATCATGTAATGTACTGATTCAAAGGTATTTTTTGAGCACCTGTGATGTGTCAGATGTCAAGGAACTTTAAATACCGTTTATTGAATAGACAACAGGCTGCCCCCTGGTGTGAAAGTGGGTTGAGCTCTCTTGACTGGTATGTCGTATCCTGGTTTCTGTGCTGGAATCTTCCTCCTGACAACACCACAGCCCTGCATTCACCTGAGACCTGTGACACGTATCACGGCAGTTTGCAGGGCAAGAGAGGGACCACAGAAAGGAAAATAGGTGTCACTCAGCACTTGACTGATAATGGCTCACTGGTATGGTCATTCGCAATGTTGGCTTCTCATTCTTCGGCTGGTTAGTACGATTGCCAGTGAGATCTCATCAATCCCTGCTCAACCAGCGGCTTTCCTCTTTATTCTCCAGTATTCAGGAGCAAGACAAGAGGCTTCAGGCTCTGTGGAATGCTTGTGAAAAGTTGCCCAAGGCCAATCACAACAACATCCGGTAAGTGGATGGATCCTAGAGACCCGGGGTCAGGGTTATTAAAGCCGCACACCACAGTTTCCTGGCAAAAGGTCGTGGTAACTGGCATGCGCAGCATTTTAGGGGGCACTGAGCTTGATTAACACACATGGTCTCCTTTGAGCCTCAGACGACCCTGCGAGGTTCTTAATTACTATATTGCCAAGGACAGAATGGAAAGCGCTATGTGACTCTGGAAAACCATTGGCTAATTCAGTTGAGTTCTCAAATGTGTAAGAAGCAAAGATAAATGCAAGATATTTTTAAGGTATTGTGGGTTTATCTTTTTAAGGTTTTTTTATTTATTCATTTGAGAACGAGCACATGAGTTGGGGGGGAGGCTCAAAGGGAGAGGGAGAAGGAGACCTCCCCCTGAGCAGGGAGCCTGATGTGGGGCTCAATCCCAGGACCCCAGCAGGCAGATGCCCAACCAACGGAGCCAGTCCAGCTCCCCGATATTGTGGGTTTATTGTAAAGGTAAGTGTTCAGGCACAGCTGGGAGAGGCTGAGCAAGCCTGGAGCTGCTTGGCGGAAGTGTCCTTGAGCTCGTCTACAGGGAGAAGGAGCCAGAAGAGTACCCTCCCGTGCTCCACCGTTCACCGCCTCTGTCCCACACATCTATCTCTCTCTCTCTCTCTCTCTCACTTTTCTTCCTTCGCCCGCCCCTGGATTTTACTTCCCGCTCCTCTACAGATCTTTTCTGCACCTTCACACTCTGCTTCCTCCTCCCTTTGGCTTGCCAGCACCGCTCCTAGCCCTGCCGCCTCCCCTCCGTGCTTCCCTACACGCAGACTCCCAGCTTCAGCCCCTGTTGCCATCTGCCCGAGTATTTCTGCTTCCCTGTTCAAAATTCTAGCAGCCGACAGTATGGCAGGCCCTTGAGAAATTAAACATAGAATTACCATCCGATCCAGCCACGCCACTTCTGGGTATATATAGACCCAGGAGATGGGAAAGCAGGGACTTGATACTTGTACGCTCCTGTGCATGACAGAATCATCCGTAATAGCCGAGAGGTGAAAACAGCCCAAACGGCCATCACTGGGCGAGTAAACAAAATACATATATGACGCAATACTCGGTGGGTGAATCTCAAGGACATGGTGCTAAATTAAAGAAGCCAGACCCAGAAGGACAGATACTGTATGATTCCATGTCCATGTGGTACCTGGAGTTGGCACATTGACAGAGACAGAAGGGGTGAGGGGGCAGGGGCTGGGGGAGGGGAGCACGGGATGGGAGGGGAGTGTTTGATTTGTATAGAGAGTCTGTTCTGGAAGCTGAAAAGGATCTGGAGATGGATGGCAGTGATGGTTCTTTACAGTGTGAGAGTCCTTCATGCTACTGACTTTAATGCTGCCATCCACTTAAGAGTGATTTAAGGTAGTAATTTTCATGTATGTTTTGCAATTTAAAAAAATTCCCAAGAGCAATTTAATGTACGGCTTCCTCATGAGTTCCTTGAGCTGTAATTCACATAGCACTGTGTCCTTTTAAAGTGCACGATGTAGTGGTCGTATGTGTGTAGGGTTGCATGACTGTCATCACTGACTTTAGATCACTTTCCTCACCCCACAAAGTAACTCTGTTCCTGTTAGCAGTCACTCCCCCATCCCGGCCCCTGGCAGACACAAATCTACCTTTTCCATCTCTGCAAATTTGTCCCTGCTGAACATTTCACCCGGGTGGACTCCTACAACATGTGGTCTTTTATGTCTGGCTTATTTCACTTAGGATGATGTCCTCAAGTTTCATCCATGCGGGAGCATGTGTCAATATCTTGTTTCTTTCCGTGGGTGTATAGTATTCCATTGTATGGCTGGACGTTTTATTTATCCTTTCCTCCCTTGTGGACATTTTTGGATGGTCTGCACTTTCTGGCTGGCTTGCATAACACTGCTGTGATGAACATTTGTGTGCAAGTTTGTGTGGGGGCAAATTCCTCTTGGGTAGGTCTCTGGGAGTGAATTGTTGGCTCATGTGCTGAATCTATGGTTAGCTTTTTTTCCCATTAGCTCTTAAAGCCCCACAGAGGTTAATCCCCGGGGGACACCACCCCTAGCTTATAGAGCTTCCTGCTGATGACACTTGGACACTTCACTCCTCATGTCTGCACCCAGGGAGGGTAGCAGGTGAATGAGGTTTGAAAAGAAGGAGGAGCTTCGGTCACTAGACACTGAGTCAGAAGGAAAGATGGGGAATTTCTCTGGCCAGGGTTCACTGATACAGATGTTGACATGTAGCAGAGTGAGATCAGAGTCTGTTTTTCAAGCATTCTCATGGCTTGGCACGTTACAGGTCTTCGTTGTAATGCGGGATGTATGCGTCTCGTCGTCCGCAAGATAGGCTGCAGTAAGAGAAATTTCTGCCCTCTGCTGGTGAAACATCGCTGGGGTTGAGCCCAAGTCAAACCTGGTGCTTCTGTCTTCCTTTCAGATACTTGATCAAATTTTTATCCAAGCTATCAGAATATCAAGATGTGAACAAGATGACTCCCAGTAACATGGCAATTGTGTTAGGACCCAACCTCTTGTGGCCGCAAGCGGAAGGGTGAGTGCACGGGGAGGAACGTGCATGGGGTAGCATATGAGCAGGACCACCAGGGCCCCAGATTAACGGTAGGCCTCTTTTATTTGTCAAGTCCTATTTCTCTCTTGGCCTGCTCATGTTTAAGGTGCAAGAGAAGACCCAGAATTCTGCAGATCTTTCTCATTGATAGTCAGAGCTGCAGGCCTGCAGCAAGGGTCGTCTCTGAGCTAATCTAAGTCTGCAGTGGGCCAGGTAAGCTCCTCCCGGGCCTTCCTGACGGTCCATGAAAGGCAGACATCCCAGAATCTGGATGCCAGGGACGGAGGGCTGTCTCGAAAGGGAGAACAGAGTTGGAAAGCGGATGAGTCTGGCAGTTGTGAGAATCACACCTCACAATGAAAGCTGCCTAATACTTGGTGATTTTGGTGGTTCCATGTATATTACTCATTTACATATCTCCTTAAGGAGGCCTTCTCTGGCTACCCCATTCTGTAGAAGAGAGAGAGAGGTTCAGAAAGGTGAAGTGTCCCTCTGAAGGAAAAGCCTACTCTCAGCCCTAGGTCGGAAGGCTTAAGGTCAGGGGCCGTTCCTGGGCTGTGAGGCCAGGCGTGCCTCTCTGCTGCCTCTGCTGGTAACCCGGTCCTGCCCTCTCTGCTCTGTGCTCGCAGGAACATCACAGAGATGATGACGACGGTTTCACTGCAGATTGTTGGGATCATCGAGCCGATCATCCAGCATGCAGACTGGTTCTTCCCTGGGGGTATGTGGTGGCATCGAGATCCAGGGGTGGGGGAGTCAGGGAAAGAATAAGAGTATTACTGGGAGTTCAGAACTTTGCAATCAAAGGCGTTTATAATTAATCTTCCTGCACATCTGCATGAGTCATGGTAGCTTCTTACCATCTAATACCTGGCTGAGCGACATTCTGGCCACAGGATGGACAGTGCTTGCTCTAACCATGTCTGTGGATTTTACTGGTCTAAGATCCACACCGTGGTGTCTTCAAATCTACCGATCATGAAATGCTGGAGCAGAAAGGAAAGAGAGCTCGCCTGCTCTCAGAGACACCACATAAACCTGAGATGGGTATGGTGGGAGGATGAAATGTTAACGGTTCTGAGCCCTGTCCGTCAGAGGTAATCAGTCAGAGCTGATCTAACAGGGAGGAAGATGCATCTTCTTTCCTTGGTTTCAGGTGTTTTGACCATGAACGCTCTTCACTTTTAATGTCCTAAGAGTTCTGTTGTTGGCACAGCTGGGTGAGGATGGGAGATCAGGATAAAGAAGTAAAGGAAGTAGGAGTGGAAGGCGTAATTCTGAGAGTTTGCACATGAGCAGACTCATTTGCCATTGCAGGTGCATAGGTTGTGGCCAGGAGAGAAAGGGATACTTCCGAGTGTCACTTGACAGCCAGCAGTCATAGTGACCTTAGTGAAATCTCTAGTTTCCAGTCCTTTTTAATGTTTTCTTTTTGGTTTTCCAGAAAGATAATGTCATTACCTATAAATAATATTGCCTCTTATTTAATTTTCTTGTCTTACTCCATTGGCCAGCACTTCTCCAATAGTGTTAAATAACAGTGGTGGGAGTGGGCCTTGACCTTTTTCCTGATTTGATTAAGACTGCTCTGCCTTTTTCAGAAAGTACCCACCTGTTCCTCTTTAACTAAATTTTTTTAAATCATAAATAGAAATTGTTTTATTTAATGTTCATGCTATTAATGTGATAGGTGAGCACTGGTGTTCACCTGCTAATATGATGAATTATATTAGGATGAATTCGTATTAACAGGTGATCTAATCTTGAACCACAGGACACCATTTTCTACAGGTAAAGTGTAGAGGACAGGCCATGCGTGGTCATCTCTCTCCTGGCCAGGAAGGGTGTGACCAATAAATTGCATACACCCATTCTCTCTTCCCTGCAGAGATAGAGTTCAACATCACGGGGAATTACGGGAGTCCCGTACACGTGAACCACAATGCCAACTACAGCTCAATGCCCTCCCCAGACATGGACCCCGCGGACCGGCGCCAGCCCGAGCAGGCCCGCCGGCCCCTCAGCGTCGCCACGGATAATATGATGCTGGAGTTTTACAAAAAGGATGGGTATGAACCAGTGTCCCTTTGTCAGCGTTGGGGGCCAGAGGGGGGAGAGGTGGGGGATTATCACCAGCCCGGATTGTCGGGATTAGGCTGCACTCTCTGCAGTGGTATAGGTGATTTGTAGCAAATAAGCTGTCGCCTCCTCCTCTGTGTTTGCTCTGGACTGTTGTGACTGAGTCCCTTAGCTTGCTTCCCTGGCTCTAGGGGCAGAGGTAAGTGCAGCCTTCTGAGCCGATGGCTATGATCCGTACCGATTACTTTTCATCACAAGGAAAAAAAAAAAAGTTGACCAACAAAGGGAATTTAAAGAAATACGTGAATACTTTATTTTCACTCAAAATGTACGAACATGTGTCAGTTGTCAAATCCCACATGGTTTTCACCGACGATGGCCCTGCTCCTTCCCGTTCTTGAGCAACACTCGGGCGTAAGCCTGTCCTCGAACCGTAGCTGAATGTTTCATCTTCAGGACGTGTCAGGTTCAGTCTCCCTGAAACAGAGAGCAGACCTAACCTTGAAGCATCCTGAATGTAAAATTCCTGTAAGTGTTTAAGATTTCTGCTCATCTCCTATAACTGATACCTGCAGTTCCTATGATGTAGTCGCCACGAGACTCGGCATTCAGCCTAATTTGCATGGGAACGACCCTCTCAACACTCCTGTTCACGTCCGCTTACAGGACGTGTAACTGCGTACCGTGAGTCCCGAAACAAACAAAACGGGCATCAATAGGTTTCGTAACAAGCACAGCAGATTGATGGGGAGCACCAGCCAGGGCAGCCAAAGTGTGTGCATCGAGAGCACCCCATAAGCTCAGGGCGTCAGCCGCTGCATCTTGCAGAAGGAACCGGCAGAATTGCACTGTTTGCTGTGGCAGGTCCATGGTGTAAAGAATTAAAAATCGCTGCTGGGACACAGAATTCAGTGGCTGCTCTTTCAAAATGGACCAGGACCAGAAATCCCTGAATGGGAATAACAGAGATTCGGACAGCTGCCTTTTGCCTTCCTGACCCGTCTCGAGGCAGCCAGAAAGACTGACTTGCTTATAAGATGTATGGCCTGAAGAGCCTCAGAGGGGAGGTTGAAAACCAAGAATTGTAAGTGTGCATCTTAACTGTTCATCTTCTTGGTTTCTGAGTGGAGGTTGGCATTGAGGACCTGGACCTGTGTCCTGGGATGATGGATCCCCCGCTTGTCTCCTTACTCTGCGGAGACCCTTGGTGTGGGGGGTTGGGGGGCTCTGTGCTGTTGATTATGCTCCAGCTAATGAGGAAAGAAACACTAGAAATTCCTAGATGTCAGAGAGAATAGGGGGAAATTCCTTCAATCTTTTTTTGAAGATTGATTTATTAGAGAGAGACTGGGGGCAGGAGCAGAGGGAGAGAGAATTCCGAAGCAGACTCCCCACTGAGTACAGAGTTCTAACACGGCGGGGCTCGATCCCAGGACCCTCCCTGAGGGTCGAAATCAAGAGTCAGACACTTAACCGACTGAGCCGAAATCAAGAGTCAGACACTTAACCGACTGAGCCACCCCAGCGCCCCCTCCTTAAGTTTTTAAAAAAGAGCATGCTTTGAGTCTGATCTTTGCATGGTGAGAGAGAGATCCAGAAAGAGAGAGGAGTGCATATTAGCAAGTCCCTCAGATTTTGTTTTTAATCTCAGTTTAAGCAGCCCCGTTCCTTTGAGAAATATGTCTAGCCGAGAAGATACCCAGGAGGATGAATTCTGGTCCCAGCTGGGTTTTGGAGAACTGCTTTGGCCCTAGTGTTTCTGCACCCGAGGTGTGCTGCTCTGTCCTTTTCCTGCCAGACCCTGTCAGATACCCAGCACCCCATGAAAAGCAATCCGGATGCCACCTATGGGACAGTTACTGCTGCGGAATCTTGGGACAGTCCAGTCTGCTGACTCCCCAGAGTACGCAGTATGATGATTTTTTTTAAAAGTGGGCTCCATGCTGGGTGTGGAGACCGATGCAGGACTTGAACTCACAATCCTGAGATCAAGACCTGGGCTGTGATCAAGAGTCGGACGCTTAAAAGACTGAGCCACACAGGTGCCCCTTGAATGGTGATTTGTTAAGCGATTGCCTCCTCTCTCCATCATTCAAGAGCTTTGCAAATGATTTGCCCGTTCCATACACTGTTCTGTTTTAAAGCCAGAACCGCCACCATCTACTTGAAGAGTATACGGGCTGCACTGCATGAATTACTCTTGCAAGCTAAGTGGATATAGTTTATGTTATCTTAAAACTTGAATTAAACGTTAAATGACGTGGAGGGCTTAACTGGTGTAGGGGCACCCTTGCTCCATTGTCTGAGGCACTGGCCTAGGTGCTTTAAGGTACAGTGAGTTTGCAGATGATCAATTTCTAACCAGCTTTCCCAGAAACAGAAACCTACAGTTGGAAGTGTTCTCAGGGGAGAAGACAGCCATTTGCACCAGCGGAAGGCCCTTGTGCTATTTTAGCAATAGTAAGGGAATTCTCCGCATTCATCCCATTTTGGAGCTCTTAAGATCTATGAGACACATTGTAAAGTCTTCAGACTACCCTCTTGAAACACTGACACATTAAAGCCCACTTTACGAAAGCATTTTGGTCAAGTTAAAAAAAATTGTATATCGTTTTCCTGGTGATGGCTTTTATATCCTAGATCTCATACAAAGTGGTTCACTCCCTGCCCCCGCTCCAGGCTTTGTCCTGCTGCTTTTGATTAAGGATGACTCAGGAAATGGAGTTTCTTGAGCAAGACCTGGAGGCAGATTTTAGAGCTCACATCCACCTTTCTCATTACTGTGATTGACAGAATAATGCCTCCCTCCCAAAGCTAGCAGTAGGTCCTAAACCCTGGAACCTATAACTATTACCTTATTTGGGAAAAGGGTCTTTGCAGATGTGATTAAAAGAAGGACCGTAAACTAAGGGGACCACTCTGGATTACTGGAGAGGCCCCTAATTGCAGTCCCATATATTATAAAATTCAGACAGAGATTTGATATACATACGCAGAGAAGGAAAATGTGAAGGCAGAACAGAGAGATTTAAGAATGTGGATGTGACTGCATGCCAAGGAACGGAAGCCACCAGAGGCCAGAAGAGGCAAGAGACAGTTTCTCTCCTGGAGCCCCTAGAGGGAGCACAGCCCTCCTGCCATCTTGATTTCAGCTAATTGCTGCTGATTTTGGCCTTCTGGCCTCCAGAATGGGAAGGGAATAGATTGCTGTCATTTACCAACTTTGTGGTGCTTGTTACAGCAGCCGCGGGACCTGATACCTCCCTCCATATGGCAGGAGCTTCGTGGTGAAAATGGCAGCAGGTGCTTGGTCCTTCTCCCCACTGAGGGTCAAAATCTAACCGCACTCCCTTGGACTACGAGCTGGCCTCAGCGACTGACGGATCTACCGGAACATGACAGAAGTGACGTGCTAGGACTTTGGAAGCTGGGTCAGACAGAGCCTTGTCGATTATGCCTGCGTCTCTTGAATACTTACTCTTAGAACACAGTTACCTTGCTGCGTGGGAACCCAGGCAGCCTCTCGGAGAGAAGTTAAAGTCCCCAGCCTTCACCCCCAGCTGAGCACCGAGCTGACGACCAGTACCCACTTACCAGCTTTGGGAGGGAATGGTCTCAGAGTCTTCCTCGCCATGCCGAACCTTCTCAGCTAATGCTGTGTTTGGTACACAGCTGTGCCTGCCAGACTCTGCCAAGAGTGTGGATTTGTGACCCAGATAAATAATCTGCTTCGTTTCAAGGGTGGCTCGTTATGCAACAAAAGGTAGAACAAGCCTTTTAAAAAAAAGCTGCCGTCCGGTGGCCCCAACCCCATTCTTCGAAGCTGCTAATTGGCCTGGGCTAGGATTCAGATACTGGTACTTTTTAAATGTCCTGGCTGATTCTTGTGCGTCTCTAGGATCGGGAAGCACTGAATCACAGAAACATTTTGCCAATCTGAATTTGGCAATGATACAATTTTTTAAAAAAATTTTCAGAACTTTTCTTCTGTGGCCCTTGGGTGTTGGTGTGAGATATGGGCTTTCCTGACTGTGCCAACACTCTGAACCACAAAGTATTGATTAGTTCACCCCCTGTGCTCTTACACGCTGTGTAAGCTCTGACTTGGAAATTTGAGGGTACAGGTTACTATATATTTTTCATACCTTGTTTGTATTGGCTTTTTGTTTTGTTTTATAAAATAGTGACATCTATTTCATGGATTCTTTGTCCCAAATAATACATGAAATAACCTTGCAGATCCTTTTTATTTTTCTGACAATGGCAGAATGCTGTCCCTGGACCCATCAAATATTTTTTTGTGTGAACCTCCTGAAGAGTTGTCTGCACTCTCTTGCCCATCCGCCAGGAAGGACCCATAGTCCCTAAGCATTTGTCTGATGCCTCCCATTGGCCATGTCCCTGGCCTGGTCTCAAGAAACTCAGCTGGGATGGTTGAGAGGGCTGCACCTAGAGGCATGAAGAGAAGTTATGTCACTGATGGACTGTCCTTCCTCGTTCACATCTTCCCGATGGCTCTGATCCTCCCCCTTTCTACTCCTCTCTGTCTCCACTCCCTGCCCGCTGCCAGCTGTAGACTTCAGAGACGCTACTGGGACCACCACTGCCCATCCCATACACACCAGTCTCCCTGCTGCCTGTTTGCTGCTTCTCACTGCAGCCCATGCTCTCCACACCGTGCCAGCTCAGTCCTAGCCTCTGGAGTCCCAGCAGGATGGCATCTGCCCAAAGAAATCCCAGTGGCCTTGGCTCTTTATAATCAGAAGACTGATGCCCAGTCCTCTTTCAAGTCTCCAAACCTGACGTGCCTGCCGCCATTTTGTTTGTCGCACAGCTGTCTGGTCCTCTGAGGAGCCCTACCAGACCCACGTGACTGAAACCCCAAAATCTATGGGGATCTTTACACCAGAGCCACCGGTCTACCCTAGAGCTCAGTTTGCTGTGTGACTCGTCCTTTGCCTGTGCTGGACACCTGCGCCGCGATGGGTCTTGTCCCACCCATCTGGACCTCCATCTCGATGTCCAGCACTTTGGAACAGGGCCTTTAATTGAGAAGGTCCGGAAGCGATGTGAAAGGGGCTCTGTGCACAGCGAGGTGCACTGTTGGTCATGTTGGGTCGGGAGGGGACCGAAACCTGGGGTCTGATGGGCTCAGAAAACTCGATCCAACACGCAGAAATCGGTTCACATAGTGTATGACTTCTTAGTCTTTAACACGTCACGGTCACAAATCCTTGTAAGGTGGCTGTGGCATGCTTCCTTTCCCAGATCTATTAAATCAGAAAGCCCATGGTCACCTGACAACCACAACTAGGGTTCCAAAGGCCTGTAATTGTGGATATTAGGGTGCTCTGCTGAGCCTGCGGAGGAGGATGGGCAGCACACAGAGACCGTGACCCCGAAAGGCATGTCACCGTGGACACCTGGTTGCAACAATTTTATTTCAGATAGAGCCTGAGGCTGTGTGAAGATGAGCTTACCGAGAAAGTCATCTGGGTTACTGGGAAATTTGACTCCTCTTTTGGGTTTGCATTGACCAAATGGACCTTGTTAGAGGTATATTCTCGGCCCAGGGCCCCAGCTCGGCTTCCGCATCACGAGGATTGACACATTTGTGGGTGCTGAGATTGAGTCTGTGAAATGTGGCCAGCCTTTATTCGTACTGGGGAGGTGAAGAAGCTTTGTTGTTATGTATTTAAGAAAGGAATTATCTATCCCCAGAGGAACTGGAAATTACTTGATTCTGGCCTTTCCTGAGTGAGTGTAGCCAGCAATAAGTCTTAGGATTTTTAGGTTTCCTGTCCCTCACCATCTGGGGACCCCGCAAACCCCAGCCACTGCTTCCTGGCTCCCAAGTTTATCTTAAACATTCCCTGAACTTACAAGTCTTCAGTGGATGCTTGGGGACCTTCCCAAATTCCCCAGGCTCCTGCTGTCTGATGGCAGATGCATTTCTTTTCTCCTCTATCCTGGCTGGCCTTTGCCAAATGTAACTGCTTTTTGGCACAGCCATCAGAACGTTCCAGATCTCTCTAGACTTGAGTACTTCAAAACCGTATATTAGTTAGTACCTCTGGCTAGGATTATTCCTGACCAGGATTCAAAGGCAGTGTGGCAGATGTCTGTCCTACAGAGGGGAGAAAAGGAAAAATCACCTGCCTAATGCTTGACGATCCATTCCCTAGAATGGTTCACAGTAAACTTCTGCTCTGTGTAAAATACATTCTTTATGTAGATGTCTGATCTTCCGTCTTTCAGATTTGGGCTTCTGTCCTCCCTCCCTCCCTCCTTCCACCAGCGCACTCCTTTGTCTCTTAATTTTTAAGGTTCTGGATCTTAATGCTTTCCCCATGTGGCCTGCCAGGTTACACACGCTGCAATAAGAGCAAGGCTTCATTTCCTACATCAGGGGAGACGTTTCTAGGTCTGACCTTTCTAGCCCCTTGTCTACGCACCTTGTGGGAGAAGAACCCCCCCCCCCCGCCTTATGTGAAAGAGCCCTATTATGAACATGCAAAGGATGAACTTAGGGTTTGGGCTCTCTTCTGAGTTCAGTTCTGGCCACTTGACCTTGGGAAGTGACCCTCTGAATGCCTCCATTTCTTTAACTGTAAAATGAGTAACTAATGGCCTTTTTCTGTCCGTTAAATAAAATTCTACTTAGGAAGCTTTCAGAACAATGCTGTGGGATACCTCAGCTGTTTCGAGTACAGGGACTAGGTTTTTGAGTGACATTATGTCATTTTTAAGATCGTGACATGGCTGGGCATGCTTCTCCAGGAGGCACTCTGTCTCCACCCCCTGATGGGCAATCAGGCCAATTCTGCAAGCACAAAATTCACCAAAGCCAGCACAGACTGGCCGAGGACATGGACGGTTTCGGGAGGCTTTTGGGACGTGGGAGGCCTTCTGTAGGACGGGGGGTGGCCACTGTTTCTGCCTGACTCCTGCTCCCCGCCACAAGTTTTATTTCCCAAAGAACCTTTCTTTGTTCTTTTTTCTTTTTTTTTTATTTATTTGGCAGAGAGAGATCACAAGCAGGCAGAGAGGCAGGCAGAGAGAGAGAGAGAAGGAAGCAGGCTCCTGGCAGAGCAGAGAGCCCGACACGGGGCTCGATCCCAGGACCCCGGGATCATGACCCGAGCCGAAGGCAGCGGCTTAACCCACTGAGCCACCCAGGCGCCCCCCCAAAGAACCTTTCAATCAAGATGAGACCCTTCCGGTTCTTCCCTTCTTTCCTGCCCAGTTTCCCTGGGCTGGGTGGTGAGACTGAAAGAAAGAAGAGGGTCTCCTCTTTATTTTTCTTCCTTACACCTAGAGTTCTCCAAGGATGCTTTCCCCTCCTCTGAAACCCACACTGGCCCATCTCACCATATTCCTGGAAGACCCAGGAAGCTCTGTTCCTTGTTTGTTCCCCTTACTTCTATCAGAGACCTGCCCCCTCCCCAGATCTTTGGAGTTTCATTAGGAAGGGATGTCAGTCTCATGGC
Organism: Neogale vison; assembly: GCF_020171115.1. Lineage (NCBI taxonomy): Eukaryota > Metazoa > Chordata > Mammalia > Carnivora > Mustelidae > Neogale > Neogale vison. The sequence goes on from NC_058095.1 coordinate 60,923,200, forward strand.
AGATCCTATAAAGCTGGGTGGCATGACCCAGATGGGGTGTTTCCCAGAGTCTCCATCTCCCGCTGGCCTGATTGCACCCACGCTTCTGTCCTTCTCCTGTCAGCTTGTTGTAGGCTTAGGTTCACTCTCTGTCTTTGTCCATGAGGATTAAAAAAAAAAAAAAAAATCTACCCTTGTCGCCTACAAGGACAGAGCATCATTGTTAAGGCTACCACTTGTTGGCTTCCTAGCAGGTGCTCAGTAATTCATTCATACTGTTTTCCTCGTTCTTTACAACCCTGAGGTTGTACAGAGAACCATCAGAGGAAACTAGGTGTTCAGTAACTCATCGCTGTCACACAGTAATGAGAAAATCTGGGATTCAGACCCCAAATCCTTCCTTCCAGAGGGCGGCGCTGCTCCCCGGAAGCATTGGGGTGAGCAGAACAGAGGACCAACTCCTCACCATCCAGCTCCAAGCCTTTATCTTCCCTCCACGAAGGTGCCCTGTGATTCTCTGTGTTCTCCAGCTTGTCAATCCCATAAAATGTCATTGGCAAAACTAGACGGACTTCTTTTGGGGCACACCCTCACCCATCACCATGGCCCCTTGAGTGGCCACTTGGCTTCCTCCCCCAGGTGAGGGTCTGAGGGCATGCTAAATGTACCTTGCCCCTCAGTCACTGTAAATTACCTTCACAGCACTGCTGGAAGTGGGATGGGAGGTATTAGCCTCATTCTGTAGATGGAGAGAGAGCTCTGCCAAGTCAGTGTCTTAACTGGGTCTAGAGGCTTGGATGGTTCCAGAACTTGTTCCCCGATACAGTCTGTTAGGAAAGGTACAGAGTGTGCCCTATGTTGAGTTCCATACATAGGAGTAGTTCAGCAGGACAGATTGTGCGTCAGTAGGAATTGTTATTGGGTCCATCCCCCTACCCCCCCGTGCACCTCAGTGATGAGTAGCTCAGAGCTCTGAATTCCCTGCCCCCCTTGGCTCTTTGACCCTAAAAGACAGGAGTGGGAGACAGGCATCCCACGGCCAATGCAGGCACTCCGGACCTGCCTCCTTGCTCCCACCTCCCACCGGACCCTGAAAATGCCATAGGAGAGGCTTGCCCTGAGGTCCCCTGTGGGATTCTGGAACATACTTCTGCCTCCTTATTAATTTCCAAACCCTTTGCTTCCTGGAGCTTCCCGGCCTCTGGCTTCTTGCTCTGCCCTGGATTCATCTCTATAGGGGTCTGAAGACCAGTTCCTCTAAATTTTCTCCAGGAAGCACTGGGCCACAGGAAATCTGTGCCATCCAGACTGACCTCAGTGACTTCTCATGGAGTCCATTGTGTTTGATTAATTACCCTTCCATTTCATCCCTCTCTTGGTAAACACAGTTTCTTTATTCTGGCTACTGTTGCTTCTTCCCAGGAAAACTTAGTATAACCTTTGGGTTGTGTTCTCCTGTCTTAGAATAGCTTTTGCTCTGTGGCAGTGTGCCAAGCCTTTTTATAATTTTTGTCTTCGGGTTGGATATTATGTAGACATTCAGACATTTCAATATTCCATTTATTTATACCAATTTTGTTTTCTGAAAGCGAATATGCGTTGAGTACCCCCCCCCCGCCCCCGCTCAGGAGCACTGCCTTTGTGACTCATTCACTCTGTAAAGATTTGCATTGCTTTTCCAAAGGTCTGCGAATGTTTGATGCACATGCACTAGGAAGGAGAGGTGCTGCCTCCCCTCAGAAAGGAATTTCAGCAGGGAGAGTGGAGATTGCATATGGCACAGCAGTCCCTGTGTCAAAGCAGGAGCTTGTGTTCAGCTCTTAGTTCTTGGTAGCTGAGTTTTGCTGCGGACTTCCCGGGCCTTGCTCAGTCCGTTCCCCATGCCCTAGCTGGTGCCTTCACTTGGGAAACCAGATCAGCAGGGAGTCTGGTGTCTGAGCTTGCTGATGCTTGAAGATGCCGTTGGAAGTAGAAGGCACCCCCCAGGAACCCTGATCCTGGAGCCCATGGCCCCCCTGGTGCTTCCCTCCCCACCCCCAAATGGAAAGGTCTTCCTAAGTGAAAGAACATAGGATAAGGAAAATGGGGTGAGATTGACCTTGGTGCTTTTCATCCCACTAAATTCAGAAGCTCATAGTTGTGTCCTTTGCAGTCCCTTTTAAATGCAACCGGACTTTTCCCCCAAGTTTTGCCTGACCCACGAGAGTGATTCTGGATGTCCTGTAGAAGGTGCTTATTTTTTGGTGGCGAGTCCTCAGATCCATGACGACTTGAGAACTAGTGGGTCTTGGAAAGAGATCCAGCCCCTGGAACTGGCCCCAACCAAATCCCCAGGTGCCTCCTCAGAGCCATACAAGGGAGGTGAGGAATAGTAACAATGGCAGGACATGAAAAGCATCAGGAGGCTGTCCCCTTCCCAGTGCCTGCTCAGCGTTACTGACATCTCTGCAGGCTGGACCCCACAGCTTGCTTCCACAGCTTCCTTGCTTCCCAAATCCTACCCGCTACAGCCAGTCTCCAAATTTGAGCCTTTTTTCTTGGTTTGTTGAATCTTACTGCTGGTCTCTAAGGTAAATGTCTTTCTCAGAGTTTACAGTGCACAAGCCCTTTGCCTCTGATGGGTGTGGGTCAGAGTAAGCACCCCATCACCCCCATACCCACACCCCACTGTGCCTGTCTGTACATGGCAGACGCAGGTGCTGGGAGGTTTCCCTCCTGCACGAATGTGTCTCCCTTAGTATTAGAAACGTCCAGTCTTGGTAGAGTCAGTGAGGATCTTGACTTCATACCATAGTACCGATTAGCTTCTAGACCAGAGGAGAAAATGAATAACCTTTAAACCATGTAACTGGGAAGCCAGCAGATGGCTAGTTCTACCGACTTTTACTCTCCCTTAGGACACCGGCTCCCCCCACACCCCTACCCTTACACAAACCAGTATCTGCTCTTGGCTTCTCTGTCCGTTCACATTGGAACAAAGGATAGGATCTTCGCCCCTTCAAGCAGAAGAGCCCCTTCAAAGAGGCCAACTGAACTGAATCCGTTTCATAGCACAGCAAAAGCCTCACTCTCAGCCCCTGACCTTGACAAGACAACCCGTGTGTCCAAAGGAAGGCATAGTTTTTTTGACACTAATATCTGTATGTTTCTGTCCCTGCAGCCTTAGGAAAATCCAAAGGTACAGTATCCTCGGGTAGCTATGAGGCCACGTGAAATCTCTGAGAACAAGCCATGCCTTTAGTGAGCTCTGCGAGAGGGTGAATGTGCCGTGTTTGGTTGCTTGGCCGACTTAGTGGAAGCAGGGTCTCCGTGGTTAAAACTGAATCGCAGCCCGGAGGGACCATAGGCACAGTCAGCCCCTCACCTGCCGCATAGACCTGCGGGTGTGGCCTGCATAGACTGTAGCTCGGCCAGGGTCCCGGGGCTAGTGCAGGAGTCCTGACTCGGGCTTGTGTCCTAGACCCCAAGTGACAAACAGGAGGACAGATGTCTAGATATTTCCTGCTGGTCAGTGCCACCTTCTAGTGCGATGCTGCCCCTGCCGCTCCCCCCCCAACCCCCGCCCTGCCCATCTCCATCTCCCACTTGGGGGAGGGAATGAGCCCCAGAAAGGTTGCATTCTGCTCTGGGGCAAGCTTGGATTCCTCCACACGCAGATCCTGAGGCCAGCTGGCTTTGGCAGAGGGTGGAAGCGGAGCCGCCAGGCGCGCCGGGGCTGCCCGTGTGCAGCGGGGCTCGGAGCAGCCCCGGGCAGGGCAGCGCCCCAGCCCAGCCTCGCTTCCCCGGCCCAGGAGGGTGCTAAGGCTGTGCTGCTGTTCTCCTGGCGGACGTGCTTGAATGTGTCCACTGTGCGGGGGCGGGCGCCTGCTCCTGGGCACGCGTGGGTAAGCGGGTGTCTTTGTGTCCCTCGCCAGCATGGGCGTGAGGGTCATGGACACGTCCTGGGTGGCTCGAAGAGGCTCCTCAGCCGGCAGGAAGGCGTCCTGTGCCCCACCCACCATGCAGCCCCCCGCGCCGCCCGCCGAGCTTGCTGCGCCTCTGCCGTCGCCCCTCCCGGAGCAGCCCCTGGACGGCCCCGCAGCGCCCTCACTGTCACCATCGGGCTTGGGCCTCCAGCCTGGGGCCGAGCGGACCAGGTAAGCTGAGCCAGGCCAGCCAAGGCACATGCGGGGCGGGGGCGGGTTGGCTGCGCCCTCTCTGGGCCTCATGGATGCTGTCACCTCCGTGTTCCCGGGCCTTTGTGTTTGGCTTTCTGCATTCTGCTGGCACACAGCGAGTGATTCCCAGCTCTCCCCCACCCCAGCTCAGATGGAGCCCCGGCTTCCCGAGAATAGCATCCTGCGGCGGGCGTGCAAGGTGGCAGCTCGCGAAAGCCGTGAGAGCGCCAAGTTGCCAACTCCGGTCTCCCCTTCCTTTTCTGCCGTAATGACTTCCCGTTCTGAAATGTTGGGTTGTAGTTATTCTCCCTTTCTCTTCTCTCTACCTTTAGATGCAGAGGAGCCGTTTCCCCATCTGCTTACCTGGGTGCAAATCAGGGAAGGAGTGGAGGTCATGTGGTCACTCTGGTGGAGCCTGGGCACCTGTGCAGTGTGATGCCCAGTTGTGTTTCCATTTGTTCCAGGGCAGAAGCGAGGGAGCTCCTGGTGCTCCTGGTTCAGTGAATGTTTATGGGGGATTGAGTCCATCCAGAGAGAAAATGCGGGACCTGTGCCCTTAAGGCAGTTCCCGTCCCTGTATGCGGAATCCGGGCACATGGCCATTCCGTCCCAGCAGAGAGGGTGTCATCTGGCCCATCCTTGACAGGGGCATCCTGGAAGGGGGAAAGGCACAGGACTACTTCGCTGGGTGCTTCTGTCCCGAAACAGCTGAGAAGCTGGAAAGCTCTTTCAAATCAGAGGCCACTGTGCGTCTGTTAATGGGGATACAGCATTTCCCCCCGGGCGCCTGCTGAAGACATTTTGGAGGCTTTGGGAAGCTGAACTTTTCATCCAGTCTTTTCTCTTAAGATTGATTGATTGATTTTAGAGAGAGAAAGCATAAGAGGGAGAGAGAGTCTTCAGCAGACTCCATGCTGAGTGTGGAGCCCGAAACAGGGCTCCGGCTCACGACCCTGAGATCACGACCTGAGTCCAAACCAAGAGTTGGATGCTTAATAGCTCCCCGTCACCCGATCTTTCTCATACACGTCCACACAAATGCCAGCTTCCTACATGAAGGGGCTGCAGGGTTTTTGTTATTGTTTTTGTTTTCCTTTAGTGAGTAGGAGGTATTTTCCCCGTGAAATGGGGAAATGACAAAAGAAAAATGGGACAGTCAGCGTTCAGGAGTGGGCAGCTGGCAGTGGGTGTGTTTGGGCTGTTGTTGATGGCTCCAGCTCAGGGCTCGAGGACAAGGGCCCTGGCTCTGCACTCGCTGGGTTTCAGGTCCCCTTGAAAGAGGCAGGTGCGGGAGGGCAAGTTCAGCAGAGATGTAGAGGACGATCGCTGTGGACCAGGGAGGCTACGAGGACGACCTGAACCAGTAGGAGAACTGCCGCGAGGGTTTGCTTCTTGCGCTCTTCTCGGCTTCGTCCTGATTTCCCATCTGAGGGCCGACTCTCAGTGCTCAATGCTATTTGACCTATAAAAGCTATTTTTAGAAAACGCCCCTCAAGATGGAGTTCCCCGGTATTTCCAGAATCTCAAAGATGCGTAGTAACCCTGAGAGTCGCTCCTGGGCCCGGAGTACCACCCACGGGTTCAGAGTATTTGAGAGCTCATTGCCTTTGCTCATACTGGCCTTTTTTGGGGGGGTACCCAGCTCTGAGACGTTCCCTTGGGTGCTCGTGTTCTTCTACCATTCTTCTTCTCTGCCCACATGGATTCTCCCCAGTACAAATGCGTATTCCATTGTTTTGGGGTTTTGTTTTGTTTTCTATTTTCTGGACATTCACAGCCCAGTTGATGTTTCTTCCAGTTGCTGGATTCCTGTCTGCCCCCCCTCCCCAGATGGCAGGCCCTCCCCTCCCTCTGACTTGCTCCCCAGGCCTGCCCCTGCCAGACCTGGTGGCTCTCCAGCCAGGCTTCGCCTCTGCCTCCTGCTCCCCTGCTTGGCATTGACTCTGCCCCCAAGCGCTGCTTCCTGCCCCTTTGCACCCCAGCTCACTGTGTTGTGTGTCCCCAGAACTAACCTGGCCTTGAATGTATCCTTACCAAGCCACCTCCATCTAGTGCTCCTTAGTAACTGCCCCCCCCCCACTGGGTCAGCTGCACCCATGCTGGGGGGGGGATGGGTCAGCAAGGTCAAGTAGGTAAATAGCGGTTTCTGTGGTTGGGGGAGCACATCAGGTGGACGGGGAGGGCCAGCTGCTTGGTCCCTAGATTCCCCGCAGGCAGAAGACGCTGGTATCCCATGAGAAGCCAGTTTTGTTGCCTGCTTGCTGTGGGCTTTCTTTTTAAGGGTTTAACTACCTGTTGATGGTGGCAGAGGTGGAGGGAAGAGTAGATTGATATTTGGCTGTAATAGCTGGTGCCTGGTGACTTTGAGCCTGAAAAAGAATGAATGGTGTCCCCCCCTCCCCCCGCCCCAGGTTGTTTTTCATTAAACAGAGAAAGATGTCATTCTTCCAGCCCCTCATGATGAAATGGCTTCTGTGGCGGGCAGGGGGCGGGGTGGTGGCGGATTACCCAGGTGTGGTTTGAAGTTCACCCTGAGAAGGAGAGAGTTTACCTCAGCTTTGAACTTGACGTTGTCTTAACGCCTTCACATGGGGGAAAGCCAGCTACACTTTGGATTTTGCTATTCCAGCGCTGGTTCCCGCCTCCCAGTCCTGCTGGCCGTAACCCGCTGTGACGTGGTGGCAGATCTCTGGCTCTTTCATATTGGGGGCCTCTAGATAAATGTAGGGAACAAATACGCTCTGCCTGTTTCCGTGAGAAAGAGGTAGCCATTGCGAAGGATTTAGGTCCTGAGCCCCATGCCTGATCCCCGGGGGCAGGAGGGTCCAGGCAGTTGCTGACGAGGGTGACGGGGGTGACGGGTAGCTTTCATTCTGCTTCGCTAGGGGCTGCCTGGAGCATAAGTAAGTGGGAGAAAGAGTCCTTTGAGGGGCTCAGGGCGGAGGGACCTCCGGAGCTCCATTAGGAACGTCTGCCATGGGAGGGGCGTCAGGGGATGGTGGGGAGTGACAAGCTGGCCATTTCTTCCCTGTTCCAGTTCTCTGGCTGGAGTAGGCTATCTGTGAATATGTGCTCTATCTTTAGGACAATTCCTGGCAGAGAGGCAGCTGTGGAGGATGAATCCCCTTTGGGACATGGTGACCTGGGGTGTCCCTTTCTCAATTCAGAGGACTCCAGAAGCCCTCCCTGTCATGGGCCCTGACTCCCCTAAGCCTGGGGGGGGGGAGGCTGGGGGGGAGCTGGGACTTGAATTGGCCATAAGTGAGAGCACAGTGAGGGGGGCTGTGTTCACTGTCCCACTTGCTGGGACTGATAACCAGGCTGGGCCCGCTGCTCGGGCTCGTGGTGTGGAGGTCAGGGAATCAGCTGAGAGCCATGGCCCCACAACACAGAGTGGGGGCGCTCGTGGGCTCCTGGCAAAGGGCAGAGGCGTGGAGAGGTAGAAGCAGAACACAGGTCCCCAGAGCCCAAGAAGGGACAGTCCCTTTTCCTGGAGCATCCCTGAAGGGCACGGGACAGACAGAGGGTTGGCCCGGCAGAGCTTGTGGGATAGCGACCCACAGGGCTGTGTACTCTGTGTGCCTGAGTGTAGGGGTTTTCTTGTCTCGTGTGCTTCTGTTCCAGCACTGCGAAGAGCAAGGAGCTTTCTCCGGGATCCGGGCAGAAAGGAAGTCCAGGCTCCAGCCAGGGGACACCCAGTGCAGGGATGCAGCCAGGGCCACAAGCAGGCCCCAGTCCCAGCCAGCCGCCCCCAGACCAGAGCCCGCACACTCTCCGGAAAGGTACGTCACTGTGACCCTTTGCGCAGGTCTCCGGCCGGGGACAGTTGTCATGATGTCTGGACACTCCTTTCCCTCGCTTAGCATGGACATTGAGAGATCGTGTGACTTCATGAAAAATCTCTGGGCTGGGCATTAGAGCTTTGGGGAGTTAACCGACTCCAAGAGGGCCCACTTTGTCTTTTCCTCATGTCACTTGTTTGAACAGCAGGCTCAGTCGGCTCTGAGTCCCAGACACCGAGATTGCGTCCCAGACCCTGAGACCTCTCTGTACACAGCATTGTCCACAATAACACGTGTCTTTCACAGATCCTGGCGGGCCCTACCACTGCCTCTTAAGATGCTCTCTGGGGTCTTTTGCAGGGGCCCTATGCCCCGAGCTGGGGCCTGGCATGGCTGCCTACCCCTGGGATTGTTTCTAGAAGGTGACACAGAGCAGGGAATTGTGATTGTTGCCACAGGAGTCCTGGCCTTCAGTGTTTCTGGAAGCCTGAGAATCTCTGCCCTGACCCGGGAGCCCCCCAACCCAGAATCTGCCACAGAACCCACCCTCAGAGGCCCAGTTACTCTCTCTGAAATGACTCTCCCAGAGCTAGAGACATGCTCTGTGGTGACATTTCATAAACAGGGGGCTGCACAGACCATGCACTTAAACTTCTTTGTTTTCTCCTTACATTCTTCCTCCGCAAAGTCTCCAACTTAAAGTGGTACCTTATTAAACTTGTTCTCGGGTCAGGCCTTTCCAGCTTCCCAGTGTGACTTTGGCCCCAGGCTTCATGGAATAGGGTGGCTCGCCTTGTGCCCCTGAGCCTCCGCATCAGGTCCCTGCTGGGCTCCCTGGCCCTGGGCTGCAGTGACAGGGGCCAGGCCCTTCCCTTTGGTCTCAGTTCCCTGTCACACCCTGCACAGCCTACGGGTCTGTTGCGAGCCCCTCCCATGTGCAGAGCCCTGTGCTGGGCCCTGAGAGTGCAGAGCAACAGGCAGAAAGGCAGACATGGGCACATGGTTCAAGGGAACCGTGGGGAGATGTGGGGACTCCCTCCAGACCCAGGAGCTGGGGCACCATGGTGGCATGGTACTTCAGCATCCCAGCGCCCTCGTCCAGCAGCAACAGGTCGCCCGTGTGGTCCAGACATACTTTCCTGTTCATCTTTGTGTACAAAAGCCTTTACGCCTCCCTTTACGCCCCGAGAGGTAGGGTGACGCCTAAGCCACAGTGTCCGATGGGGTCAGGCCTCTGGTTCCAGGCCCGTCAACCTGATGCTGCCGGTGGCAGGTCAGAAGGTAAGCAGGGAGTGTGGCCTGGAATGACCCCGGTCCCTCCCCCTGGGGGTGGTCGGCAGCTCCAGGTCCTCCTGTGAGAGGCAGGCCTTTCTCTTCCACCCGCCGCCCCCAGCATGACTGCTCAGCTGTTTTGTGTTTTTAAGGTTTCTCAGTCACACCGTGTCTCCAGTTTTATGTCCTGGCCTAGTCCTGTCGCCACCAAGGAGGGCTAAATGTCCTCTCCAGCATGGTGCCGTGCCCTGCTCCTCCCCTCCTCGGGCTCGCGCAGGAGAAGGCCTGTTGGAGCCCCCATGCCTGGGGCCCCGCTAGCTGCCCTCCCAGTGAGTGAGCACGCCCCTCTGGGAGCTCCTGGAGCAGGGGCCAGGAGAGGCTGCCCTGTCCTCGGGTTAGATTGCTGAGAAGGGCTGGTTGAACGGGTCATGGTTCTGGAATGCTCTTCCATGCCGATGCTGTGTAAGTGCCACAACCATGTGGAGAATCGGTGGTCCTTCCCCTCGTGGAGCGGGGTCTAGACGGACTGTCAGGGCACAGGCGGGGTGGTTAAGGCGAGGGAGGGAGCTGAAGCCACGCTGGAGAGACCGTGTCCTTGTCTTGTCCGTGCTGCCCACTGACAGAGCCTGGGGAGCTCACGCCGTTAGAATAGACTTTGGTCCACGGGGCGGGGGAGTGGAGCTGGGAGAGAAGAGTGCCCGAGGCCTCCTTGAGCACCTAGAAGACAGATTCTTCTGGACTTGGTGCTGTGCACAGCAGCCCTCGCTTAGTCATCCCATGTTAGTGATCGCCGTCTCTAAACGTTTGCCTGTGGACAGGATCGTTCTTACATTGTCAGTGAAGGGTGTAAAGTGTTTGCCATCATGTAGCATGATCAAGTAAACCGAGGCAGTGGGGGAAGACAGAACGAAGAGGGGGAGCCCGCAGTACATCTCTCTGCACAGTCCATGCCCAGAGGGCACGAGTCTTCAAGGAAAACTCGGGGTGGGCAGGTACCCAAGATTCAGAGGAGGGACGGGGTGGGTGGTTGGGGTGGGATGGAGAAGTCGCTGGGAAACTCAGTTGTCTGTGGCTCTCGCGGGATCCTGGAGCCAGCATGGGCATGGTCAGCCAAAAGTCAGTTTCCTGTCCTGCCACGCTCCAGTGTCGCCAAGTGAGCTCTAGTCGTCCCTCTTGGACCCTGTGTCACCGACTCCCCCTTCCTCCGTGTACCCTGATGCCGTGGGGAAGTGCAGAGAGGACACTGGGCAGCCGGCGGTGGCCTGTGCACGGGAAATTTGTTCTCCACCCTGGCGAGGGCTGTGTAGATCATGGCAGCAGTCCAGGGAGGAGGAGGAGAGATTTGTGAACAGATGGGGAGACATGAAAGCTTGGAGTTTGAGGTGAATTTTTAAAAACCGCATTGGTTGCTTGCGGGTTGGTTGCTAGCGCAGGGAGCCTGGGGCGAGGGGGCGGCAGGTGGTGGGAAGGGGCGGAGGCCGTGCTCACAGGCCTTGGGGACAGCCAGCTTCCTTTCATGACCTAGTGTGTATCCCTGTGTTTTCTCTTTCAGTTTCCAAGAAGCTGGCTCCAATTCCACCCAAGGTCCCTTTTGGCCAGCCCGGGGCTGTGACCGAGCAGTCTGCCGGCCAGCCGTCCCCACTCAGCCTGTCCCCCACCCCACCAAGCACCCCTTCACCCTACGGACTGAGTTACCCCCAGGGGTACTCCCTGGCCTCCGGCCAGCTCTCCCCAGCGGCCGCGGCCCCTCCCCTGGCCTCTCCTGCTGGCTTCACAAGCTCTGCAACCAAATCCCGGCCCACCCCTAAGCCCCGACAGAGACCCACCCTGCCGCCCCCTCAGCCTCCCACAGTCAGCCTGCCAGCCCCGAGTCCGCAGTCCACGGAGCACCCCGTGCTGGACGGCATGGCCCCCGGGGAGAGCATGTCGACAGGTAACCAAGCCGCAATGCCGCCACAGTTTTCCACGAACCTCAGCAGGGTATGCCCAGTGGCGGGATCCCTGGTGCCACTGCCTATTAGCACGTCTGTCTGCCCCGAGGTGGCTGTGCTGCTGCCACGTGTGGCTTCTCTAATCGTCTTGGGAACTTCCCCCACCACACATGAGGCTGGAGGACAGCAGCCCTGGGATCCAGACTGTCCTGCAGAAGGGCTTCTAATGGGGGTTTCTCCCGGTGGAATGCCCGCCAGCACAGGGCTCTGCTTCTGTTCTCTGTCTGGGGATTAAGCACTGAGTACTTGGAGGTGGTGCTCAGTGCTTCGGGAGAGGCTGGGGAGCTGGGTTATGACCGCAGACCAGCCGGCATCTAAGTGAGGTGAGACATTTGTGGCTCTCCTGGGGTAGAGTCACGGCGTCTACAAAGGTACAGACCCTTATCTTGAGAACAGAGGCTCAGAACCAAAGATATTTTCTCCTGTGAATGAAGTAAGCCTTATTAGAAACGTGCATTTCCAGCAATATTTAGAGAAGAGTCAGTTCCAGGAAAGACACTGGTCCCCCTGGTTCTTTGAGGAGCTTATTGGACAAGCCCACCACTAAATTTAGTCTTGTATTAAGTTTAAAAATGAGAGATGGAGCTATTCCCCCCATCTCCCCAAAAATATAGAAGTGTGAAGTCACGCACACCACACTGAACGAAAATCATTCACTGGTGGGAGAAAAAGGACGTTTTTTGCAACGTCTCCCCAGATACTCTGACCACGCGACAGGAGAGACTTGGGACTTGTGTGTGGTGACCGCTAAAGCCCGGCTAGCATTTTCCTCGTTCAGGGAGGCAAGCAAGGCATTGGCCTGTGTCCTGGCATGGAGCGGGCCGTGTGTCCCCAGGTGGCAGAGCCTGGCCCTGTCTGTTCAGGGCTGTCCTGAGTAGCAGGTGAGGAAGCACACACGCCCCAGATATGTGCACGTAACACACAGATGCTCCCTTACACATACACACACCCTCCACACACATTACACAATTACCAGATTCATACACATGCATACAAACCACACACACACACACAAACATGCACCCACAGGTACACATCACTATACACGTACCACATCCCTACGCCGCACACGTGCACACGCCCACACACACCCGTCCACATGCTTCGAAGGGCCAGCTGGGTGGTCCTAGGTCGTCAGTTCCCTGGGATTTCTGACGGGGATCGTACTTCCCTCGTGTTTTAGTCCGAGAGTGAGGTTTTCCCCCTCGATCAGATGGAAGGTGAGTGAGCCTGTGGAGTTCGGCTCCTGGCACCCAGGACGGGTCTCGTCCAACTGGCGTGCTTAGGATGGGTCAGGAGATCTTCATATCATGGGGAGCGGGCAGCCTCTGGTGGTTCGGCTGCTCTGCTTTTGGATGGGACTCATGTTGCACGTACAGCTGCTGACGTCTGACCTGAGACTTACCAAATATTAAGGAAATTCCTCCCCAGAAGTCCACGACACCACTCCCTGCTGGTAGTCGGTGGTGGCGAGGCGTGTTTCCCACATGAGCCCCCACGGGAGGGGGCACAGGTGACAGCAGGAGCTCAGGATCACCCCAAGTCACCCTGAGGGGCTGCTCCTGCCCACACACCAGGCCCCCCACTTCTGAAGCCACCCCAGGGAAGGGCTGCCGGGGAGCATGGATGCAGGAAGCATCGGACACAGGGTGTCACCGGAGAGAAACAGAAAGTGGGAACACCACGGGAGTTGAAACTGGGGGACCCGAAGTGAGTGCCCCACCTTCTTCTGGGCTCTTCCGGAACGGCTAACCTTGAATGCTAACAGCACATCAGCCCCTACACCGTGGTGCGTGCGTCCATCGTGTTCTCTGGCAGCAGGCTGTCATTCTGTCTGTCCTCACGGGCCTCGGTCCGAGCAGCATCTGTGACGCTTTGGTCCCCCCCCCGCCCCCGACTGTGATACTCAGTGTAGTTGATTGTCACGTTCTCGTTTCATCGTGTTTATTACCTTCTCCGAATCCTGTCGTTGTGTTCCTGCAGCTGTGTGACATGAGGGCCGCGGTTGTGGATACGTGTGAGGGGGATTTCAGGGTAAGCGGCCCCAGCTCGCCAGGCCCCGGCGCTCGCTCAGCTCTGCATGTGGCTCCGACCTCCCCCCGCATGGCCGCTCCGCTCCGTGCCTCACCCCGGCCTCGGGGGAGCACTCCGAGCTCCTCTGGTCCATGAGCTCCTCTGGCTTTCAGGGGATCACTGGCCACCTTGGCTCCGGCTGGCTTTGCGCTAGGAGATGGGGAGGAAGGCCGCAAGCAGGCTTCGCAGGTTCTCCCCTCCTCTGGCTCTTGGGCACCCGGGTCAGCCCCACCATCCCTCTCCCTTCGGCCTAGTACCACAGGGCTCCCAGTCTGTTCTTCCTGTGGTGTAACTGCCCTTGGATTGCCCACTGCAGGCTTTGGAGCCAGGTGCCTCACTTGCTGCATACGCCTTGGCTTAGAGAAGTGTCCACAGGAGGGTCCCGCCTGGCCCAGGGCACACGGCCTCCTCTGTGGGGTTGGGAGTGGGTTCCCTGAGGCCATGAGGTCGTCCTGGCTGACCCCCACTTTCCGAAGTGGGCTCGAACTTGTCTTCCTCAGGTCTGAAGAGCAGGCAAGTCCTGAAGAATCCACAGTGGTAGGATTCAGTTCCCTGAGTTTATGTCCCCCAGGGCCTAGCGCTGGCTGCCTCCTCTCTCAGTATCGGGGGCACATTTATACTGGGCTCTGCCTGCTCTCCTCTGGCCACAGGGAGCCGATGTTCAAAATTAAAACCAAGGGACAAGCAGGAGAGAAGCCGGAGGGAATCAGGTGTTCATGACACGGTCTGGGGCCTCCAGAGTAAACCAGGAGAGGACCCCCCTTCCCCCAGTTCCCGCCCTCCAGAACCTCCAGAAAAGCTGCTAAACCTTTGGTCCTGTGGAGACGGGGCAGGCACAACACAAGGCGTCCCTTGCCCACCCACCCACAGCTCTCATTCCAGACGCTTCGGATCTGACAGTGGGGGCTTCTCTCCCTCCGTCCTGCTCCCTGGCCACTGAGTGGCCTTCCCTGAGGGGACTAAGGGAACAGCCAGGATTGGACCTGATAAGTCCAGATCAAACCTGTCAGCCACTCTGGGATTCCCCTTTGGGCCACAGGGAAGGTAAACATGCCCGAGGCCACACTCACTGCGTGACAGAGATGGGATTTGAAATCTAACAGCAGGTGGCCCCAGCTGAAAGGGCAGGACACAGGCTGCTGTAGCGGTACCTTGAGGCAGGAGGAGCAAGTGTCACTGGCAGAGCGGAGCCTGGGACCCCTAACTCTGTGCTGAAGCAGTGAGATGAAGACAGGAATGACATTTTGGGGACTGAGGGTGGGGGGGATTGGTGACAGAAGGACCTCTGTCCCACAGCTTCCATGTTTGTGTGTCTTCTAGCGCAGTGTCCAAATGTTTGTCCACCTGATATGGTACGTTTAGGCTTCAATGTTGACTTTCAAAAAAAAAGCTTAAGACTAAGAAACCAGCCCACCCACCCCAGGCTGACCCAGGGTTGCCCCTGTTCTAGGAACTCCACCCCCCCACCCCCATTGTCTGGGCCTCCAGGAGGACATCAAGGCTAAGTAGGGCCAGAAACGAGGTAGGCCAAGGAGGGGTGACACCGCCAGGGTCCTTGGTTCTGGGGCCCACCACGCTCCCCCAGGGTCCACAAGTTCAGCACTGTCCCTCCTGCCCCCCGCTCTGTGGCCTTGCCTTAGAGCAGCTGGCTGTAAGGAATGGCCTGGTCTTTGCCAACTTGCAGAGGTCCAGAGTCGCAGATGCGGAGCTCTGTTGCCTCGGGCAGTATCCCTGACCATCTCCAGAATGACCTTTCAGTGCCTGCAGTGAGGACATTCTGGGAGGGGAGCAGCTGTCCCGGTGCCGAGATATGTTGTTTATCCCCAAGCCTCCCCCGCTGGTTCACGGACTTGGAGAACGGGGTGCTTTTCATTGCCTCCTATCCTCCCTTCTTGCGGCCGCCCTGAAAGCAGCCTCCCCACCGGGAATGGAGCCGGAGGGTGTGCGGAGAATGTGGCGTGGGAGCTGTAGCAGGGTTCCTTGAACGGCCTGGGGCGGGATGGGATCAGGGTGCTCTGGTCCTGCGAGCTCACGGGGTGAGCGGAAGCAGAGCAGCCCAACCCCAACCCGACACTGCGCCAGGCTGTCTCCGCCAACCCCAGGACGCGCCGGCCGGTGACCCCGCCACCCCCCGTCCCGCCGCTCTCAGCCGCCTCTCTCTTTGCCGCCTTGCAGATCTCGTCCACTTTGACATCCCCTCCATCCACGTAGAGCTTGGGCCGCCGCTCCGCCTGAGCCCCCTGGAGCACGCTCGGCTACACTCGGTGACAGAGAAGAGGGACTCGGAGGAGGAGTCTGAGAGCACCGCCCTCTGACCCGGCCCGCCCCGCCCCGCGTGTACATACCCGGGCCCCGCCCACCACACTCCGCCCCGACCCGGAGCGTCCTGGGCTCGCCGGGCTGCAGCTGGGCGGCTCGCTCGCAGTCCCCTCCGGCTGGCGTGGCCCCTGCGGGTGCAGACTTCCTTCATTCCCTCGGGGTGGTGACTCTGGCCTTTTGTTTGATCTTTGCCTTTTGACTTTGTGCCTCTTTTGATCCACTTTAGCCTCCACGCCCAGCGGTACCCCCTCCGCCCAAGGGCTTCGGTGTCAGAAAGGTCCTTTGCGGGTGTGGGTTGGTGGGGGGAGGGGGCGGCGTGCAGGAGGGTCGGCATGCCGGAGGGTCGGCATGCCGGGGTCCACCCGCGGCTGCCGCCCGGGCTCTGACACTCTGACGCCTCGTGCCTCCAGTGTGGGAGGAGGATCCCTCTCCCCTACAGCGCACGAGGTCTGGACCCTAGAAGGCCCACTGCCCAAGCTGGGGTGGGGGCGCAGGGGAGGGGGCCAGCCCGTGTAAAAATCTTTCAGGCCGCCCTTACTGCGTGGGCTCTAAAGTCAATGGCTAAAGACAAAACCTGTTTCAATTCTTAACAGTTTGACTTTTTCTGACCCCGAGACTGAGCGCTCCGTCAGGACCTTCTCCTTTTGTACTTCTGAGTTTAAAAAGATGATCCGGAGGGGGTCTGGAAGGCGCACAGTCCCACCCCACCCCACCCCACCCCGCACCCCACAGCAACCTCTGCTGACAGCAATGGGGGCCGGAGCTGCCTCTCCCTCTGGGTGGCCACAGGGATTAGCAATAAATCTGTTCCCAGAGCACGTGGAGGACAGTAAGGCAGCCTGAGGGGACTCGAGGGAGGCGGGTGCCACTGGCCCTGCCTTGTGTCAGGCCTCCCTCAGCTGTGGATCACTACGCTCCCCCTCGGGGAGTCCCGTCGCGTCTTGAGGAGTCCAGTCACACTTTGGGATTGAGGGAGTGAGAGATTCGGGTCATGCATGCCAAGTCAAACTTTCCAATTTTATCCTTTTAAAATAGATGATATACCTATACAGGATATAATATTTGTATATATGAAATCTATATTTGTTTAATTTGAGCCAAACTAAAGCAATGTATAGGTGTACAATGAGAAATTTAAAGGCTTAGTTATTTTTCCCAACACAGTGTAAGATAATTCTGCCCCAATGGGGGGATTCACCAACTTTGGATGTTAACAGCTTTGCTCACTTCCTAGCAAGGACGGGTATGTCCCCAATTTGTAAGGGAGCCCAGGGGTCGAAAGTTACCTTTAAATACATGTACAAATAGTTGTCGAAAGTAATGTTATTAAAATAGGTTTATTATCCCTGAGCGTGGCCTATCTTCATGTGTTGATAAGAAGCTTGTTGGGGACACATGTCCATGCAGGTGCCCCTTGGGAGGACATCGGAGGTCACGGCTGGGCCAGGCTAACTCCTCAGTCTGTCTTCCACATCACCTGAGCTTTTTAAGCTCCGTGTTCCCACAAATAAGTACCAAATTAATCAGATGATTTCATTTCCATACACTAACCTCAGTGTTGTCAAATCCCAAAAGGAGGGCAAGAGTTGGCCAGCTTGACGTCCAATTCTCCCCACTTTAGGCGGTGATGAGGTCTTGTTCTCACCGTGAGGCAAAGCACGTAGGTGGCCTCCACCTCCCCTTGGGACTTCGGGAAGACGTGGCTGTTCCTGAACCGCTAACGGGGCACAGCTGACATGGCTTGACTGGGTCAGAAACTAGGCTACAGCGGGATGGCAGCTCCCTGGGTCGTCACTGCGATCAGAGCTGGCTTGTAGGTCACGCTGGGTACCAGACAGCGCAACCCTGCAGGGCAGGGACACACTTGCTCGGAGAGGGCACTGGGACAAAGCAGAGCATTCAGGTTCCAGGCGGCCTCGTCCCTGTGTTCTGTCTTTGGAAAGGCTATTCCTGGAGTCCTGTCCACGACCCAGCGTTCCTGGACTTGGCTTGCCTCGGGCGTGCAGAGCGAGTAACTAGGCTGGAGCAGGCGTGGGCACGTCATTTTTCCATGTGACTTCTTTAAAAGCATTTGTACCAAGGTCCAGTTGTCCCCGTTCTTCCACGGGGAAGAACGGTCGTGTCAGGACCGGCTGTAGCAGGCATCCAACAGGGCCATCCCCATGCATGGGTCTCCACCGAGACCTGCGTGCACACCACCCTGTGCCCCAGTGCCTCCCCGTTGAGCGGAGCCCTCCGGCTCCCACCAGGCCAGGAGCCCATGCAGTAGTGCCACGCTGGCCCATGCCCAGTGCCACGCGAAGGATGCCGGCCTCCCGAGTGCGGGGTCCCTCCCGCGCCCTCACTGTGCCCTGACTTTCTTGCTCTGTGGGCTCTGAGGCTGCTCTGCGAGGGCCCGCTTGTGCGGGGACATCCCGTCCTCAGGGCCGGCCACCTGCTCCCGGGACAGCAGAGCCGCCCGCGCCAGCCGCACCTCCCGCTTCTCCCTGCGCTCCTCCATCTCCTCGATGTCACCGGCAAACAGGGCTTTCAGCGGCGCGGTCAGCTTGGGCACTGTCGGGAGGTCCCCGAAGCAGACCTGGAAGGCGAGTCCAGATTCAGGACGTGCGTCCAGAGGCCGGGCAGGAGTGAGACGGAGGGGGCCGCTGCGCACAGGGCAGGCGCCAGCTCCCTCCTCGCCCACCTTCGTGGCAGCTGATAATAGTGGGAAATGGGTGAGGCCAGGGGAGAGGGAGGAAGGCTTCTCGGGAAAGGGGCACTGACGCCCGACTCCCGGCTAAGGGGGTAAAACAGAATGGGCCTCCGGGAAGGAGAGGCAGTCCAGACTCTGAAAACCAGCGTCCTCAGAGGCAAACCCTGGCTTCTGCCCTCATTCAGGGGGGCCAGAAGGGCGAGGCTGGCTCCCCAGCAAGTGCTGGGGCACAAGTCACGTGGCTGGGGGAAGGGCCGGGCCCAAGTCCCCCAGTCACTTCCAGTGGGCCCTGCAGACCCAGCTGGTGCTGGCCCCGACCAGCGGGAGGGAGGGGGGTGGTGGTGGTGGTGCAGACCCCTCTGACCCTTGGCCCTGAGTACCCCACGGAGGGAGCGCAGCCTCTACCCCAGCCCCACCCGGCCCACGCGGCACAGACCTTCATGTGGTCAAAGGCGATCCCCACTTTCTCGTTGAAGTCGGGGCTGAAGAGGGGCACCTTGGCATAGCGCTGGCTGAAGTGGTTCAGTATGGTGAACCCCGCGTTCATCCGCACCCCCACGCCAATCGCCTGGGATGTGGTGCTGCCAACAGAGGAGTCACGTGAGGCTGATGTCCCAAGCACAGGGCAGACCCCGGCCCCTAGATTCCTCCGTGCCCCCTGGGAAGGCCAGGTCTCCGGCCAACACAAACTCTCGTACGGACCAGAGTGTTCATTCACACCCCCAGACGGAGCCTGGACCCAGCACTGGCAGACCCCATCCCGTCGGTAGGGGCAGCAGGGAACAGGCAGGCGGCCCCTCCAAGCTGGGGGGTGTGGGGGAGGGAGGGTGGTAGGACACACCCTCATCCCAGCAAAGCCCAGATCCGCTCCCCTGACGTGGCTGACTGCTGACGCCTGCGCACAGAAACCCCCACGGCCTCGGCAGGAAGCAGGCCAGCTGGCCTCTTGTCACTGTCACCAGAGAGCAGTGTCCCCGCAGGGCTGACATGAGGCTCTCCATGCGTTACCCGGGAGGGAACACAGCAGGTCACTGCGGCTCAGGGCTCTCCCCTACCTGTGTGTCTTTTCCACGGCCTCCTCCTCCAGGCCATCTTCCAGCGTGGCCTCATGTATCAGGAGGGTGGCATCCTTCCCTAGGGAGTAACGAGTGCGGCCCGTGGAGCAGAGCCCATGCCTGAGACACGCTGCACAAGCTGCCCCGGCCCCGTGCGCTCGCTGGGACGGCCTCGCGGTCTGCTGCCTCTACTCACCCATCTGGACCAGGGCCTCGCAGGGCATGGTGTCCCCGGAGTAGACCACTTTCCAGCCGGACGTGTGGACCAGCGCGCAGCCAAAAGCGTGCTTGCAGTGCCGCACCAGGCAGGTCTGAAACTGTAGTAGCGGGCGAGCGGCTGTGCAGCCGAGCTCCCGTCACCACCGCCCCCCCCTTCCCCCAAACGTGGGTGCGCCCTTACCTCAGCCAGCTCACACGCTTCCAGCAGCAAACCCACCAGCCTTTCAACCGCGGGGCTGGAGACCTCTGCTCCTCTCTGAAGGCACTTGGCAGGAATCAGGCTAGGCGGACACAACAACGGTTCAACAGTGAACATGAAAGAGTTTTTTTAACTTGATTCCAAGTTCAAGCATCTGGCTGCAGAGCTCCAAACTCCTTATCATAAAGAAACACAAACCTGTCACTTAGAGGAAAGAGGAGTCCATTAAAAAGAGCCAAACCAAGCCCTCCAGGCTGTGGCAAGGGACCTGGTGGGTGGGCACTGCCCGTGGTGGGGGTAGAGGGAGGCCCGCCCCACAGGGCAGGATAGACCCTGGGCAGGCAGACAGACCACCCCGGGATGGGAGGGGCCAGCCCTGTGCCAGGCACTGCTCAGGGACTTGGCCCCAGAGTATTTCGTGGACAATCTCAGGACCAGACAGAGGGCAGAGAAGACACCCGTATGAAAGCAGGCACCGGCCGCTGGTTCCCCCGACCCCCAGGAAAGGCGCCGGCAGGGTTTGGGGCACCGTCACTCACTTCACGTGCTGCAGCAGCTGCTGGCACTGGTTGTGGTACAGTTGGAGCCACGCCTTGAGCTGGGTTGGGGCCACTACCAGCAGCGGGGGACACGGCTTCCCCAGGGACGCCTGAGACAAGGACACGGGAGCCGCTGAGTCCACAGCAGGAACAGCTCCGGGTGACAGGGGGTGTGGCTGCAGACGTGCAAGCCACCAAACTCAAGTGTCAGGACGATCGAGGGCCACACTCACCAGAGCCCGTTCTCTCTGCAGCAGGATATTGAGTAAGCCCTGTGAGGGCAGGGAGGAAGGGGACACGGCGTGAGCCACGGTCAAAGTCAGCTTTCTACCCAATATCTGGGTTCTGGAGTCGTCCTCCCTCCCTATCGGCCACCATCCCCCAACGCTACCATGGGCAGTGTGACCAGGGTAGGGACCGGGGACCTAGCTAGCCCAGGGACAGCAGGCCTCCCGTCTCCAGCTGAGGTCCCCTCAGAGCAGGCCAGCCAAGGCCTCGCTGCTATAGGACAGCGGGGCACCTGGAGGGACAAGGAGACTCCCCAAGCTGAGTGACAGCACTAGTGAGAGGAAAAGCCGGCGCCCGGAGCAGCCCCTGCCATCTGCTGGGGTCCTGTCATCTGCCGTCGCTCACCGTGTGGTGATCCGCGTGCAGGTGAGACACAAACACGGCAGCGAGGGTGCCCAGGACCCTGTCCACCTCGTCTCCGTAGTGACGGCACAGCTGCCCAAATGTGCCCTCGCCACAATCCAGGAGCAGCGACCTGTCAGGGCTGCAGACAAGAGCGACAGTCACACCACCAGGCAAGGCTTCGAGGTCTGGAGGGTTTGCATTTCAGCAAGAAGAGCAGGAAGCGGTTCTGCGCTTCCTACATCGTCCACAACCCCTCGTGCTCATTCAGAGAAGCTTCTCTAAACACGAAGGCCGTTTTCCAGCATCCAAGCTCATTATACGAAAGCACTGATTAGCCTCGGAACCCTGAAACCCCTGAACGTATGCGGAGTCCCCAGAGCCACACAGACGGTGGCACCCAGTCTGGGGAACGGGAGGGCAAAAGCCACAGCCCCAAAGATGCACCTCAGACTGTTTAAACGGAACGTGGTGATGCCCCTGTGGGTGCTCCCGGTACTGGGCACTGGGCGTGGACACGGGAGATCTGGCTGCTGTGTACCTGCTACCCTCGTCAAACCCCCAGGGAGGACAGGCCGGGCCTGCCGAGCCGCTTCACTGCATGTCCTTAGCAGCGAGAAAAGTGTGTCCCAGAGGGGGTGTTTCTGCTAGCGGGGTGCACTTCTAAGCACTGCATGTGATGAGCGCGTTAGTGGCTTGGTTGCCCTCCACTGCCAGCATCCAGGATGACAAAGCAAAATTTCAGAGCCAGCCTGCACTTCCTGCAGACGTGAACACGGCTGGGGACCCGGCCTGACCTCTCTGAGGGCAAGGACACCAGGAAACCCAAGAGAATCCCTCCGAACCCACCGGCAGTTGGGGGGCTGACCACGAGACCAACGCACACACCCCGCAGCTGTCCCCCCCGCACCGGCGGTCACCAGTTAGGGCACGGCCCAGCCAGCAGTGTAGACACCAACTTACGCTCCGGGTCCACCCCTGACCAGCTGTGGGAACAAGTAACTTCTTGGGTTGTTAGTCTAGCGATCAAGGAAATGGGTGAATCACGATTTCCTAGGCCTACTGTGAAAATTCAGTGACATCATTTCTTAGCAAGGTGCACGGCCCCCGGCAGAGCTGGCTGTTTTTGTCCACAGACAGAACAGGGAATGAAGTCAGGATTCCCAGGAACTATCAAGGGCGTTAACACCCACAACTCCCCTTCTGGGCACTCCGGCCAAGGTAACAAGTGTACACGCTTTCACACGGCTGCGTCTTCAAACTGGCCCCGGGCTGGAGGTGTGGGGGTGGGGGGGTACGCGTGCACCCCCCTGTGCATGGAGGGCTTCTGGGACAGCAGCAGTACCTTATGTTGACAAGCGTGGCACTGACGTTTCGGATCTTCATCGGGATGGCGGAGCCTGTTCCAAGGAAGACGATTTCTGGATACTGCGTTCTCTTCTCTGTGGAAAACACACGGTAGAAGGGTCCATTACCCACAGGGACAGCATTCATGAGAGGGGTAGGGCCTGCCTCCCAGGAAGGGCCGGAGGTCCCACCTGACAGGGGTCCCTTGGAGGCAGGGCCCCGGGCTATTTGGGGGTAAGTGGTCATCTGCAAGGCACAGCAAATAAACCCCACAGCCTTTCTTTCCAGAGACCTTCTCTAGATCTTTCACAGCACAAAGGGCACTTCTTCAGGCTACAAATCATTTAGCTCAAGGGTCTGATGTCTGCCTGGCATCCAGCCCTTACCACCAGACCTGTTTCTCCTGCAGGTGCCATAACCACCTCCTGGGAGGAACTCCGGGCTTACAGGGGAGCAAACAGGCTCAGAGGGTCAGCCCTCCAGAGGGGAAGAGGCAGAGCCAGGACCAGAGTCCAGGGAGACCCGATGTGCCCCTTCCATGAGAGGGGAGGCTCTACACCAGCCCAGGCAGACTCCCCCGGAGAACATGCCATGGAGGGAAAGATCCTCCAGCTGCATTCACGCTCCCCGCTTTCTAGTCTGGCGTTCTCGGCTTCTAGCACTCGTTGAAAAGCCAACTACTGGAGCAGCAGTCCCGAAGCTCCCCCCAACGGCGTTTCCTGATGCGGTGACGAAGGCCCAGCAAGGTGAGGGACGTAGCCTTGTCTGCCAGGCTCCCCATTAGCCAGGCCAGGACCAGATCCCGCGTCGGCGGAGGCCCGGTCCAAAGTTCTTTGCAGGGTCTTGCAGGAGTGCCCAGAACCATGGCCCACAGTGCGTACTTGTCACACAAGGGCTGGGCACCACTGCCGAATGCTCGGGTTGAACTGGTCTTGGTGGGGAGGGCAGGCGAGCAGGCGCGGGCACGGGTGTGTTTAGAGAATAAAGCCGCACTGGGTCATGGAACTAGATCTCATTAGACGGTGCCAAGCTGTGGTTCTCCCGAGTGCTCCGAAAACACCCGCAGGAGGGCATCGGCCCACAGAGGAAGGCGGCTCTGGGGTCTTCCGCTCACCTGCTGGGTCTGGGCCGGCCTGCGCGGCCTTGCGGTACTCCTGCACGCTTTCCTGGAAGTTGGGGAGCTCCAGGGCCTCAGCAATGAATTCATCGGGATTGCAGACAATAACAGCATCCCTGCAGGGAGGACAGCATCTCTGTGACCACAGCAGGCACGTGGCCTCAAGCACACACCCATCTGGATATCCAGATTATGGACATAATCTGCAGAAAGTTCTCCAAATCAAGACGGAAGATGAAGCAAGCCCAGGCCAGTCCTATTCTCCTACCATGCAGAACCCTTCTCAGCGAAGTAGGGGTCTCAGAGCACGTTCCAAACAGCTTTGGCCCCTCAGGACATCTCAGCTCAGAATCTGATGATCCTGGTAATACGGGGGGTCCTGACCTCTGCCCATTAGATGCCATCAGCACCTGCACCCCCTGCCGGACTGTAACAACGTCAAATGTCTCCAGACATGGCCTGATGTCCCCTGGGAGCCCGAGGAAGGGACAGGAGGAGGGTCAAACGGTCCTAGCTGACCAGCCTGGCCCGAAAGCAGCGGCTCCCACAGGAGTATGGGCACAGCTCATGTCAAGAACCCCGTGGAATGCAGGCCCTGATCCGGCACCACGGGGCTGCAGCCTGGGGCTGTCTCTAGCAAGGCCCCGATGCTCGCAGAGGCAGGCCGAGGATCAGCGGCTCTCCACCCTGACGGGGCACTCCCCAGAGTAGCGCCCGAGGCCTGGGATGTGCACTCCCAGGTAAAGGAGGATCTGGGCCTCGTGCCAGGCTCATCGGTCAAGGTGTGCGAACCACCTGTGCAGGTGCGGACAGCAGGCTCCGAAGTCCCAAGCCCACACCTGGGGGTCCCCCCGTCATGCAACCTGTTCCAGACGCACACTGGACACATGACCCACGAGGGGATTACTGGCTGGACTGGAGGCAGAGGCCTCAGAATGGGTCACACCGCCACCCAGCAGCCCCACACCTGAAAATCGCTCTAGGGGACAGAGTTCCACTGAAACACACTCCAAGCATTTCCCGCTTCATTAAGAAAACAACCTAGAAACGTCTGAAATTAGCAAACATCCCCCCGTGGGGCACCCAGAAAAGCCTCGTTCCTGAAGGCTACGTAACGAGTCATGACTCAGGAAAAGATGGGCCTGTCAGGCCACAGACCCACACACACACTTTCCTAAAGCTTATTCCCCACATGGTCCAATTCAAAAAACAAAATGTTAACGATCATTATCTCCTATCTTGGAGGACAGGATCGCCAGATCACAGCTGCCTAATCTTCTCCATCAAATGCTTATGTTCTTTGTTGTGAAACAGTGGATCCCCTCACAGTTTTCATGAGGGAAAACACCTTTAGGAAAGAGAATCATCGCTGGCCTTCTCTTCCCACCTCAACCCCAACCAGAGTGGCCTCCGGCGAGGACGACCCTGCTGGGGAACTCCCTGGACCTGAGGCCCCATCTGTCCCCCGTGGCAGGGGCAGAGTTCAACACCTGGGACACACACCGCCGGGCCCTTCCGGAGAAGAGCTGGGTACCCCCGATCTAGACCCTTCCATCCGCTCGGAGTCGCACAGACCTCTGCCACTCCCTCCGCGGACGGAGCTGATACTTGAGGAGACATTCGCCCCGGACTGTGGGCACAGGGAGGGCGGCGTGTTCCTCCTGGAAGACACAGATGCACTCGGTGGAGAGAAGGAGAAGGTGAGACGCTGGGCCAGGGGACCGCAGGGGACACTACCTGGCGGCGGGGCGTGGCGAGCGGGGGGAAGATGGTGGGGTGGATGAGGCTCAGCTGCGTCTGGATCTTGTGGCTGCGGAGATTGTGGACAGACGGGCAGCTCTCGTTCAGGACCAGGTGCTGGGTGGCGGTCCCAAACCTACAGCAATGACAGCGTGTTCGCGGCGCCCTTTACGGCAGACGCCCACCACAGGGATGGCAGTGACACCGGGGGCAAAGAAGGTGGAGGGAAGGGGTCGGAGAGTAAGTGCGGGTTCAGAATCACTGGCCGCCCCGCCCCTCTGCCTCCACTTCCAGGGCCCAGATTCACACCCCCCGGCAGGTGCTGCCAGGAGCCCCAGATGAACTCGGAGGCTGAGAGGTCAGGGGCCTCCAGCCAGGCACTGGGAACACAGTGGAGTAGCAGTACAGGAAGGGAGAAGCAGAGGCATCCTAAGCCTCCTTAAGACTCATGCCCTCCAGGGAGGGAGGGAGTGGGCCAGGAGGGGTGAAGAGCCTTCAGGGACCACGGGGGACCACGGGTGCACCTGGGAGGAGCAGGTGGGAGGCGGAACAGCAGCCTCGCCCGGGCTCCCAGGGCAGCTAGAACATTTCCACCTGGACCTGGTGCCGAGCTTGGCTCGAGGGGCCCCGGGGTAAAGGCAGGGTGACTTCTCCACTGAACACTGCTACACCTCTGCCTCGCAGGGTGGAGGGGGCAGAGGGGAGGAAACAGAATGAGCTGCCGAGTCGTCAACACCCTGCCTTCACCCTGGAAACTGAGGGCGTCACTCTGTATTTTAGGACCCGGCTGCGAAGCGGGGAGTAGGCGGACACTGGACACCAGCTGGACACCAGCAGCAAGTGCGTGTGCATGGCGTCCCCTAGTGGTGGTTCAGAGCTACAGGCAGCTGCTCCCTCAGCTGGGGGAGGGCAGGGAGCCCTGGCAGGAGCGGACAGAAGGGAGGACAGGGGGAAATGCATCCTACCTCTCCATCCACTGCTGGTATCTGGGGTCCTCAAGCACACACTGTGGGGCCATGTGAACCACCAGCGCCACGGGGGCATCGGCATGGCCTTGGTACCTGGGCAGAAGGGAGGAGGAGCACAGTTGGGCTCTGCACAGATGCACACTCAGAACCTTCCCAAATGGGTACCATGTGGCCAGGGCAGGGCATCGCGTGGCCTGCTCTCAGGGCCTGCAGTGACCCCGGCCTCCATGCCCAGGCCAGGCTGTGCCGGGCTACTCCCATAGAGTCTGAGCCCGCCAGGGCACCACATCGGAGCTTCTCTAGTCCCCAGGCTCTGGGGCTGCTCCTGGGCCTTCCCAGCACTAGTTCTGCTTTCACTTTCACAGGACCTTCCCCCCATGAATTTTGGGCACCTGCAGTCACACCTGGCCATCTGCCTTCCAGCAGACCCGAGCCATGGGCACAGAGAATTAAAATCGTCTATTACTCCCCCGTCTAGAGTCATCACTTACTAACACTGAGGTGCTTCCTTCCAGTTCCCATTTAAAAAAAGCACACGCAGTACTTCCTACCTACCCCTCCGCACACGCACCCGCACAGACCCAGGTGTCTACGGGTCGTGCAGGTAAACCTGGCAGCATCGCGTCAACACACACGCCTCTCAGCTCACAGCCACTCCACGTGGCTTTGCTGCCCATGACCTGATGGCAACACGAAGCCTGTGCCACCACAGGACCCAGATTCACTCAAAAAGAACAAAGTCCATCTCAGGAAGACCTTCCACATGCGAACTTAAAACATCATGGCTGCCCAAAAAAGATCTGTTGTGCTAAGCGGACTAAAGCACTATATGCAAATCATAAATATGAATTAGGAACCAGAGAAACACAGGGAGAATAAACCACTGAGAATGGGAGTGAAATGGAAACACCGACGTGGGGGGCAAAGCTACCTGGGATGGAAGCTGAGCCTCCAAGGGGTCCACTGTCTTGGGCGACGGGAGAGCAGATGAAAGTTGTACCCGGATGGAGAGTCCGTCCCTTAATAGGGACCTTTGACCAAGACAGTCTCACAGGTTCAATACAGGCAAGTGAAGGAAACGTACTTAGGTAAAAATAACCCCAATAACAACTGGGGTATTAATTGGAACTGAAAGTGCTAGAGTGTGTCCTAGACTTAGCACTCTAACTGGCCACTGGTTTTCTAGTCTGCACATTGTCTCGGGCTTTCGATCTTTTCTAACTTCACTACCAAGGCTGTGCGCACAGAGCCCACGAGGCAGGAGTCTGAACTCAACGCGTGGGCTTCTGCGGTCACGGCTTGGTGCCAGGAGCAGCCGCAGGTCAGGCAGACCCCCAACACCCTGTCGATGTCGGCCGGGCACCCCCCACCCCCAGAGCCCTCATTACCTCTTGAAGGTGGCGTTCTCACAGATGGGCTGAATGAATCCTTCATCCGGACATTCTACCACAACAAAAGCAAGACCAGGATCTGGAGGAGTACAGATCTCTTCGGGCAGAATCTGTGAAATCACTGGGGTCATGAGTCTCTCCCAGGGCAGAGTCGCAGCTCAGCAAACACACCGTATGGCCTTCAAGTCAATGCCTCCCCCTTACATACTCCCTCCCCTGTCCCCAAACAAGGGCAAAACCAACTGGGAATCACCACCCAAGCCCTCCCCGTGCTCTGCTTCTGTATGCCAGGCAGTGGCTCGCAGAGGGCGTCTCAAACCCAGGGTGGCCACAAAACCAGGCAGGACATCCAAGGTGCCCTCAGGTTTGTGGCCATGGTCTGGACATCCTTAGACACCGGAGAAAACATCCTGGCTAAGAACACGGTGGCATTCCCTAGGGCTGGGGGCCTAAAGTCCATCCTCAAGGGTCTGCTGCTAGACAACCGAAACATCATGAAACGGGGCGCCTCACCTCTCTGCCCTCGTAAGTGATGCTCTTCCCGTCCTTGACGGCAGCAATGATGGGAGCGATGGCAGCTGTCCCGCTGAAAGAAGGGGCCAGCTGCCAGTGAGAAAGGATGCAGCAGGACACGGGTGCTCCACAACCCCCAGCCTCCAGGCCCAACAGCACGCACCCCCCCCACCCCCTGCCAACACTCACACTGGCAGGCCCAGCTCCTTGGCTTTGAGCACCAGGAAGTTTCCCTTCTTCACGTGAAGCTGTGACAAAGAGAACATAAACACCATCTCAGCCAGGGTTGGGGGGACAATGGGGAGGAAGCCCGGCTTCCATCAGCCTCTGTCCAAGCGCACCTCTCTGGTTTCACTGCATCGTTCCTCAAAATGCAGCCCTGGTACAGCTCTGAGAGGAAGCACGCTACCTTCCATGCTACCTTCCGAAGAAGTCAGCTATTCTGAAATACTTTAGGACTAGAAGCTCAGTGATTTAAAACATGGTGCATTAGGGCCCCACATGAACTTGTTAGGGATGTAATAGAATGCGGTCCATTTCCAAATCAAACAAAAAGGCTCCTTCGTGTCCCTGGGGACCAACATGTCTGCCCCACCATCTTGCACACAGCGTGTAGGAGGTAACGGAACACGACCAGCACTCGGTCTGACAGCCCGGACCATGCAGTGACGGGGACAGGGTAACAAAAGCATGGACAGTCTTCTGCGACACCACCTTTACCCTGGAGGAAAGCTGTAATGAATAATCCCCAATACGCTCTTATTATGTCAGAACGGTAGACAACAATTCTGCCACAAACCTCAGGGGCCATCATTCTGTCCTTGAAAACGTGTATTTTGGGAATCTACTTATTTCATATGTAATAACAAAAAAAAAATCAGAAAGCACATAAAATATCAGTAAGTCTGTGAGTACTGAATTATATTTGATTTTTGTTTTCTTCCTTAGATCTTTAAAAGGAAATTACTCTTAAGGCAAAGTCTCCGATTTGGATCCTCAGGCCTTACCAGGGTTCTAGAATTTTCTGGCTTGGCAAACGCTATCCTAGAGGAGAGATTACAGCTCAAGTGTGTGCATATAAGGCACAGACGATGAGCTCCAATGACACCTTTAGATGATGTCATTGGCTGGGCCTGTTGTGACCATACGTTCCCTCCACAGACCCAAATGGGTTTCAGGATGGAAACCAAGTGCTCTAACGTTTCACAGGGACTTGCAGACCTAAGGCGGGCAAAACCCCTCCCTCCCCAATGGGATGAGCTCAACCCACAAGAAACTGTTCCCACCCAAGGGTGCGGGGCATGTGGAACACAGAGGAGAAGCAGAGCGCAGCCCCTGAGGCCCCGAGCCGGCAGGCAGCCATCTGAGGCCCATGTTCTCCTAACGGGACAGTCTGTGTCTCAGGCCCTCACATGCTGGGTCTCTTTTCGCTCACCCCCCAGAGCTTGGAGAGCTTTACTGCCTCCAAACCCTCCGCTGAGCAGTAGCACACTAACTAGAAGAGGGACGACGGCCCATAGGCCGACCCATGAGAGCAGCACCCAGAAGGCACAGCGAATGACCAAGGAGGGACAAAAGGGTCTTGGGAATAGTAGCTGAGGACAGCCAGGGCTTACAGGGGCACGTGGCCCGGCACCCAGAGCACATGCCAGCCCACCTCTACTGAGGAAGGCGGGAGGGCCCTAATACAATTACAAATGGCCAGAGAAACCTACTTGGAAAATTATTTTGCTGCCTAAAAACTCAGAAACATACATGGAACAAGCCTATAGACAACTGTCCTGCACTTTCATAAAAACGACCACTGAAATACAGTGACAGACGAGATAATGAACTTGCAGCTAATAACGATTACTGCTGACCTTCCGGAAGGGTTTCCCCAGTGGGTGTGATCATCTCATAGGAACTGCAAATATATATATATATACACTTTTTTTTTTAAAGATTTTATTTATTTATTTGACAGACAGAGATCACAAGTAGGCAGAGAGGCAGGCAAAGAGAGAAAGGGGGAAGCAGGCTCCCCGCTGAGCAGAGAGCCTGATGCGGGACTCAATCCCAAGTCCCTGAGATCATGACCTGAGCCGAAGGCAGCGGCTTAACCCACTGAGCCACCCAGGCGCCCAAGAACTGCAAATATATTTTAAAGTCAACATTACTCCTCAAAAAATCATCACTGCCCAAAAAATGACAACGTAGAGCCTCGTTGCAGATAATCCTATTTTAGCACAAAGCCCGATTAAAGCCAGGTCATTGGTCCAATTTTTCAAACGCCCTACAGTAACAGAACTTCCATAGAATTGGACCGGCTACAGATCTGCGGACCCAGGGAATGCTGGTCAACATGAAAACGAGTCTGATGCTACTAGCTGAACAGCTATGGTAAAAGGACAGAAAGTAGAATGGAGTTAGAGGAGTGTGAATGAAAGCCCGATGCACCTGAAGGCAAACAAGGCCGCCTCCATTTCTCAAGGGCAAGGTGGCCCACTGTGGGCAAATGTAAACCAGGGGTCTTTGGAGCCACTGGCTCTGAAATTGCTGGATGGGAGCTAACGGAGGGATCTTATCACACGCTCGCTGAAAGCCCACTGGACAGGCAGCTGCTTACCTTACAGATGAAAGCTACCACCAAGGAGGGGTCCCTGCCACTCTTTTTCTGGCCAATACCTGAGGAAAAACAAATCAGATTGTAACAAGGCAAACAGGAAGATTTACAGGCTTCACAGACCGAGGATTGTCTGAAGTCTAATTCGGTACCAAATTAAATGGACGTGACAGTTCCATATAAAGGTCAGAGGAAACACTGGTGTTCTTTCCCCAGACCTGTTCTTTTTCCTACTCACACCTGAGGTCGCAGTGAATAGAAAACACAAATCGCCAGTGGTTAAAGCTTTAGAACAAGCTAGTGAAATGCTTTAAAACATGACACACTTTACCCACATAGTCAGGAGAGAATAAGTAACTTGTAACGTGCTTTATAAGGAAGCGTACATGAAAACGCGGATGTGGGCCCTCAGCTGGGCCATCCCAGGGAGTACGGCTCCCGGGGTCAGCACCTCATAGCCAGACAGACAGACACGATTCTGGCCGGAGCAGGAACGCATCAGCCCTGCCTGACACAGGACCTCCGCCCCCTTAAGGGGTCCCAGTCGTCCCACACATCTAAGCTTGGCATTAAACTTAATTTCTCAGCAGGCTGTCCTTCTGGAAGAAAAGGGTCCGGTCTGCTGACGGACCTGAGTGGTCAGCTCAGCATTTTTCTGCATTCGTGAAAAATTCCATTGTGTTAAAGAAAAAACACGAAAGCCTCTGTATGAACCAATCTGCCAGGCCCTGCTTTCCTTTGGGGAAACGGAACAGGAAGTCTGGGACCCACCCAGCGCTGGGGGTCAGCCCCAGGGCTCCGTACTGCCGCCCTCACGGCAACTCTCCCCACTGTCCCCACGGGCCAAGTCCCACAGCACGCCGAGGCTGTGAACGATCGGGGAAGAGGCCCGATACGGGCCTCATGGGATAACAATGCCAACGCCGGGCATGAAGGGCAGCGATGAAGAAAAGCATGCTCTGGACAGGGGCACTGTTCTGTGGAAACAGCGTTACCATCTGGAAGGTGCTGCTCGTTTTCAGTGGATCCGGAATCCGAAGACCGTCCTGGACTGAGTCGCTCTGGGCTCGGGGATGCCTGGCGCCCTCCACACTTCTGCTCGCCTGGTAGGCAGGGGAGAGAGTCAAACCCCACGCCCCGGGGGTGAGCTCCTGGCCAGAGACCCGCTGTTCCCTGACCAAGGCAGCCTCCGCCCGAGCCACAGCTCCCCTCCCTCCCCTCCCCCTTCAACCCCTCCACCACAGGCACCCTGCAGGCTTTGTCTCCTGGCCAGCCTGACTCCTCTGCCCCTGCCCCTCAGTGGGGGGCTCTCATCTGTGTCTCCTTAGCACTTGGCAGGGATCAGACTAGTGTCAAGGAAATGTCTCCAGGGTCCTCTGTTCTCCTCTCAACTGGTAAAACCTGGCGTGTAGTGTGACTGGCCAGATTCCCGGGGCAACACATACATGGTAGGATCTCTGTGTCCCTAAGTCAAAACCACACCATCTGCCCTGGGGCCTGCGAAGGTTCCCGGGACCCTGTGACCTGCTCGCAACACTTCTATCAGCATTAGTATTCACAGAAAAGGTTACCATGCAAGCCTTTTCAGCATCCTCTCCCCAGAGGGGTACTTACATCTGCAGCAAGTAAGCCCCAAGAAATAAATGAGCACTTCTGAGAACCACCCACTTTCTGATGCTGTCTGATTAGGACATCCTAAGTGCAACCACGATCATTACCTAGGAGCTGAACATGTCTGTCTGTAAGCTCATAAGCTCCCTGAAGGTAGGAACCATGTCTTAATTCCTCAGCTAAATTTCCTAATCATATTCAGAAACACAAAACTGGGTACACAGAGCCAATAAATATTCCAGCAGTTTCTAGCTTTACCCCATGTTTTCCTGGCCTGGGATCTGCTTCCCTCCCTCCTGCTGGGAAATGGGACTCACGCACTCACTGTATATGGGAACCTGGAAGACGGTCATGGTCTCGTCCTTATATTCTGGTGCCGAGTGGGGCCGCACAGCTGCGCGAGAAAGACCGAGGACAGTGACTGCGCTGGGGGGAAGCGGGCTTTCCAGATCACTGGCCACAAGCCACTATTTACCCCGGAATGTTGCTGGGAATCTACACTGAACCCAGAAGCTCTGAATAAATGACCATTTTTAGGCAAGAAGCACCCATGTATTTTCACTCCCGGTGCAGCCGCAACAGTCTCACTGAGAGCCATCTCTAACCTATATCTGGGGACATGACGCGGGGGCACGGAAATTACAACAGGCATTATTTTCAAAATCCATCTCACTGATGAAACACTTGGTTTTAAGGTTCAATTTAGTGCAAGCTTTGTGGATTCTAGTTTGGGAGACCAGGGTATGCAGAAGAAAGAAATGGCAGATGAGGAGTCACACTCAGGAACATACCCAGGTCTATGCCTTTCAATGGACCAGAAAATATCTTGATTGCTTCTAGGTATTTTTCCTACAAAAGACAAAGGAAGAAGAAGTGACGGTTGTATAAAGGCAGAACAGCAGCACAAGAGAGTTATCAAGACGCATCAACATAGGGGAGCCTGGGTGCCTCAGTCGGTTGCAGGTCTGACTCGTGATTTTGGCTCAGTTCATGATCTCAGGGTCATAGATCGAGCCCTGCGATGGGGTCTCTGCTCAACAGGAAGTCTACTTGAGATTATCTCCCTCTCTCTCCCTCCCTCTGCCCCTGCCCCCACTCACCCACACATGAGCACACTCTCTAAATAAGTAAAATCTTTGAAACTACTCACCAAGAAAAAAAAAAATCAGCATTTTATTGTACTCTCTTTTTTAAAAAGTTAGTAGATGGGGCACCTGGGTGGCTCAACTGGTTAGGTGTCTGTCTTGGGCTCAGGTCATGATCCCAGGGTCCTGAGATTGAGCCCCTTGTCCAGCATCCAGCTTCTTGCTCATCAGGGAGCCTGCTCCTCCCTCTGCCTCTGCCCCTTCCCCTGCTCATGCTCGCTCTCTCTCTCTCTAATATACAAAATCTTACCAAAAAAGCTTAAAAAGTTTAGTTTTTATTTTTTTAATTTAGTTTATTTTGCTCCTCCCATCAGCTTTACTGAAATGTAATTAACACATAATATTGTGTAAGTTTAAGCTGCACAAGATGATTTAAGTCTACATTACAACATGATTACCACCATGTGGCTAACATCCATCACCTCACACTTATAAATAAATCTTTTAAAAAAGGAGGCATCTGGGGCGCCTGGGTGGCTCAGTGGGTTAAAGCCTCTGCCTTTGGCCCAGGTCATGATCCCAGGGTCCTGGGATTGAGCCCCACACTGGGCTCTCTGCTCTGCAGGGAGCCTGCTTCCTCCTCTCAATCTCTCTCTCTCTGCCTGCCTCTCTGCCTACTTGTGATCTCTGTCAAATAAATAAAAAATCTTTAAAAATAAATAAATAAATAAAAATAAAAATAAAAAAAGGAGGCATCAACATGAACTTTAGTACCCTGAACCACCTTTACACAAATATTTACTGAGTGTCCACTATATGCCAGGTGCCTAGGGTTTAGCAGTGTGCACGGGACAAGGTCCCTGTCCTGGTGCAACTTAAAAATGCAGCAGCGACAGAACTGGAATGAATACGGACGAATAGCCAGGTCACAGCAGTCACGCTTAAGACCTGCAGGAAGCTGGAGACACAGGGGCCAGGGTGTCCCCTGTGTGGGGAGTCGGGCAGGATCCTGACTGCACAGCCTTTCGGCAGAGCCCCAAAGGCTCAGAAAGAAAGCCCTGGAATGGGAAGGGGCTTCAGGGGAGAGCCGAGAGCAGCCCACAGAGCACCAGCAGGAAGACTGGAGACAGATGCCGAGGGCAGGCAAGGGCCAGGGCCCAGAAGGCTAGCAGGCCCGATAATGGGTATGGGTGTGGGTGTGACGTGCCTACACGTATGCCCCAAAGAGACCCCTCTGGCCACTGTGGGGGGATATGCAGCTGTCACAGTAGATGGGACAGGAGACAACAGATATGGGAGGCGTTAGGGAGGACACAAATGAGTAGATTTGAGGTACTGTTTTGAAGACAGAATTAATAGGACTTGGTGACTGGTACCCTTTTTTTTTTTATTAAGATATTAGTTATTTAAGGGATGCTTGGATGGCTCAGTGGGTTAAAGCCTCTGCCTTCAGCTTGCTCATGATCCCAGAGTCCTGGGATCGAGCCCCACATTGGGCTCTCTGCTCAGTGGGGAGCTTGTTTTCCCTCACCCCTCTGCCTGCCTCTCTGCCTATGTGTGATCTCTCTCTGTCAAATAAATAAGTAAAAACTTTTAAAAAAAGATAGTATTTATTTAAGAGAGAGAGAGAGTGCGCGCTAAGAAGGTTCCCTGCTGAGCGGGACTCAATCCCAGGACCCCAAGATCATGACCTATGCCAAAGACAGATGCTTAACGGACTGAGCCACCGAGGCGCCCCACCTTTCATCTTAGGAACTGGGAAATGAATGGTCAGCCAGCAGTGTTAATTAACAAGGTGCACAACAGCTTCTCAACAATGTTCAGAAGCTAGTCTGAAAGGTATAAAGATCTAAAATTTAATAAAAATAAATGCTAACATTCCCTGTGGGCCTCCTTGGTGCCAAACATGTAGTAAGTTGGCTTGGTGTTTCATATGTGTGTTTCATGTAATCCTTAGCAACCTTATGGAACTCACAGCCATCTCACAGATGAGTAGCCTTAGGTAGCTCTAAGGAACTTGTACAAGGTCACACACTTAATCCTGCTTTGGACTCGGGTGTCTAACTTGAAAGTCCCCCCCACCCACCAGCTAACTCTGGAGAGCCAAAGACAAATTTGCAGAGACAAATGCTTGTCACTAACATGAAAAAAGGAGAGGTCGGCTCTGAACACTGAGTCAGGAGGGACTCACCAGCTGTGGAGGTCCAGAAAGCACACACTTCGGGAGGCCGGTTTCCTTTAAGGTAAGAATCATTCCTAGAAGGGGAAAGAACATCAGCTGTGTCATCACGGTGCCCTGCAGCTGCCACCAGGAGGCCCACTCCTTACTTAAGCAGCTCCGTATCTACTTGTCCTCATCACGGGCCCTGGGCAGAAGGGACTCCTGCTGGAGGTGCAGGGGACATCAGATATTCCTCAGATGCCTCCAGAATGGGCAGGGCTGAGGCTGGGGCAAGGCAGTGAGGCACCCAGGACCTGCACCTGCAGGCCCTTAGGTTCTGCAGCCTAGGGCCCTCAGTGCCTTGCCCTGCAGGGTCTCAGGTCTGAGAACGGGATGGGCTCAGCATTGTACTCCTTCCTATCCACGTCACGAAGTTTACGGACTTTGGCAGTGGCACAACCTTAACCTCTCTCTCTGGTGGGCATGAATAATGGGGCAATCCACAGAGCGGGTATCTGTGTGGGGCTGCTGAGTCTCAGTGGTAAATGCGCATCCTTTAACCATGACCCACTACACCCTCCAGTTCACTGGCCTGTATCTCCAGTCCAGCAACTCAATAAACTGAGTAGATGACAATGCTTGGAAGCAGCATTCGTGTTCAAATCTGTCTTTTTGAGCCACAGCTTTCCAAGCTGCAGCTCACAGGGCAAGTATAGAAAAAAATTCCAGCTCCCTGGACTTGGAAGATCGAGAGAGGGAAAAAAAGAGCAACAAGAAGACAGGCTAAATGCCAGAGACTTCCCTCCAGCCTCTGACCTCGGAAAGAACATACTTACCACACAACCCCCCTACGTTAGACCAGTGCATCCGGGTCAGGAATATATTATCCAAACGAGCCACTTTCAACCTAAGAAGGACATGAACGTTTGAACGGGTCAGACCAGGTGGATCAGGGACCCTCTCTTCTGCTTCAAGAACACTCCTGTCTCTCACCCGGGCTTTGAAGCCCCATGAGCATCTCCGCCCCATAAGAAAATGGTTGACTCACTTGTGCTCCTGCATGAGCCTCTGCACGCCTTCTCCACAGTTGAAGAGGTACCTGCAAGACGAACACCACGCAAGATACTGAGACGGGACTCTGGAGGGTTTGGGCCACGGGTTTGGATGTTTTACTGAACACTACAGAAAACGGGGGAAAAAGCCCCCAAACCCCACATGGTGCTACTACCGGACTGCATTTCTGGCGTGAGGACACTGGTGGGGAACCCTCCCGGACGGAGGCCAGCAGGGGACTGGGTCCTTTCCCCCATCACCTGACCTGCTACCCCACACGCCAGCCGTGAGGTCCCGGTATTGGGGCGCACGGCTCAACGTGTGCCAAGTGGGCCTCGGCGCCCCAGGCTCGAGAGAGGGCGCTGGGGCTCCCGGGAACCCCATGGGCGTGGGATGTGAGACCCCGGGGAGTTCCCAGCCCTTCCCCGAGGGTCCACTGTCGGCTGCAGCAGCGGAATCCCGCACGGGTGACGCGTGGGGGACCCCAGCGCGCAGCATGCGGGGCGGGCGCAGCGCACTGACCGGTTGTACTCGGAAAACACGTAGAGCGCCGCGCCCACGTCCCGGCCACCGGCCGCCACCACCTGCAGGTACACGGTGTTCGGCCCCCCGGGCTCCCACGCCGCGCCGCGCTTCTCCCGCGTGCGCAGATGCCGCAGCGGGTCCTTGGGCGGCCGCTGGCGGCGGGCGGGTCCCTGCGACATGGCGCGCCCGGCCGCGGAGCGCAACAGCAGTACAGAGCGGAGAGCCCACATGCACCAGCCTCCTTCCTAACGCTGCAGGTCACCGGGCTCCGCGTGCCCCACGCCCCGCCCCTCCGTCCCGCGTGGCGGGCCCAGCCAATCAGCGCGCCGCGAGCCCAGCTGCCCGCCTACGCGATGTCGCGCGCCCAATAGCGAGGAGCCTTGCCCCTCGCGGCCTGTCAATTGGCGACGACCATAGAAGAGGCGCGGGCTAGAGTGCCCCAGACGGCCCCGCCCCTTGCTTCCTTCCGGCTTCCCAGGCGTCGATTCTTTCCGGAAACTCCTCTTCTCCTGGGGCGGGACTTCCGGGAGGGTCGCGCTGGAGACGGCGGTCCTGGCGCAGGAGCAGCTTGTAGGGATTTCGAGGCTCGCGGTGGGGAAAGGGCTGGGCCTGCCCTGGATCGTGTCCCGCTGGCCGAGTAGCCTTTGGAGGGTTGGTTTGTTCTTACAGTAGCAATAACGAAAGGGAAATAGCAGGCTTTAAGTCACGCAAAATACATTGGAACGACCTACAGCGGCCGAAGAGATAATGGGGCGGGGGGGGAGGGGCGTCGCTGGGCTGATGTCCCAGGACAAGCCCTTTGCAGAGCAGAAGAGGACTTCCTGTCCCCTCCCACAGCTGATAAGGATTTCTCGCCGAGCCGGAGCTCAGTTAAAGCCTCTCGAGCTCCGAGGAGCAGCGTGAAACGGGGAGGGTGGTTCACCTGCAGGCCCCCCCTCCAAAGCGGAACTGACGCGGGAAGGTAGGCTCACAGCTGCAGCCCTGCGTCCTGTGTTTGGAGTCGCCCGCCGGCGAGGGTCGGGAAAAGACTGTCGCCTGTAAAGGGCTTAAGCCGAGAAAGGACTGTGGCACTGCCACCCCCCACAAGTATTCAAAACAGAGACAACAGGGGTGACTTGGTTGGTGAAGGGTCTGCCTTAGGCTCAGATCCTGATCCTGGGGTCCATGGGATGGAGCCCCCACCCCCGCTCGTGCTTGCTTGCTGTGTCAACTAAATAAAATCTTTAAATAAAGGCAATACCTGTTTTGCCCAATGAGAAGGCAACCTACAGAATGAGAGAAAAGATTTTCAGACCATGTGTCTGATAAAGGATTAATATACAAACTCTATAAGGAACTATGGCTCAATAGCCCCCCCCAAAAAAAAATTCCAATTTAAAGACAGGCAAAGGGATACACAATTTTCTTCTGAGGAAGACCTACAAATAGCCAACAAGTGCATGAAAAGGTGCTGAACAGCACTAACCAGGAAAACGCAGATGGAACCCACAAGATACCACCTCACACCTGTTAGAATGGTTTTACCAAAAAGATGAAACAACAACCCCCCCCCCCCGAAAACGTGAAACAAGTGTTGGCAGAATGTGGAGAAAAGGGAAACTTGAGCACAGTTGGTGGGAATGTAAACTGGTGCAGCCTCTAGGGAGAACTATAGGGAGGTGCCCCTAAAAGAATTTAGAAATAGAACCATAGAATCCAGCAATCCCCACTCTGGGCATATATCCAAAGGACATGAATTCACTGTCTGGAAGAGAAAGATGCAGCCCATTTTCACTGCAATAAGCAGGACCTGAAAATAACCCGAGTGTCCACTGATGGGGGAATGGATAAACAAAATGTGACATACGTATATCTCTGTATAAATATATAGACTTGTAACTATAATTGTATAATATACATAGTTTGTGTATATGCAATAGTACACATCAAGTATAATTGTTGCATATATATGTATATATATGCAGCATTATTCAGTTAGCAAACAAGGATTTGCAACATTATGAATGGAACTTGAGGGCATTATGCTAAGAGCGAGAAGTCAGAGAGAGACATACTGCATGATCTCAGTTATAGATGGAAATTTAAATAAAGAACTGAACTATTGATGAAGGAGCAGAAGGCAAGCTGAGGACAAAGCCTGAGCTGATGCCCTGAAACCCACCCCCCAACTCTGGGTGGGACCTGTATGACATTTTTCCAGGGACCTCCCAACCATCTTAAGGTCAATACCTTGCTGGAAGGGAAAATGAATTTACCTGGACAATGGCAAGACTTCTGGTGTGGTCTAAGTATCTTGCAGGTGGGTCCTCTTTAGCATATGAAAGTTCTTTTAAAACCTCCCTTTTTCTCTTACCTCTCCCAACTCTCAGGTATTTCATCACTACTCCGCAAGATCCTGGGGCAGCCCTTCTTTCTGCCCACGGGTCCTGTCCCCACGCTTTAATAAAGTCACCGTTTTTGCACCAAAGAGGTCCCAAGAATTCTGCCTTGGTCATCAACTCCAGATCTCACCCCACCGAACCTCACCTATATTCAAAAACCACATCACTAGAAACAGAGTAAGTTGGTGGTTACCCCAGGGCTGGGGGATGAAGGTGTTCAAAGGATTCAAACTCCTCTATAAGTTCTGGGAATCTAACATGCAGCAAGGTGACTATAATTAACAGTACTATATATTTGAAAGTCACTAAGTAGATTTTTTAAAAGATTTTATTTATTTGACACACAGAGAGAGATCCCAAGTAGGCAGAGAGGCAGGCAGAGAGGGGGGGAGGCAGGCTCCCCGCTGAGCAGAGAGCCCGATGTGGGGCTTGATCCCAGGACCCTGAGATCATGACCTGAGCCGAAGGCAGAGGCTTAACCCACTGAGACACTCTGGCTCCCCAAAAGTCACTAAGAGTAGATCTTAAAAGTTCAGACCACCACACACACAAATAACTGTGAGGTGATGGATGTTAGTTTCATGGTAGTAATCGTTTTGCAATATAGACTTCAATTGTCCTCTCCTGCAGCTTAAATTTATGCGATATTATATGTCAATTACATCTAATAAAGCTGGCGGAAGGGGGCGGGGAACAAAACAAACTGCTAATTTTTTTTTTTAAAGTTGATGCAATAAAATACTATTTTTTCCTTTGGTGAATGCGTTTTTTTTTTTAAATAAGAATTGATTTTAGGGCGCTTGGGTGCTTCAGTTGGTTAAGCAACTGCCTTCGGCTCAGGTCATGATCCTGGAGTCCCTAGGTCGAATCCCATATCAGACTCTTTGCTCAGCAGGGAGTTTGCTTCTCCCTCTGACCCTCCCCTTCTTGTACTCTCTCTCATCCTCTCTCTCTCAAATAAAATCTTTGAAGAAAAAAAAAAAAAAAAGAAATGATTGTAGAGAGAGCATGCATGGCCGGGGAGGGAGGGAGACAAAGCGAGAGGGAGAATCTCCAGGGGACTTCTTGTCTCCATCTCAGGACCCCGAAATCATGACCCACGACCTGAGCAGAAATCAAGAGTGGATGCTTAGCCGACCATAATACCCAGGCACCCCTTGAGGAATACTTTGATCCTTCTTAAAAAATACTAAATTCCACACATGAAAACAAACTGTGGTTCTGTTTTGCTGGTTCCCTAAGCTCGTGTCAGAATAATCCCAAACTGCATAAAAAGGGAAGAATCACTGTGGGTCATCTGTTTGCATAAAATTCCAAGAGATGGGTGAAGAAAGTAGGGCAAGTTGGTAGTTACCGGGTTGGCTCCAGGGCCTGGGATGCCTTTCTGCAATGACGCTCTGGGTCCCAATTTTTATGCCTAAAACAAGAAGATAACAGTCCAGAGTTTCCCCACCTTCGTTTATCCTGGAATGCAAATCCCACAAATTATCCGTCTGGTTGCATTTGTCGGTCTGGTTCTCTGCTGTATCATCAGCTCCTGGGATAGGGCCTGGATTATGGAAGGCAAGTAACGCTAGGAAATTAGGAAGAACACAATAGCTTCAGTGAATCCACGCCCCTGCTGTTGAACAGGGGCCAACGCTGGATCCAGACAGCAATAGACGTTCGTTCTCAGTTGGGATGGTCTGACCGGTGCTTCCAGAAAGAGGAGTCAGAGAGTCAGAGACAGAAGTTGAGAATAGAGGGACCCTGACAGGAGAGCAGCAGGAAAAGGACACGGAGGCCCTGGGCTTTCCAGCGATACCAGCATTTTCTACAACCCAACTACTTCCTCTAGCATCGAGTCTCTTAATGTTGTCCATTGCTGTGTATACATACAATGACCCCCAAAGTCAAGGGGCATGAAGACCACCGCCAATCATTTCAGTGCTCACAGTTTTGCTCACTGAGGATGGCTTATCCTCTCTGTCCCTCGTGGTGGCTGCGGGGGATCGCCTAGTGGCTAGAGGCTCCTGCCTGGCCCCACTCCCCTGTCTGGGGCCTTGATGCTCACTAGGGTTTGGGGGGACACTTCTTCCAAGCAGACTCACCCTCCACCAAAACCTTCTCATCCAGTAGTCAGGCTGAGCTTCCCAATAAGGCAAATGTAAAAACACGGGTCGGTGCTCCCGAAACACTAGGCTCAGGTCTAAGCAAGTCACAATCAGACCCACCCAGATTTAAGGGGAAGGGTACTAGATCCCACCCCATTGACCTTCTCCATACATAATCATTCCCATATTTATCCAATCAACACGTGGAGCTTACATAGGTTCTAGATCTTGGCGCTAAGACATTGGTGTACGCATATGAAAACGACACAATCTTATCCCCCCAGAGCTCCAAGATGCTGTCTTGCGGTCTGGGCTGGGGATGTGGCCCCAGAGCAGAGGATAATGTTCTACGGGAACGTAGACAATGATTTTGTCTTCACCGGGTCTAACTCAGGTGTTCCTGCTTTCGACCTACCTCCCCCACCCCTGCAGGAAGCGGATGACTCAAGATTTTCTTAAGCCAAAGTCTGAAGCAAATCATAGTCTTCCAAAGACAAATTATATTGCCCTTGGGTTCCTCAGCCCGTTCTCAAAAACTTGTCACTAATTCCTTGTCACTAAGAACTTTGAAACAACTCAAGTAAGAATTTCTTAGATTTAGCATCCCCGGCTACATTCCCCGGGGGGCTGTCCCATTGCTCGCCTCCCCTCGAAGGCAGGAAGAGCCTTCTGCAGGCTTTGCTTACTGGTCTAACACTCCACATGCATCACTTAATACTCCTCACAAATCTGCTAGGTGCCGTCCTTACCCCCTTTCACAGATGGGAAAGCAGGCTCACAAGCTCAGTAAGTTGCTTATTGTCTACACACCTGCCTGACTTAACAGCCCGCAGGCCTCACCCATAGGCCGGTTTATCAGTGCCTAGGGATGGGATTAAGATGTTTTGGCCTACACTCCCTCCGGGTTCAGAGAGGGACTCAGATGTATAAGTATTTCTACACTGTCAGTACATGAGCAGGATTGAATGGAAGTACTTTTCATACAACTTTAAACTTCGGTGTCCTTCCCAGATGGCGGTGTCCATACCCCAGGTCAGCAAGAAAAGGCCTGGGGGCAAATCCGGCCCACCATCTGTGTTTGTAAATAAAGCTTTATTGGCACATACCCACACCCTTTATTTACATGTCCTTGGTGGCTGCGAAGCCGGACTCTGACTACGTGGCCGTTTATGGAAACTGTTTGCAGATCTTCGTCTGTCCTGCAGACTAATTTTTTAAATAAATCTCATTGTTTTCTCGGGCATAACAACATTCTGTTGCATCACTGAGTGTGTTAAAGGTACCTTTGTGTTTTTAAGAATACCACTGTTTTGCCAGAAGGGAGGAAGGTAGGGAGCGCAGGGGAGGCCATGGGTCAGATAAAAGGCATTGAGAGCACTTTTGATGTGAGGAGCACTGAGAAATGTATGGGTTTGTTGAATCACTATATCGTACACCTGGAATTAATTCAACACAATATGATAATTGCACTTCTATTTCAAATGAAAGAATACTAGTTTTTAAGACTGTGGTGCATATTTTAACATACCAGGAGTCAAGAAAGAAAGAATGAAAAGAAAAATGGGCTCAACCTGTCCCAGGCTCTGAGAGGCTACAGCTTGGCCACGGTGAATGCCTCCTACGCTTTGTTCATTTTGGATCTTCTCTGGCAAGCACAGTGCTGGGGACTTGGGGTGGTGGTGAAGGGATTCAGTAGGTGTCCGCTGATGGCATAGAGGGCCTGCCTGGTGTCCCTTTGCTCCAGCTGCCATGACAGTGATGCCACAGACTACGGGGCTTAGACAACAGAAATTAATTCTCCCTCCTTTCAGAGGCTGGACATCCGAGGTCAAGGTCGTCAGGGTCGGTGTCTTCTGGGGCTCCTCTTTCTGTGCCTTCACACAGCTTTTCCTCTGTGCTCCTCAGTTCAGCTCACTCT
Source organism: Neogale vison (assembly GCF_020171115.1). NCBI lineage: Eukaryota > Metazoa > Chordata > Mammalia > Carnivora > Mustelidae > Neogale > Neogale vison. The sequence continues at coordinate 60,966,615 of NC_058095.1, forward strand.
ACCCTCTACTCTCCCAGCTCCCTTGTACCTGGGACGCCCCCCAGCTCCCCCTTTATCTGCTTCCCGGAGCATTACAAGGGAGACCTTGGGGAGCACTCTCTCCCTAGGGTCCCAGCTGTAAAATCTGAACCAGAGTCTGAAATGAGGGGAGTCAAACTCTCGCCTAGAAGCAGAGGGAGAGGCCATGAGGCACCTCTCTCTCCACTTTATAGGAATATTCTTTTCAGGTGGAGGGAGGCTAGCCCTTCCCCCAACCTAGCAGGTGCGCTCCCACAGCGCAAGGCTGGAGAACTTAAGTGTTACGATTATCAGCACACCTTCAAGATCCATCTTACGTCCTCAACGAAACATTGTCTGGGTGGCTTCTACAGTCTGCCCGCCCTGTCGCTCTGCGTGCAGTTGTCAGGGTCAGCGTGGGGGACCTGGTCACCAAGAAACGGTCCCCATGGCTGCAATGCCCGCTCTGGACACTAGAGGGCGCACCAGGGCCGCAGCTCACACCTGTTTTGGGGGCTTGTTTTCAGTGCGACAAAATGCTAAGCACTGTTTCCAATAAGGAGAAGGCACTTTTTGCAAGGAGCACTGGATGTGGTGCATAAACAGTGACTCTTGGAACACTGAAATAATAAAATTAAATTACAAAAAGAAGAAGAAGAAGAAGTCACCATCCATCCAGAGGCTTCTAAACTGTAGGGAGGCTGGCAAACGTGAACCATAGTATTTTGCCCTTACCAATTTATTTTTTTTATTATTTTTTAAAGATTTTATTTATTTATTTGACAGAGATCACAAATAGGCAGAGAGACAGGCAAAGAGAGGGGAAACAGGCTCCCCACCAAGCGGAGAGCCTGATGCAGGGCTCGACCCCAGGACCCTGAGATCATGACCTGAGCTGAAGGCAGAGGCTTTAACCCACTGAGCCACCCAGGCGCCCCTGCCCTCACCAATTTATACTGAACCTATCTTGAACCTACCTTGAACACCCATCCACCCAGGACTCAGAGCCCACTGTTAATATTTGCTACACAAGCTTCGTGACCCATCTATCATCTGTCCTTCCCTCTGTCCATCCAACAATCTATGTCATTTTTGTACACTTGGAACACAGCAAAGCACATTATTTTGAAGTTTTCTTCTTCTTCCTTTGGGTCTCCCCTCTCTCACTTCAAGCAGCTAGTGAGGTACCTTTAAAGTTCCCCCTGACTGTAAGACTCGGGGAAGACTGGTTGCCGGGGGCCTCTGGGCAGACGGAACCCAGGGTCTTTCTCAAGATGGCAAGCATCTTAGAACCCTGAGGCCTGATGACTGAGGACCAGATGGTCTCCCCTCCATTTGCCTTGGTAAATGTGTCGGCTTCCTCTGTACCCCACGTGATGGACTGAACTGTGCTTCCCCCAAATTCTAGGGCCAAAGCCATGACCTGGAGTAACCTCGGGACGCAACTGAATTTGGATATAGGACTCTGCATTAGGCCAGTAAGTAAATGGGGGTCAATTAATTGAAATGAGGCCATGAGGGTGTGCCCTGATCCATTCCGACTGGTGTCCTCATAAGTCGAGGAGATGAGACACAAGACAGACAGCAGGGACGATCTCACACTGTCCAAGTCCAGGACATGGTCCAAGAGAGGACACAGCCAGGTGACAGGTGTTTGCAAGCTTCCAAAGGAAAAAAAAAACAAAAAACAACCAACCTGGACCGTGGACTTCCAGCCTCCAGAAACTGTCAGAATTACATGTCTGTTGTTGAATTCCACCCCCTACTGCCCAATCTTTGGTATTTTGTTACATCAGCCTGAGCAGACTCCCATGAACCTGACTTGGCCCCTGGGAAACCCGAGGATTCCGAAACAAGCAGGTCTGAATTTCCCGCCAACCCAGCATAGTGCCTCAAAGACCAGTGGGAGAAATAAAATGATTTTTGCAGGCCTGACTTTTTTTTTCTTCCTTTTTTTGGTTGGGAGCCCCATCCAGTCCCCCACGAAACACTTGAAGCAGGAGGGCGTTAATGAAGGAATGCCCTGGGAGCCGAAGAATGGAGTCAGGCAAGGCTTCTCATGGAACACGGGGCATGCTTGTGATTGTGAAAAATTAGTGGGAAGCTTCTAGAATGGTAAGGTCGGGAAAGCTATTCTAGCCAAGGGAACAGGTCGGAGACACGGAAGACGGGAGAATATCGGGAGAACGACCCACAGTGGTTCACAGAGTGCCAACTCCGTGATGGGCGTGCTTCTGTGAACTTAAATATATAAATCACGTAGCCCTCACAATCATCCTGTGGGGGTGTGCTATTATAATCCCCATTTCACAGAGGAGAAACTGAGGCACAAAGGGATCCACTTGCCCAGGATTACAAAGCTTGTAACTAACAAGAGTTCAGACACAAACCTGGGTCCCCTGCTTCCCCCGTCTCCATCAATAGTGAGGCGGGGACCTCACTATTTAGCCCCCCACACAGCTGCCATCACTGAAACATTAATTCAGGAGGAAGTAGGGCCAGGGACAAGGCCAGGGAAGCCAGCAGACATCCGAAGATGGAGGGACCGCAGTTGCATTTCTGGTCTTGGTTCTGCTGGTGCCACGGGAACTCCCAAGGGACCCAGGTTTACTCTTTTAATTCTTAGCCCACACTGGGGTTGTTGGATACATTCTCAGGGACCTCGACAGAATTTTTACGTGCATCGGGGTTCCTCAGGTCATGTGAATTTGAGAAACACCATATCAGGGATCCTAAGTTTGGGGGGGGTGGTAGACACAAGAGACTGGATGCTGGGAATCCAGCTGTGTGCCTGCTAATGGCCCAGGGTGTTGGGAGGGGTCCAGGGAGGAGGGGGCCATGGCACACCTGGCATCTGGGGAGACGGCATGGTGCTGTCAGGAGTCCATGGACTCGGGGGGTCATGGGCATGAACTAGACCAGCCAGGTCACCTGCGACAAGTTTTGCAGCTCCCCAGGATGGGGTGAGGATTACGGGAAGCAGTAGAGGTAAAGGCTTGCTAAGGGATCAAGTATGAATTCACAGTGGTCTCCCCCCAATCCTTCTTTGTGTTCTTCCCTCCTTCCCTTCTCCCTCTCCCCCACTCCCTCTTTGTCAACCTGTACGCGTCCTCCCCTCCAGACTGTGCTGCCCTCAGGGACAGGACATGGGTGGGGAGCCAGTGCAGGGTGCGTGGGGAATAAAGGAAACTCGGACATCAAGGGGAACTCCAAGGATTTGTCCCAGCAGAGCAGGCAGATGATGTTGCCTTTTGCAGGATGGCGGAAGGCAGAGAGGAGAACAGGTTTAGGGCGACTAGCAAGGGTCCCATTTCCATCATGTTACGTTTGAGCAGCCGATCGTGGATGGACGTAGCATGTAGTGAGTGGCCCGTGTGACTGGCGTTCGAGATGAGCTCAAGAGTGTCAGCGTAAATTTGGCATTTGTGGACATTCAGATGTTACTTAAAACCCGGGAGCTCATCGAGATCTCCTGGGGAAACAAGGTCCGTAGGGAAAATGTGCACGGGCCCAACCCAGAGAGAGATACCAGCAGCATTCCCGACACCAAAAACCAGAGCAGTGGAGCCAGAAACAAAGTCGAGCCAGAAACAAAGCCCAAGCAGGAGTCGCCGGTGAGTCAGACTAGAGCAAAGGCGACAAATTCAACTCCCCAAATGCCAAGAGGTCAGGCTCCACAAGAACACAGGAGGGGCCACGAGCGGTCGCCTTAGCCCCACTCTGCACACTACCTCAGAATCCTTCTTAACGCTGTTTTCAGATGCCGCCGCTCAGAGATTCTAGGTGGCACGTGAGCTAAATCTGTTTGCCTTTCCTGCTATCACCCCGTCCCCTAGTTCTGCAGACGAAGAAACTGAGCTCTAGAGAGATTTAGTCTCCCAGCATTTCGCCAGCAGACACCCCGTGTTCTGCCTTCCAGTCCAGCAGAGTGCTGTGGCCCCGAGGGAAACTGTTTATGTGGATTCCATTGTGTTTTTGTGGAATCGTGTACCAGTCAGGCTCCTCCAGATATACCAGTAAACAGAGAGTATGTGTGGGGGAGGGGGTAGGAAGAGAGAAATTTATTTGAAGGAATTGGCTTATGGGGTCATGGAAACTGGCAAGTTTGAAATCTGCAGGGTGAGCCAGCCGGCCAGAGACCCACAAGAGTTGTGGATGAAGCCAGAATACAGCCTGCCTTCAACTGATTGGACAAGACCCACCCACGTTTTGAAAGGTCATCTGGTCTGCGTTATTCAAAGTCTACGTATCTAAATATTTCCCTTACCTAAAAAATACCTCGACAGAAATATCTAGTATAACGTTTGACTCAACATTCTGGTACTGTGGCCTGGCCTAGCCTATTGGACACATTCCCACTCACCATTCCGTGTTTGTTTAGATTGGCTTGTTTAAGACACTGAGTTAAAAGTCGTCAAGTCGTCTTGTCTAATGTTAGGAGGAAAGGTAGAAATGGGGAGAAGTGACCTGGGCTGACTGTCCCTTGCTGAGGGAGCATCTACAGGGAATCTGGCTTTGGTGATAATCATGTCGTCTGAGATGTCAGGACCCTGAAAATTTTTCTTACAGTTTTTTCGAGCACTTGCTATATACCCAATACTGTGTTGAACACTTGCTTTTTTTTTTTTTTTTTTTCCCGGGATTAGCTCCTCTGGGATCACCCAAGCCCCTGGGCAGGCTCTGTTGCCTCCCCCAGGACTCTGACCCAGGAAGCCAGCCATCGAACCTCTTTCTTGGGGACCCAGCAGTAATTCTGGCCCCCTCCCCACAGATTGGAGGGCAGTTCTCAAGAGGGGTGGTGAGACAGGAATTCCTCCTCTCCTTTGGGGTCCTGAAACCGTAGCCCAGAAGGCTTCTTTGTTTTCTGCTCCCCATTTTGCCTAATCTCCGCCCCTACAACTGGGTCCACAGCTTAGCTGGGGAAGTACAAACAGGCAGTCTCTGGGAAGAAAAGTCAGTTAAAAATCCAAAGACAGGGGGCACCTGGGTGGCTCAGTGGGTTAAGCTGCTGCCTTCGGCTCAGGTCATGATCCCAGGGTCCTGGGCTCGAGCCCCGCATTGGGCTCTCTGCTCAGCGGGGAGCCTGCTTCCTCCCCTCTCTCTGCCTGCCTCTCTGCCTGCTTGTCATCTCTCTGTCAAAAAAAAAAAAAAAAAAAAATCCAAAGACATGATCCCTGCTGGTTCTGTGGGAGTCACGAGTCACCATCTCTTGGCCACAGATTTTTCTTTCTTCTCCCTTCCATCCACTCCCCCTATTTCAGCATCCTAATGCTAGAAAGGGAAGGAGGGTAGGTTCAGAGGACTGCAAATAACTATTATTGACTTAAGACAACGCTACAAGCTCCTGTTTTATAAGAGAGAGAGAGAGAGAGATCGAAAAACCTCATCAAGATCTTGGATGCAGCTTTCTGCGCCAATTCCGGTTCCTTCTTTTGCCCCACCCCCGCCCCACCCCCACCATACCTAAACCAAACGGCGACAACCACTCTACTTCACAGCTCAGCCGGCAAAATGCCGGGAGAGCAGCCAGTGGCCTGGGTTCAATCTACTGATAAGTCATCAATGTCTTTCTCACCCAAAACATCTGGTTTAGGATCCTGAGTTATGAGCTAATATTAAATATAAAACTTTATAGCATCACATATATAATACTGTTGATTAGAAACATCAAGAAAAGTAATTGACTGGAGGGGACTCTGTGTGACCAGCTGGTTGAACATCTGGACGGGCTCCAAAGGGGCTTGAATTGAATTCCCAGTCCTTCCATTCTTTCTGGTCAGGGGTATTATTCCGACTCTCTTTCTTGGATACTTGCGTTTTATGTCAAAAAAAAAAAAAAAAGACAAAACGGGAATGCCGGTTCCAGTTTGCTGGAAAAGACTAAAATAAAATAATGACCATTTTTCTCCTCTTACATCCATTCTTTAGACGTTGTTTTTGTTACGTCCTTAGCCGCGTTGTGTTATGCTGACCACTAGGTGGCAGCGTACACTCATTTATTTTTTGCCCCCTCCACAGGCTGAGGTTTGCACGGAAGAATGTACCCGCCCGGTTCCATCTGCTTTGCAGCCCAGCAGAGCAGGAGCGGGAAGAGCTCCTACCAGTCTGGGGCCCTGTTCTCAGGGGGCCCCACTTGACATACATTACTCCGTTGTCCACAGAATTCCTTTGCCAGCTGCATTCCTGTGACCAAGAACCTGAAGGTAAACCAAACCTTCGGCTGATGGTCTACGTTCTGTTTGCTGAATACTTGCTTCCCGCCAGGACACAGTGGGTCTGTTCATCTTCTCTGCTCTGTTCGAGGGTCCAGGATGTAAGCGAGGCGGTAATTTCTTTCCTGGAATCTCCTTTCAAACAGCATCTTTCCTGGGCATCAGGCACAACCTACTTTGCATCTCGTGCACCGACTCAGATTGGTTCTGAGTTGCTGCTCTGAGTGCACTGTTAAGAAGGACTCTGAGGACTTACCGTCCAAGCTCGGAAGGCAGGAGTGCGATGCTTGACTAGCAATGTTGGCTCCATATTTGCGACTCTCTGACTTTACCCTGTGACTTGGGGAGTGCTGTGCAAGGTCCCTGGCTACATGACATCATCTTGATCTGATCTGTATCATTTTATATCCCCCATCCCACCCCAATTTTCCCCACATTTTGCATCCTGAAAGTTGTTGCTCCAGGAAGGGCAGTGAGCCTTCCTCATTATACACACCATCTCTCTGCCCTGCTGGGCTGCAGCTTCAGAGGCCAGCAAATCATCGTAGGAGCCCCCTTCCTCCAGCGCAGGGCCAGCCGGGGCAGCAAAAGCCATGCCTGTCTGTGTCACTGAACCACTATTCACTGAGCGCCCGTGAGATTCCAAAATAAAAGGGCAGAGATGGGAGCATTATTGCAAATCTGTCAACTACTCGTAGAAGGTGTTCTTCCGGAAAAGACGTGCCAAGAGCAGAGATTCTCAAAATGTGGATCCTGGTCCGACAGCATCAGCTTCACCCAAGAACTTGTTACAAATGCAGATTCTCAGGCCCCACCTAGACCCACTGAATCAGACACGTCCCGTGTACCACTGTCTTCCAAGCTGCCTTGGGTTTTAGCAAATCTTCCTGGAAATACTGAGGCGTACTCAAATTTCAGAACCAGTGGGTTTGCATAAAGGCTTCCCTCGCTCCCTCCCTTCTTTCTTTCCGTCCTTGTTTATTGAATTCCTTCCAGGTAGGAGATTAGCTTGGTCCCTGTGCTCATGGAATTTACATACTAATGGAAGAGGCAGGGACAGTCTGGATCTTTGATGATTGGCCTTATGATAGCGACCCTGGGGTCGTTTTGCAGGGGAGCCTGGAAACCTAGATTTTTCTGTGAAATTTCCCGGAAATATATACAAACACTCCAGAGGCCAAGAGAGAGAGGCGTGGAAGCCAAATTTGGGCCCCTAGGAATGTCCGGCTTGTGGGAGCATTGGTCTCTCTCCCGCCATCTAGTGGCGGCGATGGGTTGGTGCATCCTCTGTATTTCTACGGAGCGGAGGTGAGTGGGACACGCTTCTTTGTTCCTCCTTCGTTAAATCTGCGTTTTGATTTCCAAAACTATTGTTAGGACCAGGTTTTGTCCAATGACCCTCCCCCTCCTCCCCCTTCTAGAAAGCCGTTAAGCTGGGGCGGGGAGTGGGAGCTCTGCAAGGTTTCCTAGAGCCCCAGGTGGGGTGTGTGATGACGGCCTGGCTTGAGGTCCTACCTGCTCCACTGTGGAGGGGACGGAGGGGAGTGGGGGTTGTTAGAGCGGTTCCAGCAGCCCGAATGAAACATGATCAACACATTAACCTGTCTGGGTCCAGATCCAAAGAGCTGGGATGAATGGTATGGACATTCTGGGCTCCATCCCTGGATGCTTAAGGCTTTTTGTGAATGAGCTTCATGGTGGTCTTCTTTGACCACCACCTCCCCCTCGCCTTTCCTAAAATTATATGCAAAAAGTCTTTGCTTGCATATCTTTCTTGGGGAGAGCTGCTGGCTCTCTTGAGTCCAATTCTCAAAGGGCACCTATAACTTGGGGAAGGGGGAGACAATCTGCAGCCCCCGAGTTTCAAACCTCAGTGGCCTTGAGTCCTCTATCCCGCCGTTTCCCAGAACCTCCATCACAGAAGCTCTTGGAGTCCTGCTTTCACATACAAACTCCAGCAAAACCAACCAACAACCCTGCTTCATGATGTCTACATTTCTGAATTCTCTCCTCGGCCGTGTTTAAAGACGCTGGGCAACAACTCTTTGTTTTGGATGCAAGCATCCAAAGATTTTCTGCTGAGCAGCCAAAAAACAATGAGCTGGCCTTCGAAGGCAGGGGACCAGGGGCTCTGAGAGCATCCTAACCCCGACAGATCGTATCCGGGGCAACAAAGGGTGCTTACTCCCTGTCCGTTCCCAGCTTTCTGCCATGGCACTCAAAGTTGCTCAGGCGCATGGCTCGGTGCTAAGGGACACTGTCTCCATCCTCCTTTATGCTCTTTTACAAGGGTGGCACCTGCAGTTTGACTAAGGGGTAGCAAAGACCCCTAAGAATTTCTGAAACCTCCTATTTGATGTCCACCTGCCATTTTTGGTCCAGGAGAGAGTCTACAGCTTTCTGCCAAGCTGCTCGCTTGACTCAGCAAAGCACCACCCTGCAAAGTGATGACACCATCCTCATCACGTTGGGTCTGTGTCTGAGGGCTTCATACGTGCTGTCAGGGGTCAGAGTGTTCTGGCAAGTCTCAGCAGCCCCTTGGGAGGTCCTGGCATGATGCAAGTGCAGCCTCCCACCCCCATCCCTTCTCTTCATGGAAGCTTCTGGCACGGCCCTTTGGGGTGGCTAGGGTTCCTGTGAACCTGACTAGGGTAGTGATGGGCTTTCAGAGGCTGCCCCGGGTCATCTTCTGTCTTCCATTTTCTGGGGCTCCCTCTTTTTCCATCTTCTGTTTTGACCTTTCTCTGTCCACCTGCAAAATTAAAAGACCGATTTTTGCCATTCCCTGCCTTTTTGAGGATGTTGTTGGGAAAAGTGGGAAAGTAAATGAAAGGGGCTTTGAGTTCTTGACAAAGCAGATGTGGGGTGGAATTTTCCAGAGGACAAAAGGACAGAGGACAGAGGACGGAAAATTGTCCCAAGGCTTGGGGCTGGCATTGCTTTCCTCTTCAAGAGGTTAGGACTTTCCAGCTAGGGGGTGGCCAAATTCACATCTCAGTGGGGGTCCTTTGCAGCCAGGGACTGGGTCAGTGGGGAAAAGGGTGAGACACACAGATAGGGTAAGGTAGGAAGGTGGGCGCCTCCCTGACTTGGGAAAATGGGATTTTGGGATTTCAGTTTCGTCTTTGTAACTTCTTTGCCCTGAGCCCAGTGTTTGGCAGTGGGGAACAAAGGAAAAGGCTGGTTTGAGTCTTGTCCCCCTGGGATATAGGCGAGTGGGAGGTCTCAGCACTCTGGGGAGAGAGCGCCATGCACTAGGAAGGTTCTGGGTTTGCTGAAAAGTGAGCAGCACACACTGCAGGGACATAGCTAATTCCCCTCCCTGCCCTTCCCTGCCCTTCCTGGCTGTTCCAGCCTCAGACAGGATAGGCAGGGGCTCGCGGTGGGGGGAAGAAACCTGGGGGGGAGGGGGAACAGAATGTTCACTCTGCTCTTGCCCAGCTCGGGCAGAACGAGGTGCAACCTGAGGCACATCTCTTCATCTCTCTGAGCCTCTGTCTCCACACCTGAGGAGTGTGGACATTGGACCTGATTCCCTGGTAGAGATCCAAATCCGGGGCTCCTGCCTTTCTGCTTAGTGGGAAGAAGGAGCTCATTTGAGAGATGGAAGGTACTTTTCTTTTTGCAAACATTGACTCCCAAGTTTATTGAACTACAATTTTCAGACAGAGATGCGCTCGCTCTACCACTTGGAGTGCAGTTTGATGAGTTTCCACAAAGCCATACCCTTGAGCTAGCACTACAATCAGCATTCACATGGCCCCGATGGTCCCCAGGACCCCTTCATAGGCACATCTCCTCTTGGCCCCCGCTGGCTTCTGGCACAGGCGTCATAAACCACATTTCTCCATGCTGCAGCCTTAGTGGCTTAAAACCACACAGATTTGTTCTCTTAAGGCTCTGGAGCTTAGAAGTCTAAAATGGGTTGGCAGGGCTGAGTTCCTTCCGGAGGTTCTGGGGGTGAATCCATTTCCTTGTCTCTTCTAGCTTCTAGAGGTGCCCATGTGCCTCAGCTCATGTCCTTGGTCACTCCACTCTCGGCTTCCCCTCTCCTACGGTCTTCTCTGGCTCTCCTGCCTCCCTCTGATAAGGATCCTGGTGACCACCTGGACCCATGTGGATAATCCAGGCCAATCTCCCCATCTCACAATCTTCACCCTAATCCCACCTGCAAAGACACGTTTGCCGTAGAAGGTCCCCTATTCACAGGTTCTGGGGAGCAGCACGGGAACATTTGGGGGGGCTATTAAGCAACCTCGCACCACACGGGAGGGACCTTCACACCTGCACCCAAGCTTCCCAGGTCGGCCCTCCAACATGGAGCCCACGCCCACCTGCTCCTTCCTACCTGCCTTTACACCCTCGCAAGCCCTTCCATACCCTTAACTCCCTTTACCCCTCTTGGCCATCATGTGAGGTAAATGCCATTTTTATGCCTGTTGGATAGCCAAGAAAATCGAGACACACACAGCTAACACGGCGTCCCTCCCGCCAGCCACTGCACAGACACTTCCTGCCCCTCTAGAACCCGCCTCCATGTGTGGTCAGCCTGGCCCTTGGGACCCGTTTCCTCGCTGCCTGTGAAGGGGACCAGAACATGGTATCCCAACACACGCCATGTTGCTGAAGGCAATTGAGAATCAGCAGATGCAAAAAGGACTCGCAGACCTCCCCATTCCTCCCTTCAAGCAGGTCATAAATTTCCCACAAGGAAGTACGATTCTCACACCAATTCTGAAGTGCAGTTTTTCCAAGCAATTCTCGGAGACTGAGTGGACGCCCCGTGATTCACATCCATTCTGACACCCTCTACCTGGAGATTGCCGAGGTGTACAAGGCTGCCCTTTCCCAGGCCCCCTCCCGATGTCAGATGCCAAAGGCAAGTCTAAGGTGTCTCCTGTGTTTCTGACCTACCAGGGATAGACAGGAGGCTCCAGCAATGCTCTCCTTGAGTTCAATTAATTTGGTAGAATGGCTCACAGAACACAGGAAACCGGTTCACTTACTAGATTATTTTGTTACAAAGGGCATTAAAAGATCTGAATGAACGGCGGAGTGAAGAGATGCGTAAGGTGAGGTCCCGAGATCAGAAGTTTCTGACGGTGTGGAGTTTGAGTCCCAGCACATGGCTGCATTCTGGTCTACCAACCTGAGTGCCCTCTGAGCCCTCTCCATCTGGGTTTGTGTAGAAAATCCATTACAGAAGCATGGTTGATGAAACCATGGGCCATTAGGGATGGACTCATCCTCTAGCCCACTCCCCTCCCTGGAAGTCAGGTTGGGCCTGAAATCTCCAACCCTCTAACCATGGCTGGTTCCACTGGCAAAGTATCTCCCAGCTTTGAGGGATTTCCAAGAGTCACCTCATGATCTAGACTCAGGTGTGGTTGCAAGGGGCTGATATCACTTTGATGGCTGTGACATGATTTTGGGAACTGAGGACAAGGGACCAAATATGGCCAAAGATGTTCTCATTCCTCTTACCTCCTAGGAGACCCCATTTATGAGCCAAGAGCAGGAACAAAGACCAAACGGTGTTTATTATAAACTACAGTATCACAGAGAGCTCCCTTCCCTGTCTCTGTACTAGGAAAAGGAGAACCCTACCTACCCCAGAATGGGGGATTCCACTCTGAGAAGAATCTGTACAAATGAACCCACTAAAATTATCCCTATCTTCCTTTCATTTCCTCCGTATTTGTCCTAGTCACTTTCACACGATTCACTGCTGCTTTCCTTTTGTCCTGTCCCATTTGACTTACTAGGTTACCTGTATATTACAAAAGATATTCAAGGATACAAATGATGTTCATTCACGTCTCCAAGATGAATCACTCTTGGTCGAAATGGCAGAGAAACTCTCAGACCTCTCCACTTCTTTGGGTCTCCATTTCTAGTACAGGAAAACATCTGTGTACATGAAGAATATTACCATCCAATACATCTATGTTTCCTCTTAGTAATTTTTCTTCTGCTGACTCTCACCAGACTCCTTGGCTATCAATTCCCACTTTTCCTTGTTGTGTTCCAAAGTGAGCCCAGCCTCTCAGCCAGGCTGCAGAGGTCCCTACATTTATCTAGATGGCTCCCCTTAAATAAAGTCTTCTTTATAATTTTTAACAAGGGTCACGAATAATGTTCTCATTAACACTGGTGGGGAGCCTGCTCGGCTTTCAAGACCAGGGTCTGTGTTACTGCTTGTAAGGAGGCTTTCCTGCCTGTTCACATCACTCCTTGTCTACATTTCTTCGTCTGTTTTACAAGTTTCAATGGAACCCCTAGACTTGGACACAAATCATCATAAATACTCTATAATGTTTCCTCTAGCAAAGTGTTTTCAAACTTTAACAACACATTATGGAGTGCGGGATTCATTATGGGAACCAGACCCTACACGATGTAGGAGGAACCGGGCAAGGAAAGGTCCAAAAAGGGGAGCTTAAGATCCAGACAAACATCAACTATCAGGTCCCCGTCCCCCGGAAGCCCCAACATAGAGGATGAGTTGGGGTCCACAGGGCACTGGGGGAGGACTGAACTTTCAAACCCTTCACAACAATCCATAGTAAGAAATACCCTTATATCAAGATTCAGTAGAAAGACTGAAGGCAATTGAGAATCAGCAGATTCTCAATATGTGAACAATGGAGAGAACGAAACTGCCACAAAATAAGACTAATCCTTACAACGTGCAACTGTGATACAATGAAAAGTAGATCTGGTCTTCGCAGCTCAAGTCCTTGAAATGTCCTCAGGGAGAGGAGTGTCTTTTGTTCTTCACAAGGAACTCCTTTCAACCAGTGCATTATACTAATGAGGTGACTCTCATCAGCTTGGGCACCTAGACAGCTTTAGGATGGGAGCTGGTCCAACCTTGCAACCAAGTTTACAACCAGAAGCCCCACCCTATGACCTCCCTGGAAGGGAGAGGGGCTAGAGATTGAGTTAATCACCAAAGGAAAACGATTGAATCAATCATGCCTCCAGAATGGCATCTTGTAGAAGACTCACAGTGATGAACTTTGGGGAGCTGCTGGGTTGGTGAACACACCCCAGCACCGGGAGAATGGTTCATAGCAACACCATGAGGACCTAGGCCCCTCTTGCCCTCGGGACCCTCCTCGACCCCACCCTATAAGGACCTCTCACCTGGCGATTCATTGACATCCTTGATATAGTCTATCAAGGCTGTTCTTGATTCTGTGAGTCATTCTAGCAAATCATCAAAGGTGAGGGGTATCATAGGAACGCCGAATTTGTAGTCAGCCAGGCAGAAGTGCAGATGCCTGGGGACCCCCTTTGCAGCTGGCATCTGAAGTCGGACTGAGCCTTCACCCATGGGGGTCTGCACTCATTCTAAGTAGCATCAGAATTGAACTGAGTTTTTGGACACCGTCATTGTCAGCGACTTGGAGAATTGGTGGTTTGGGGGATGTAAGAATGAAAAACAGCAAAAATACTCTAACGGTTTCTACATTTTCTACATTTTTTTAAAAGTACTATTTGTAACCAACTAAATTGATTTCATAACTCTCTACTTGAGCACAAACCATGGTTAAAAAAACACTGTAATATACTGGAGGCTTCTTAAGAGCAGGAACACTGAGATTTGCTGGACTTCTCCAATGCCCAAGACGATATCCAGGATGGAGATTTCACTCTTACAAGTTCATGGCCTAGATGATTGAATGAAGGAACGAATGCTTTTTGGTATGGTCCCCACTGGTTCAGGTTTCACTTTTATAAATCTCCCCCCAGGGACATTCAGACGTGAGCCGTGTGAATTTGTTCCTCAAGTTCAAGTCGAGTTTTGCCTGCTGGAATTTTGATTTGTTAGTTTGCTGTGGGAACCATCTTGAGTAGGCGTAACCGGTGCAGTCAGTAGGGAGAGCTGCCTTGCCGAGTACAAAAATCGTTAAAGGGCATTGGTTGCTCCTAGATGTTATTTTCCTCAAGGTGGGGTACCTAGATAAATTGCCCCTTTCAATTTTGAGGTGCTCCTCTGCCAGGAGCATGGCTAGGTAGAGCAACTCCTTCCCCAATTCCAAGCATTTCACAACAACTGCTCCCTTATCGTCCTTAAAGTTTGCTCTTTGAACAGCTGTGAAGACCTCTAAGGTCTCCATTCCAGGTGGAGACTTCGGAAACACCTCAATCTCATCTGTAAAGCAAGGCTAAAAGTCTGCTTACAGGTGCTTACAGGTCTGCAGATGGCTAATTGCTCTAATCTCATGCTACTTCTCCTTACCTTCAGTTTGAGAAGGTGACATCTTCTGGCCTTGTCCTAAAATTCTGGGGCAGAACCCTGTCTGAAGCCCATTGACCCTTCTACACTGAGTAGACACAGCAAACGGTAGCTGAGTGATTAAACCGATAGTATCAAGCAAAGTTCTGACTGGCGACAGACCCAGTCTGACCTGTAACATCCAGGTCTCAGGGGTTGTTGGATGGCCAGTGGGGTCTTCTCTACCCGAGAATGGTGAAGACCTCTTCCCCAACTAGATCCGAACCTCCAGCCAACTCTACATAATGCTCAATACAGATTTCCTGAAACCGATGACCGATGCATGAAACATACCCTTATTCATTTTCCATGTGGAGCCTATAAAGGTGCATTTTCCTCCCTCTTGCAAAGACTCTCCCCCATCTGGTTTAAATTTGTGTGAAGTGCTGCCTGCCGAGAAAAGGGTTAATGATGACCGGGAGGGAGAATTCTGTTTACTCGGCTGGGCTTTGCAGGAATCCAGTTTCTCCCACAAGTTGAGCCCAATCAGAAACAATCCAGAGGACTAAGCAGGGCTTCCTGTGAGCCCCAGAAAGATCCTGTATTCCTAGGACAAACATGGCACGGGGATCTGGAAATTCTGGTGATGATAATGGCATTGATGGCCCCCAAAACAGGGCTGTTGGAAGAACATCTGCAGAGAGTATGACTCCAAGGCCAACTTAATAACAACTAGCACTTTACTAACATAATGAAACTCACATTGCTGTAATTACATAATATACAAGCCCAGGACGGTAACATCGTAACATCGCTTGTCTCAATGAGATACAAATTGGATGCAGAAGCTTGAGACGATTGGCAAACGCTCTTCCAGGAATGATTATTTTTTATAGAGACCTCATATATGACCAGACTTCAGCCTCATAAAGATGGGCTTCTTTTTTTGAGATAGCCATTTCCAAAAATTAACTCCTTCAAAAATTAACTTCTTTTGTGGTCCTCCTGAAACAGGTCCAAGAATGTGACATCCTCCTGCAAGCAAAGAGGAACACTTGGATGTGTTGGCTGGGACACGTTCAATAATGATTTCCTTAAGGGCTTGACATTAGAAAGGAATTCACATGGGGCCCAAGTGAGCCATTTTTCAGAAGGGCCACTCTCTGGAGACAGTTCATTTGCAAAGCCGGCCAAGCCTGATTTAAGCAGACTTGTGTAAATCTCGCTGTTATGATATTAAGAAAATGAGCGGGGATGTTTGATCACTTTATATTTTCTGTGAATGCTGTAATGATAATACAGCATCTTCTTTGGCTGCAAGCGCCATTATCATCCTATAAGAAGGATAATAAAATGGGGGTAGTATATTAAAACGCAATTTAGGATAAGGCATTGCTACTTGTGACGGTGAAAACGTTTGCAACCTTCTTTGTTAAGAGGGTTACTTTCCATCCCAGACTTGCTAATACTCTGCTGAGGCCAACGGGGTGGTCAATACTGCATCATTTGAAATTGCATTGAAATTTCCCATATTTTATCAAGCTCTGCCTCCAAAGCTGCCCTCTTAGGTTAAGTAGGGCAATTGTGATTTCTTCCTGTTTTTCAAATGCGCTCAGCCATGTGTGGAACTCCTACAACAGGAACAGGAACAGGTTGACTCTGATGACAAGTTTTCTGATTCCAAGGAAAGCTCAGGTTTCTACCCCACCGCACCAGGTGGTGTCATTTCCTGTAATTCCCTTCTACCATCACTATACTCAAGAGGGACAACCAAGTAACATCCAGAACCCCTAAGTTGAACCCGATAATAGGCAGCTGTCGTGCAAATAAAATCTATTGGCATCTGTCCATCACTGAGTGCATCTAACTCTACCACCTCCCACCTCCACGTCCCAGTGGGTGACCCAGAATAATAGGGCACTTCTGCTCTGGTTTTAACCAGATGATTAACCTATGCTCTTCTATAACTGTGCCATTCAAAGTCTGGTCTGTGGACTAGAGGCATCAGCAAAACCTGAGAGCTTGTCCAAAATGCAGAAGCTCCGGCCCCCTCCTGAACCCAGTGGATCTGAATCGGTATTTTCACAAGACCCCCAAGGGCGTCCTCTGCGTGTCAGGGTTGGGGACTCGAACTTCTGCTTGGCGCCATCTATATTATGGAGTGGGCTATGTGGTTCACAGGCAAGGAGAGCAGACGAGGACAGACCAGCCAGAGTATTTCTACCTATGTGCTCACTTTCCATACAGAATGAAGGAGAAGTGAGACCAGAGACTGGTGTTGACTGTGCAAGGAAGGGTCCGGGAAGGGTTTGGAAACACAGAGGGCCCTGCCGGGAGCCTCCTGCAGACATCTGGTTTGAGGTTGCTTTCAAGGGAACAGACAGCGATAGTGATTTTTTGAAAGGACGGTGGCTCCCAGAGCCGCCTGATCATGAACACTTTGGGGGATATGGTTGGAGCGACGGCTGGTCTGCTCCTGAAGGCGGACGCCGTTAGGCTGACCGTTCCTACCGGCAATGACTGACCTGTCCGATGGGCTGTGAGCTGGAGGAAAACCGAGGCTGCTGATTTCTTCCATTCATGTCTGGGCTCCTTCGAGGTGTGAGACTGATGGCTCCCTTGGGTTCCAATGTCAAGACCTCCCCACCAGGCGGGGCTAACTTGGCTCCCTCCGGAAGCTGTGAATTTATGCAGCCAAAGCCCCAATTCCTTCTCTTGTGTGTGCACCCTACCCCCCACCGCTGCCTCCACTCCTCTCCCTCCGGCATCTTCGCTTTTTGCAGGAGGTGCCAGATGTCAAATCACTTCACAGTCTGTGGCTTCGAGATCCAGGCAAACGTCCACGGAGGAGGAGATCGTAACCACCGAACCTCGATGTGAGCAGAGGGCGCCGGAGTGTGTGGTGGGCGCGTCTGTCGAGCGATGTCAAACGACTCCCCTGGGAGTGGCTTGTCAAATTTTTGGTGTGTTCAGGAAATGTCTGCCCCGTTTTACATCAACATTTTCAAACTGCGAGGGAGTGAAGTGTTGAATTGGGACAATGAGGGAGTGAGATGAATGGATCCCAGTGCCAACAGCCAACCAGCGTAGGGACGCCGAAGTTCCCCATTTTATTTTAATTCTTGGGTCTGACACAACGGTTTTTGATGTTTGGCTGCTTGGAATTTCGATCCCATCCCGTGGCAGCCTTTATAAGGAGATCATGGGAGGAGAGAATTGGGTCCCTCTTAGCCATCTGCCATCGCTCCTTATTGCAAAGTCCTGACGGGACCAAGTCTATCAAGATGGAGTGAAACATGCTTTGAATCACTCCCTTATTCAGTATCCCGAGGCATGATAGTCAAGGGCTCAAAGCACTTATGTTACCATCACCAGGGCTTCCAACTGTTTGGGACTCTACTCAAAGTTAACTCCGTCCCTGATACCTCCTTCCTTCCCAGCTGGGGCCCATGCTTCCTTATAGCTTCTTCTACCTCGTGCCCGGCTGGCCAAGGCAAGTATGTCCCAACAGTGAAGCCTGTCAATCCTGTATGCTGATTGATCAGTCACACACCCTCTTTCCGTTCAAATCCTTCCCCCACATTATTAAAAGAAGAAATGCTGCCTCCCCTGCATCACACAGCCTGCTCAGACTGCCATGTCTACGAAGGCGCAGCCCAGGATTTTGTGCTTTGGTCTTTTGGCCAGACCTGTGGTCCTCAAGATGTGGTCCCCAGTGCAGCCCTGGTCACACCATCACCTGAGAACTTCTCAAGCCCAGTTCTGGGCATTTTATTTTATTTTATTTTAAAAGATTTTATTTATTTATTTGAGAGAGAGTGTACAGGTTTGGGGAGGGGAAGGGCAGAGGGAGAGGGAGAAGCAGGCTCCTCACTGAGCAGGGAGCACGTGCAGGACTTGATCCCAAGACCCTGGGATCATGACCTGAGCCAAAGGCAGATGCTTAACTGATTGAGCCACCCAGGCACCCCCATTCTGGACCTTTTAAAATAGAAGCTCTGGGGGTGGGCCCAGCTTCTACAACCAAAATAAAAATACAGGGAAGCCCTCCAGGGGACTCCGGTGCACACACAAGTCTGAGAACCACTCCTCTCTCCCATACTTAGTGTCCTGGCGGGTATGTGATTTTAGCCACTAGCCTGTAAGGTCCCTGAAGGCAGGACTTAACCAGTCTCAGAGCTAGGCATTGTACTAAGTGCAGCTGTGGAAATTTAACAGTAATAGCTAAACTGAACTCTTATATGCCTGACGAAGGGCTAATCCTATCTGTGTGCATGGGGTCTAGCTCAGAAGGACCCCTGGAGACAGGCAGCATTATAACCTGCCTTTTACAGATGAGGACACCAAGGGTCTGGGAGGTAAAGTGGCTTGCTTGAAATGCCATGCATTGCATGGGAAGCCACGATCGGAACCCCAGGGGTCAGACCCCAAGGCCCAAGCTCTTCCCTAGCGGCCTCTCCTGCTTGGTACGTGCTTATGGAATCGACTTTTGCCATTTGGACCCCACCATGTAACACATGGAGGGAAAGTCTAAAATGTCATAAAGGGGAGAGCTGACATGCACAGCGTCTTAGGGAGACAGAGAAGGCTTGGGCTTCTTTCAGAAAGGAAGGCATGATTTCCTTAGGGAATCAAAAATACATTCTCAAGTTGCCTTAATTTCACTCCTGATGGACCCAGTTATAAGCCCCAATACAGGGATGGTGCCCAATGGACTCAGTACCATTGATTCTTAAGGTCCCAGATGTCTTGAATTCTGTGTCAGAAGGTGCAGCCTTCTGGGGAGCTGGGTGGAAAGGGTTAATGGCTGAAGGGAGAGGAGTGTTTGCAGGCTAGAGCTCCACGGAGAAGCTCGAACCACTTAGGATCCATGTAACGTTAGCCATAAGCCACTCAGCCCTCCACGGGGCCTCCGTGCCTTCATCTGTACAATGGGGATGATGGTAACAGCCATTTTGTCTGTATGCAGCTCACGGGAGACAGTGGCTATGAGAACGTTTTATTAAATAAGAAGTGATGTCTGGAAAGTTCCACATTCTTTGCTCTGCCCACTGGCAAGTCACGATGTGGGGGAGGGCGGCCAGGAGAAGCCCACCTAGTCTTGACTGCCAACAAAGGTGGGATTCTCTTCTATGTGCCCTACCTTTCCCAGGACATATGCGTGCGACTTCACAGTGCCTTGTACGCATGCGGGCCTGCTCCTCCGGGGCTGGGAATGAGTTCATGGTCCTTTTCTAACAGGGATTCTCCAAGGGAAAAGCTGCTTCAGGAGACCAGCTGCAGAGAGCCCTTCTTGAAGAACGTCGGGCTATTTTGCCTCCCAAGCCTTGGGAACAATGGCATTGCTCAGCTTGGATTTCCAGACTCCCACTTAGCTATCTGGGTTCCCCACGCGGAGCAGCCTTTCCCAACCCCCACCCCTACCCTGTTCCTTCTCACCCATCCCTCTTCAGTCACCAAAGGCCTTTCGAAAATGTCTTCACTTTCACGTGACACCAGCCCCGAAATCCCCCGTTCCAAATAAATGAGAAAGGAACCCCCTTCCGCCAGGTTTTGCTGGTGCCCCGGCCACCCGAAGCCAGGGATACAATTTCCAGGTGAGGCAGCGTACATGTGTGTGTAATTGCTTCCTGAGAGAAAGACCATGAGAGCCTGCTGCAAATGAGGTGTTAATGATGAGCGCCACAGGGTTTGTGACTGGAGCAAAGTCCCATCTGGATTGGTGACATTAGGTTGCCTTTTAGGGATGTGGCCCTTCACAGAGTTCCTTTCCCTCTGGCTAGGGAGCATCCCACAATAGGAAGTCAAAACACAGCCAAGCAAGGGAAACAGATTCTACCTTCTTTCCTCTGATGTTGAACCGTGATCCCGCTGGTTTACCCCTAGGGGTGTCTCGTCAAGCTTGCCACCAGATCTAGGGAGGGGTTTCCTGCTGGGAAAAGAACCTGGGACATTGCTAGTGGATGCGTTTGCCCTCAGCACGAACAGTCGGGCGCTGGGTGAGGATTCAGGGTCTCTGGTGTTCACTTTGCAATCTGAGGTTCGGAGGAAAAGTCACTCCGACAGAGTTCTAGAAGTTGGAGGAGTAGGAGGTTCTTGGTCTAGAACATGGGTTTTATAATACCAGTCCCATCTCGTTTGAACCTTCGAGAAACTCTCTCAGATGACGTCTTAGATCCACAAATGACACCATTACCAGAGTTTAGGTCCAGCCACCTTATTTTATTTTAACCAAACAACAGACGTGACAAGAGGCGAAGCGTCTTGTCCAAGGACAGTGGTCAAATGAGGCTGAGACTGTGGTCTTCCAATTTTGAGGGGGATTGTTCTCGGTTCTAATTTTGGCTGAAATCCCCAGCCCCACATTTAATTTAATCTCTCCCTTTTGGAGATAGGACAATGGGCTAGTTAAAATGGGGCTAGTGAGAGCTCTCCCATGAAGCTGAGACCCATTGGGATGTCTGCAGTACTATCAGAGAAGTGACAAGTTTTGAGGTAGTGGTTCCCCCGAAATGTCGTATAACTGGTTCAAATTTGGAATTCATTTCAAAGCCAGCTGACTTTGCCCAAATAAATAAAAGAGTTGCCTTTATCTCGTTAAAAGGCAAAGAGAAATTTCTAGAATGTTTGCTGGATGGCACAAGTGGGAGATGTTAATCTCTCCAAACTCTCGAGAAAGGCCTGACGTTCTCTGGTGTTCATCTACATTCCGAGGAGGGATTTGGCTGCCGAGTGCGGTGGTGAACACAATTGGATATGTTTCATTAAGACTGCACCTCCGTCTTTTAATTAACTTCTTGTTCCTGTCTTTGGTGAAATATTAATTATTTTTTAATCATCGCTGGGATGCACTTTAAGGAGAAGCAGCTGGGATCATCCAACCTTAGTTTCATTATACAGATAGGTGTTATAATAATTAACTTAATTAGCTTGTCACTGCTTGCATAAAATATGGCTGTATTTGGAGAACAGATATTGCTTTGCTGATCCAAGGTTAATTAAAAAATTGAGTGTACAAAAGGTCAGGTTGAATGGAGTTGGTGACACCCCGATATCTGGCCAGCGGGATGAAGAATGTTTCCACGGGGGCGGGGACCGGAATCCAGCCATGACCATTCTGAAGCCAACCTTGAGGAGAGCCAACTATCATCAAATCCCATAGGCTGTAGCCCATCAGCAGGATTCTCTGTATCCACTGGGGGCTCCGTGAACCTCCACGGGATGGGCAGGGAAACCAACAAGACACTTTCTTCAAGTGGAAGATGGTTCTTTATGGTCTCTAGAGATCTGGGTGTACCTGAGCACAAGGTGGTAAAAACAAGAAAGTATGTTCTGGGCAGTAGGTAGCTAATATTTACTGAAGGCATCCCACGGTAGTGAGCTAAGTGATTTACATTAAAAGCTCCTTTAGGGGCACCTGGGTGGCTAATTGGGTTAAAGCCTCTGCCTTCGGCTCAGGTCATGATCCCAGGGTCCTGGGATCCAGCCCTGCATCAGGCTCTCTGCTCAATGGGGAGCCTGCTTCCTCCCCCTCCCCTCTTTCTCTCTCTTTCTGCCTGCCTCTCCTCCTACTTGTGATCTCTCTCTCTGTCAAATAAATAAATAAAATCTTTATATAAAAAAAAAAGCTTATTTAATCCTCACCACAAATCCTACAAAGCAAACAGGATTGTCCCTATTTTAGGGTCGAGAAAACTGAGGGCCAGAGAGACTAAGTAACTTGTCCGAGATTACCCAGGTAGGTAGTGGCAGAGCCAGGATTTGAATTCAGGTAAGTTTGTCTCCAGAGGCTAATTCTCGATAATTGCTTTTAATGGAATAGTAACTCTGCCATATGCTGCCTTATCATAATAATGTGAATGGAAGTAAGTAGCATTTCCTGGGGGAAAGGAGACTTTATGAAACACAGACTCACTCCTGCAGAAGCTGAATCCCTTGCAAGGAGAAATCTGATACTAAATCAGACTGTTTCATCCTAATTAAAATGCCGAGGAATTGGTATGGGATTGGAAAAAGAATTTTGCTCGGTCCTCGTCAATACGTGGCAGTGTTTAATGTGTAAAACCGTTTTTGTTTTGTTTTGTAATTATACGGTGGCCCATTAAAGCTTGATTTGCTTTCCCAATCGGTCAAGCCTTCTAACAACTCATTTGGTGGAGAGAAGGTGCTTCGTGGGGAAATTGATGACTTCGGAGACATTGAGATAAGAGCACACTGGGTCCCTTGCAGAAGACTCATCGAATAAGAGGTCGAGCCATCCAGAAAATAACAAGAAATCTCAAACAGAGGTGGTTAAAAATAGCGCAAGACCCCATTGGCATCAGCTCGGAAATGTTCACTGTGCTCTTTGGTGCTCGGAAGGGGATTTCATATTCAACAGGTGCTCCATAGACAGGGTTGGACTGGCACTGACCCGGAGCATTTGTTCCTGTTTCTAGAAAATAATCGTAACATCCTTTGCTCTGAATCCTCATGGGCTGCTGGGTTCCATGTCACCTGATGCTTTACTCACTCTCTCCACTGGAATGACTTAAAACTTATTTTCAATGCGGCTAGTTGCTCAGCCCTGCTGTTACTGTTCTTTAGGCTGTTATTAATTTCCCCCAGAGTGACGTGTGGTTTGGACTACATCATGCTGATGTGGTTTGTCATCTATGATGCTAAATGCAGGACAGAAGCTTGGGAACGAGGGAAACGAGAAAGTGGAAAAAAAAGTTCATACTCTCGTGGCTGTGAATCACGTGTCGTATGCTGCTACTATTTGGGTCAATACTGTCCCCCCCCCTTTTTTTTAAATCTGAAAGGGGAAATCAGAGAAGCCATAATAGGGCTTGGGACCACAAGTCAAATCAGGAAAAAGAGGTATAAAGTGCAATAGTACATACAGTGTATCGTCCCTCGCTCTGGAAACAGCAGTGTCTGGGAAAAGAAGGAGCATGTTGTCTAGGAGAGAGACAGCAAGACCTGCCTTAGCTCCCTCTTTCCTTGAGCTGATGGGAGAGGGCAGGTGGCAGAAAACTGGAGGCATCTGGAAGGGTGCCCTGGCAAAGGGAATGCATTCACAAACTGTGGAACATTCACCAGTAATTCTATCCACCAATAAAAATGACAAATTGTCGGTATGCACAATGGTGTGGGTGGACTTACTTTTTTTTATTTTTTTAAAAAGATTTTATTTATTTATTTGACAGAGAGAGATCAGAAGTAGGCAGAGAAACAGCGGGAAGCAGGTTCCCTGCTGAGCAGAGAGCCCAATGTGGGGCTCGATCCCAGGACCCTGAGATCATGACCTGAGCCAGAACCAAGAGTTGGAGGCTCAATGGACTGAGTCATTCTGGTGCCCTGAGAGGTATGGTCATTTTAATTAAATGATGTCCATATTTCTATTCTAACATGGGCTTGAAACAGTTTTCAAAAAGATATACTATGTTTCTTTTACATGACATGTGTGCCATGTTACTTTGCCCCTGAGAGTTGTCCAAGGTTTACCATGAAATACTAAAAAAAGGCTAGAAGGCTTGCAGGGTTTGCTGGTTCCTTGGGGGCCCCCTGTCAGTGGAGCCCCAGAATAGGCATGCAGGCAAGTGCCTGCTGGAAGGAACGCTCATCCCAGGGGAGCACCCTGAAATGTCCCCGCTCAGCTCTCTTTAAATCATGCCTCTGCCATACGAACAAAGACCATGCAAAGGGTTGGGGTGCATATGTGTTTGTTTTACTGGAGAATTCAGTTACCTCCTGTGATGGGGGCTTGTTAAAAGTGCAGAACAACAGGAAAAGCCAGACAAGGAGGCTTCCAGAAGGGCAGGAACTCTTGGGTGGTTTGGGGTCTGAGATGCTTTCGTGGACTTTGTTGGCTGGAGTGGGTGAGTCTTTGCCCTGTGTCCCACGCTAACATTAGTCATAACTCAGCGGGGCTCGTGTCTGGTACTTTCTGTCTCATTACTTCCTGGTTTATTCCTTCCGTTGATTCTTCCTATCCTTTGTCTACCCCTTCTAGCATCTACTTTCTTGAAGCTTCAGCCAATGACTACGTTTGAACCTCAGCTTGGCTATCACCGTTAGCTGTGTGTTTCTTGATGTGGTCAGCCTAGCCTAGCGATGTTGATGTGCCAAGAACTTTCAAGGTTCCAGGAGTTTATCTCATTTGTGAGCTATGAAGCGAACCTGTTTCTATTTCCTGGATGTCAGCAGAGGACAGGAGTCAGAGGCGGATGGGTCTGGGTCAGAGACAAAAGCCTTTATTAGAGCTCCACGCTTTGGCAGGTCCCCAGGGCTCCCATGTCTCGTGGGGGTTGATGCTCATGAACTAGAATGATGCTTTCACAAACAGTGGGTGGCATGAACGGAGAGGAATCCTGAGCTTGGGGGACTGTTTTTCTAACAAGTGGTAAACAGGTCTGCTCCCCGGCTAGGGGGACATGGTAGGTCATCCCTGAAGGCTGCCTGATGGAGACACAGTCCTGAGAAATGCACCAAGCAGACAGGGGTCAGGATCTTGCCTTCTTGGCATTCCAGGAGCCTTTGGTGGTAGAGAGTGGCATCTCCCGGCCACAACCTCCCCAGTCGATTGTAGAAATAATGGGGAGTACACTCAAACAGTAACTAGGATATAAATGCTCTCTACTTTCTATCACAAAGTATTTCTAGAAACTTTATCACTGTAAGATTAAAAATTACTCTCGCTTAAGGCTGCTCGCCCACCTCCCTCTGGATCTCCTCAAGGCCATAGACCAATCCATCCATCTCAATGGGAACCCAAAAAATAGCTTTGCAACAACTTCCTTCTTCATCTTTGGTCAAATCTCAGGCCTCCTCTTCTGGGTGGTTTATCAGTCTTTTATGCAGTTGGCTGGGTGGGTCAAGGTACAAAGATCGTCTCCCTATCATGGAAGACGAGCCATTTTCCTGGGGTTGTCCTCCTAGGCATAGGTAAACACTGGACTAAGGAGGAGAGCTTCAGTTTCCTGAGTGCCACCGTAGACCAGGGAGTGGGTAATGTAATTGACTTTCACAACTCCACAAGGGAGATGATTCTACTATCCATGTTTTATAGCTGGGGTAACTGATATTTACAGAGGCTGAGAAATTTCTTAAGGTCACCTCATTAGGAAGCTGTGAGACCAAGTTTTGAGCCCAAGGCCAGAGGATGACCAAGCCTTCACCACTCCGCTGGTATGTTCTCCGGTGTGGACAGCCTTGGCTCTCTTTGGGATTTTCTGCTGCCGGCCTGGCTGATCTATGTTGCCATATGGGGGGAAAAACCTAGAATTGGGGCCTTTCTATCTATTTCATAGGGTCATTGGGATTTGCAGATAGACACCACATTGCTCTAGAAACTGTCAAGCAGTCCATGGCTACAAGCAATCGCTGCTTTTTGTTCTCAAATATCCAAAAATACAGACTCTGGCTTCAACAGGCGCTCTGTGATCACTGACAACAAACGTTGGTTTCTGGGGGCCAGACGGCTCTCTTTTGATGTGTCAATTCTGGATGCCTTGAGAAGGATGCTGAGTCCTCTCTGGGACTGATCCATGAAGAGAGAGAAGAGGGTGGTGGTCATGCCTGATATTCTGTGCTGTTCTTGGGGGGAAGCAGAGACATGCGAAGACAAAAGGAGTGTTCCGTGATGGCCCCCAAGAGTTGTGGGGGGAGCCCCACGTCCGGGCATCTGGCAGAAGTCCTCTCGTTCTCACTCCCTCAATTCCGGAGTGTTCTGAAGTATACCCAACACCCAGCAGCTTGGATAATCTTTCATCCTGGAGGCATGCCGGAGCCTGCCCCAGGGATGGGGAGCTGGGCTGGGAGCCATCATGAGAAGCAAATCTCCCTGGATCGGGGCCCGTGATGTGATGAAAAGCTCTGACCGTGGATGAGATAAGCCTCGCAGAATGGGAGCAGGATCCCACAACGTCTGCGCGGCTTCTATTGAAACCAGGCCTCCTCCCGTCCCATCCACCACGCAGGCTCCTCTCTCCCTCCTCCCATCAATTCGGGAAACGGTTGGCAAAAGCACACTGACAGAAGCCCGGGGCCGTGACCCTGGGAGCAGCGACATTGGGTGTGCAGGGAGATGGGGCCGTGACATCTGGAGTGGTCCTCGGGGACAGCTTGGGACCCGACCCCCCCGCAATTAAGCACGCGTCTGTCTGGGTGGCCAGGCAAAGCCATCAGGGACCCGAGTGAGCAGCCGCGAGTTGTCACCACTCCCCCACCCCACACACAGAAGTGTTTCGGAGCCGTTCACAGCACGTCGCGTTCCTCATTGTCCAGGAACTCCCCTTCCACTATTAAAACGATTTTAAACATATTTAAACAAAGAAAACACCTCCGGCCCCAGTCCCCCAGTCCTCGGGGGTAAGCACTGCTTATGGGGTAGACATCTTTCCGCTGTTACCAACACACGGCCACGTGCAGATAAAAACACGATCAAACTCCAGATCCAAACGGTCCTCGGTGACTGCCAATAGTCCCACGTGGTTGTTCAAATTAGAATTAATTGAAGTGATTAGGGGGCGCCCGGGTGGCTCAGTCGGTTAAGCCTCTGCCTTTGGCTTAGGTCCTGATCCTAGAGGGATGGAGTCCCACATAGGGACTGCCTGCTCAGCAGGGCACCTGCTTCTCCCTCTGCCCCTCGCCCTGCTTGTGCTCTTCTCTCTCTGACAAATAAATAAAGTCTTAAAAAAAAGAATTAGTTAAAGTGATTAAAATGAGAGATTCCATTTCTCAGTAGCACTGGCCACATTTCACATAAAAGCTGCACGGTGCTGTCCTCCCTGGAAGATATGGACCATATCATCTTGTCTCACTGACCTTGAATGTCTTATGTGTCATAAAATATATATTATATATATTAATTATATATTATTTATGATATATTATCAGTAATATACTTATAATATATGACTATATGATAATGATATGATTATATGATAATACACTAATATATTATTAATAACTATTATTATAGTTATTATAGCATATACATATTTATAATTATATCATTAAAATTGATGTTATAATAACTATTATTAATAATAAACGTATTATTAATAATGTAAGTATAAAATTAATGATTATTAATATAATACACAAATGTACTGATAATGATAAATTAATACATGATAAAATACATTGCCATTATATATTATTATGTAATACATAATATATAGATATATCTATCAATATATGTTATATATATAGATCAACCTATCTGTATATATAATTCAGATCTACCTATCTATAAATATAATATGTATAGATAATGTTATTTATAATATATATAATTCCACCATATATAAATAATTATCATTTATATATTATCTATAATTGAATATAAATATAATAAATAAAAATATAAATTAAAAGATACTAATATTTTTATATATTCTCTCTCTCTCTCTCTTTCTGTATATAAATATCCTGGATCTTCTTTATCCAAAAAAAGAAAAAGAAAAAAAATCATTTCTGTAAAGTTCGAAATTCGAACTATTTCTAGCCTATCATGACCATAACAATGATTCCATAAACTTTCTAAAAGCTGAAAGTTTATTTGCATGTGTGGTTAACATCCTTATTTTTATTTCCAGAGCAGGTCACTATTATTTTTAGGGTTTTCCATATCTGTAACAAAATTAATGTCCAGAAATAAATTTACACTCCTCACAAGTAGGTCATGAAAGTGCCTCTTACTCAAATCTAACCAACGGTTCAGGAAATCACTGCCCCTTTGATGGCTGAAGCAGCATTCTCTCAAAGATGCTCTTCTTTTTTAAAGATTTTATTTATTTATTTGACAGAGACACAGCAAGAGGCAACACAAGCAAGGGGAGTGGGAGAGGGAGAAGTAGGCTCTCCACTGAGTAGGGAGCCTGGTGCGGGGCTCCAATCCAGGACACGGGGATCATGACCTGAGCTGAAGGCAGACGCTCAATGACTGAGCCACCCAGGCACCCCCTTAAAGATGTTTTTTGATGCATTTCTCAGATGTCTTGTAGGGTTGACAACTGTGTGTCTTTTTTTCTTCCTTTCCTTTCCTTCCTTCCTTCCTTCCTTCCTTCCTTCCTTCCTTCCTTCAAGATTTCATTTATTTGAGAGAGAGAGCACAAGCAAGGGGGAGAGGCAGGCTCCCCACTGAGCAGGAAGCCCCATGCTGGGCTCGATCCCAGGACCCTGAGATCATGACCTGAGCCAAAGGCAAAAGCTCAACCGACTGAGCCACCCAGGCACCCAGGTTTGTGTTTCTTCTGCGACTTGCTTTTCCTGAGCTTTTTCTGTCTTGTTCATCCCTTTCTAATTGATTCACATAAGATCTTTACATGTAGAGGAATGAAGCTTCTACCGTATAACTTAAAAGAGCTTGTTTGGGTTTGTCATTTGGTCTTCGATTTTTTTTTTTCTTTTGCTTACAAACATTGCAAAATTGTATTTAGTCAAGTCTCTGGGTTTTTTGTTTGTTTGTTTGTTTTGTTGTTGTTTTCTTTTAGATTTCTGCCCCTGGTAAGACGCTTGGGCTCTGATCTGCTAAAAATGACATAGAAATGTTTACTGTGTTTTATAGTTTACTTTTGTAAGACACCTAAAATTTTAGCACATCTGGAATTTATCTAGGGTGTAGTGTGTGTGAGTTTGGTATTTACATTTACTTTCTAAATGGGTTAGCCAGTTTCCCCAAACCATTTCTTGAATTATTTATTCTTTTTTTTTTATGGATTCCAACTTTTGCCTTTATCAAATATTACCTATGTGTATACATACACACACACTTGGGTCTGCTGTTACATTTCGACTCCATTTTATTACTCTGTCCTCCTAATTTGGTGCCGGGAACATATTGCTTTAATTATTATGCTATATATTACAGGTTAATATTTGTGTGGTAAGTCCTCCTTGTGACTCTTCTTTTCCAAAATGTTTTTGGCTTCTCTACTGTGTATGTCCTCCCATATGAATGTTAAAGCCATTTTGTGAGGTTTGGGAAAAGGAGTCCTGCTGGGTTTTTACTGGCATCATTAAGGTAAAGCTAAATTTTTGAAAAATTGATTTTTTTAATCAATATTAAATCTTCTCATCCTGAAACAGGGAAGGTCTCTTAACATATTCTCATTCTTATGTATCTCCCAGTAAAGTTTTTCACCTGTCTTCTTAATATAGGCCCTGAATATTACTTACGAGTTTTACTCCCTCTTTGCCAAAATCACTGTTAAATTTTCATTCTCAAGATAAAGAAGAAACCTTGGTTTCTGGGACTGGGGCCAGGGTGAGTTGGGCTAGGAGCCACCCAAGAAAGCACATCTTCTGAACTGGGGTACATGATGTGATATTTTAATGCTTTTATTGTTGTTCCAAATGAGATCTTTATTTATTATTATTATTATTTTTTAATACTCTCTACACCCAGCATGGGGCCCGAACTTACAACCCTGAGATCAAGAGTTGCACGCTCTTCTGACGGAGCCAGCCAGGTGGCCTGCAAATGAGACCTTGAAATACCATTTCATTTTTGAACAAAATAGTGGGGAATCTACGGGCAAGGCAAGATTTTTGAGCACTTATTTCATAATCAGCTTTTACTCGCTGTTTTCTTATGTTATCTCATGTAGGTTGGAGGGCTTGGGCTTTGCAAAGAGATCATCTATTTGCAAGAAATGGGTGTCAATATTTAGAACATTTCCTTCTTTTTCTTAGCATATAGATCGATGTAGTATAATGCTAGAAAAGCATGGCTATTTCAGACAGGCAGACCTGGGGTCAATTCCAACTGTACCACCTACTCGCCCAAATCTTCTGCAATTTACCCAATTTCTGAGGCTCAGGTTCTTCAGTTATAAAAAGGAATAATGATACCTATTTTACAAGAATCTTCTGAGGATTAAACAAAATGTTGCTTGTAGAGCACATAGCCCAGGACCTGGCACATACTGCTTGTCTGATTGCAGTCGGCTGGAACTCCCAGAACCTTAAATATCCACCATAATGATGGGCATCAGCCTTTCATAGTAATTGATCCATCCTGAATAGAAATAGCAGGCACTCCTGATGACAACGTTGGTGATGATGATGACGGTGAGGATGACTAACATTTATCAACCTTTCGTGCCCCATTCAGCACAGACGCCATGAAGACAATTGCAGACGATCGCCCCAACGTCTTGTGAACTTGCCCCCGAACATATTGCTTTTACTAATTTATTCTGCCATTCAGTTCATTCGTTTACCGATCATTGGCTGAGCGTGCATTGACGCCCTTCAAGTGCCTCAGTTCTTACTGGAGTCGTTTTGGACATGGTGTTGCTTATGTGATGAAGAGTGAAGAGACAGATATATGAACAGACGATGGAAGATAATTGCATCTACACTCCATGTATCACACCCCTCCTCCCAGAACCCCACACATGCATTATGTCGTAGTGTTGCCTATTAACACGACTCTTCCCATCCGTTACGTATGGACGATCTGTCCTCACTGAGAGCAAAGAACAAGGGGGCAGAGTTCATGATGGGATAAAGAAGAGAGCTAGGCTTCCTCCGGTCAAAGATCTGTCATATGACCATCATTTACTGGTTGCTAGTAATAACAAAGTAAGATGGGGACCTTGCCCTTGAGTCATTCATAGCTGAGAAAACGAGATGTGAAGGAGCATTCTGTGAGAATAATATACACATGTTCTAAGACCATGGGAGAACCAGGCTTGTGAAGGAAGCAAGGAGCCTTGCCAGCCCCCTGAGGGATGGGAAGGAGACAGACTGTAGAGATGGCAGGAGCGAGCCCTGGGTGAGTCAGGAGACCAGTTAGGTAAGAAAGGACAGGCATGTGAATGGTGGGAACAGCCATGCAAAGGCACAGAGGCACCCTGGAGCTGATTGCTTGCCTTGCCTGGTGGCCGGTTGGCCAGGGAAGGCAAAACTGAGAGGAGGTGGGCTTCGTGATTCATGTCAATTTGAAGTAAGCTTGGCTACAAATTAGAGCTTTTCCCGGATGATTTAATGAGGTTGGGAGAGTAAAGAAGGGAAACTATGATGCCTTGTTAATAGTCATGGTCATGATATTTACAGGAGCCAAACAAAGATAGAGGCGGTAAATATAGCTTTCACTAGGAAAAGATTGGGGACCGAATAAGGGACTGAAAGCATAGACTGCTTTTGGGTGGAGGCCAAGCAGATATTCATTGTCTTTGAATTAGCTCCGTCCTGCCTTTTTTCTCTTTCCACCTTGTCTTTCTTTCCTCACTCAGCAGCAGGTTTCCAGGCTGGGTGGGTTTCTTAGAACGCTGATGAGGCATATTAGCTAGTGCAATAGAAGATTATGTAGCTTTCTCCCTAAAATCATACATGAATGATATACGCAGGAGAGATGCACCCCCTTGGCCTCAATTATGTGCTGGTGGATCCAGAATTTGGGAATTGATGCATTTGCCTACCAGTGTCATTTTCTCCTTCTTTCTTCTCTCTGTACCCTGTTTTCTTCCCAGGTATTTGGGTCTGGCAGGCCATTAATGGGTGGAACCCACAGACACAAGGAAATGATTTTATGGGCTTTCTTCTAGGCTCAAGCACAATTTTTTAAAATTCCTTTTGAGCCTCTAAGATCCCAGCAGCCAACTCTGGTTAACATCACCAAGAAGCTAGCTGTACCCGGAGCTGTCCCAGGCGCTAGGCTGCTCGTGTGCCAAGCTCGTAGGCAATCCCGTCGCCTTGGAACTGAAACTGGAGGCATCTTGAGAAGATTGGAGCAAACAGAAGTGGCAAGCTGGATCATTACCATGTGAAGTCGATCAGTGCTTACATCTGTGCAAAGCATTCTGTACAGAGTAAGTCTCTTAAAAATTCCAGTGTTATTGCCCCTGCTCCGGAGATCGAGGAGCTTAATCCTCAGGACTTAACATCCAGAATTCCTGATTGGGAGCCTAGGAAGAGCTTGAGATGGACCCTGTACTGAAACTTTAGCCTATTCTTCCAAAAGCCCATGTGGTGTTTGGAATAGAACTATCACCAGAGCGCACTGAGATCTTGGGGGACATGGATGGAAAGTAGAAAACTGGAGGAGGCAAGAGTTCCCCAGATTGTCACTGCTTCAAAAAGTCACCAGAACTTCAAGCAGATAGCAATTGTTGCCTAAATATGCCCGGGGCAAGGCTGTTACCCTCAGAGTCATTTGGTGGCACTGGGAGCACTTGGGAATGGGCATGACCTCCATACAGATAAAACACAATCAAATACAGAAAAAACCACATTCTCCACATTCTGGACCCAGTTCTTTTCCTGCTGCGATTAACTAGTTCTATCAAGGAATCACGGACATTCAACAATTCTAATGTATTTTTTTTCTTTCTTAAGAGAAAGACCAAGGAAGAACAGGGGGGAGGGGCAGAGAGGCAGGCAGAGAGAGAGGGGGAAGCAGGCCCCCTGCCTAATTGAAAGCCCGATGTGGAGCTCAATCCCAGGACCCTGAGATCATGACCCAAGCCCAAGGCAGAGGCTTTCACCCACTGAGCCACCCAGGTGCCGCAGGCACCCCAATTCTAAGGTATCTTTGAGGGATTCTTTTTTTTTTAACATTTGAATTTATTTATTTATTTATTTTCTGCCCCTCCCCGCATTTAATTGAGACCCTGTTGACCTATAACACTGTGTAAGTGTAAGGCATGAGACACAATGACTTGATATGAGCATGTTGTGAAATGATCGCGATGGTACGTTAACCTCGTTGCCTCACAGCTACCAATTCTTTTGCCCTTAATATGAGAACTTGGAATGTAAGGGCCTATTTAGCCAGAGCGGCCCCACCTTGCTTGAACAGCCATTTTGTTGTTTATGCAGTAAAACTTAAACTGACCCTACACCCGCGCCAGGGGAACTTACTTAAAAGCAAGTCGGAGGGGGGTTGGCGCCTGGGTGGCTCAGTGGGTAAAAGCCTCTGCCTTCAGCTCAGGCCATGATCTCAGCGTCCTAGGATCGAGCCCCGCATCGGAGAGCCTGCTTTCCCCTCTCTCTCTGCCTGCCTCTCTGCCTACTTGTGATCTCTCTCTGTCAAATAAATAAATAAAATCTTAAAAAAAAAAAAAAAGCAAGTCCGGGAAACCAGTCCCAGATAACAGAGCCCGAATACAAGGGTGAGTCAGGTCAGGTGGAGATAACAGCCTGAATGCAGGTATGAGTCATGTCAGGTGGAGACATCCGATCAGTAAAGCGCACATACTGTCTTCCTAGCACCCCACCTTTTGGGCGCCAATTCTGACTAAGGTGATAGGCTAGTTCAAATAGCTACTATGAAGTGAATTGTAATTCAATTGGCCACCCATGTGGGACCCAGCATGACTGTGTGGCTTTCTCTGTGTGTTATAATCTCATTGGCCACCTGTGTGTGGCCAGGCCCAGCCACATGGCCTTTGCTCTATAAAAGTTAGTCTGTGAGGGCGCCTGGGTGGCTCAGTGGGTTAAAGTCTCTGCCTTCGGCTCGGGTCATGATCCTAGGGTCCTGGGATCGAGCCCTACATCGGGCTCTCTGCTCAGCGGGGAGCCTGCTTCCCCTACTCTCTCTCTGCCTGCCTCTCTGCCTACTTGTGATCTCTATCTGTCAAATAAAAATAAATTAAAAAAAAAAAAAGTTAGTCTGTGAGGCAGGGAGGGGTCGCCCTCTCTGAAGGAGGCACGGCCCCGGCCAGTCGGATTCTTGTTTATTTTTTTTTTTAAAGATTTTATTTATTTGACAGAGATCACAAAGAGGCAGAGAGGCAGGTAGAGAGAGAGAGGAAGGGAAGCAGGCTCCCCGCTGAGCAGAGAGCCCAATGCAGGGCTTGATCCCAGGACCCTAAGATCATGACCTGAGCTGAAGGCAGAGGCTTTAACCCACTGAGCCACCCAGGCGCCCCCGGTCGGTTGGATTCTTGATGCTCGGTGCGAAATAAACCTTTGCTTGACCTTTGCTTTGTATCAGTCTCGCTCCTTTGACCATGGACCCATTATTGGGGGACCCAACAGGAAGAGCTGCTGTCCTAGAGTCTTCCAAATGCACGACACGATCTCGTTAAGTACGGCCATCATGTTGTACGTTACACGCCCAGAATCTATTCATCTGACAACTGGGTATTTGTACCTCTTGACCACCTTCACCCAGTTCTAGTGTTTCTTAACTGACCCCTTGCTTAACTCATTCACTGAGTTTGAGTGAGGTCTTTGAGCGAAGTATTCCAAGTCTCTCCACGCAGACAGAAAACTGTAGCTTGAATACTATAATTAAGACTAGTTGAACCTCGCTGAGCACCTGGGTCCAAAAGATGAAAAATAACGATTAGCATGAATCGGAGAGGTTGTCTCTAAGGCTGAGCCACAGGACCCTACCCTAGAGGACATTCTTACTTCGGCTGAGTTTGAAGGCAGATTTTAGGCTCCTTGTATGTGTGGGCAACACAGAAAAACCCCTAAATAATAGAATTGAGCCCATCAAACAGCTCAGGTGGATTGGCAGTCTGTTTTCTTCTTCTTCTCTCTCTCCCAGTGCTCCTTCTGTCTCATTCATCTTTGTGATGCCTAAAAGTATATACACCCACACAGGGCTCTTGAGAGATTAAGTGAGATGTTGGGAAGTACGTGGGGTTGTATCATTCTGTGTAAGATTGCAATCTCCTAAGCGATACCGGAGGGGACAGGGCTCGAACTCTAGCTCCCTTGCTTGCGTATTATCTAAAGGTTTATTTATTGGGGCACCTGGGTGGCTAAGTGGTGAAGCCTCTGCCTTCGGCTCAGGTCATGATTCCAGTGTCCTGGGATCGAGCCCCTCATCGGGCTCTCTCTCTGCTCGGGGAGGAGCCTGCTTCCCTTCTCTCTCTGCCTGCCTCTCTGCCTACTTGTGATCTCTGTCTGTCAAATAAGTAAATAAAGTCTTTTAAAAAAAGATTTATTTATTTACTTACTTATTAGAGAGAGAGAGAGAGAGAGAGACCGATCAAGCAGGGGGAGGGGCAGTGGGAGAGAATCTCAAGCCGAATCTCCACCGAGTGAGGAACCCCATGTGGGGGTCAATCTCACAACCTTGAGATCATGACCTAAGCTGAAATTAAGAGTCCGATGTTTAGCTGAATGAGCCACCCAGATGCCCTTTGTTCTTGTATATTATGCTGATGCTCCCTGGACAGACTCCCTGGGAGTGATCCCATCTGCTTTTCTTTTTCTTTTCTCTTTTTTAAAGATTTTATTTATTTATTTGACAGACAGAGATCACAAGTAGGCAGAGAGGCAGGCAGAGAGAGAGGGGGAAGCAGATTCCCTGCTAAGCAGAGAGCCGGATTCGGGGCTCGATCTCAGGACCCTGGGATCACGACCTGAGCTGAAGGCAGAGGCTTTAACCCACTGAGCCACCCAGGTGCCCCCCACATCGGCTTTTCTAACACAAGCATTCAGTGCAACAAAACAGTGGTTATGGAGATCTGCGCTTGCTAGATATGTTCTTTTAATCAGGCAACCAGGCCAGGGCCAGAGCAGCTGCCGCTAACATGTGCAGAGGCAAACACATCAAAAAGACCACCAGAGCTAAAAATAACCAGGACAGAAAATGCATTCAGGCCACAAGATTGAGAACCAGCACTTGAGGTGGGCCACCTCGTGTGTGGAAAGTAAAGATTCGATGCTGCAGACTAATATTTTAGAGACTAAAAGGGGTTCCGGGATGTCACATGGTCCAACTCACCACTTGGATGTGGAGAACATTTGGCAGAGAGGTCAGCTGATGTGCCCACGATCACCTATTAAATTACTGCCAAGGTTGGTTTCTTGGTGCCTGGCTCAGCATGCCTTCTACCCTATCACGTTGTTCTAAATCTAATAATCTAATAAATCTAATAATCACAAAGGTGGTAATAATCATGGAAATAATAGTAATAATCATAATAATGGCAATGACTTACTTTTGTATAGCTCTTTATGACTCAAAGATTGTGGAGGATTTCGTGGGTATTTACAACTTAAAGATCTTGGAGGGTTTCATGTAGGGAAGAGTAGGGAAGGGGAACAATCATGCTTTGTTACTATCCATCGTCATGATATTTACAGGAGCAAAGCAAAAATAAAATAAAAATAAAGTAAACATAGCTTTGGCTGGGAAAAGATTGGGGACAAAATGTAGAACTGAAAGAAAGTGCTGTGTCAGGATACAAAGGTGAATATTAACTTTTTTTGAATTTGTGTAACCTCCCCCACTTCCCGTCCTATCCTTGTCCTTCTCTCTTCCCAGACTCTCAACCAGCAGCAGGTTTCTAGGCTGGGTGGACTTCTTACCACACTGATAAGGATACTCTATTTTATATTAAAAAGAGGTACAGCAAACATTGTGCCCATATTACAGATGAGGCAATGGAGGCACAGAGAGTCTCTAAGTGATTTGCCAAAGGGCTCACAGCTAATGAGTGACAGAGAGGAGGAGTCTTGGCTTATGACTCAGTGTTCTTTCTTCCATAGCATGTTGACCTCTTGGTTGTTACTGAACCAGAGAGAGTGAGCTCCTGTGAAGAATTGTTCTCATTTTTTTTTTCTTTTTCTCTCTCTCTCTTTTTTTTTTTTTTTGTAAGTTCTACAAGTAGAGACTGCATAATTTTTTTTTTTTTATTTGCCAGAGACAGAGGGAGAGAGAGCGAGTGAGCACAGGCAGACAGAGAGGCAGGCAGAGGCAGAGGAAGAAGCAGGCTCCCTGCCGAGCAAGGAGCCCGATGTGGGACTCGATCCCAGGACCCTGGGATCATGACCTGAGCCGAAGGCAGCTGCTTAACCAACTGAGCCACCCAGGCGTCCCTAGAGACTGCACAATTAAAAGGACACTATCTAGGGCCTCTGGTATATAGCAGACATCTGATTCTGGAAAGCGAATCCTAGAGCAGAAAGGAACTAAAATATTCTGCCTAACTTGCCCTTCTCCTTTGACATAAATGAAGTGTCAATGTTCTGGGGCCTCACCTCCAGAAAACAAATACAACTCAAAGTCCTATAAATAAGAATGGCAGCAAGAAGCAGAACCTTGATTTCCTGTTTCTTTGTGAGGTCTACTTTGCAACACATTCCATTGGAGACCTGGGGATCAGACCCTAGTCATCACTCTCCAGCACTGTGGAGAGCTTGAAATGTCTTCTAATGTCAGGGTAGTAGAGAGGAAAGTCCCATCTTTGGAGTTGGGGGCTTGGTTTGAATCTCAGAATTATCACTGAGTAAATGAGTAGCCTTGGACAGTTGACTTAACCTTGTGAATCTGTGCTTTTGTAAAACTGGCATGTTAGATTATCTAATTCTTGGATCTGCTGAGGTGAACAGAGACCATGCTTACTTACGGGCTTGCACCATGCTTGCCACCAAGTAGGAATCTGATGGCCCAGATGTGCAGGTGCTTTGGCTTGGCTCCCCCTCTCTCCCTCAGGGTGCTCCTGAAGTCAGTGGCGTTGGTTTGATGCAAGCACTTCTCAAAAATTTTCCAAGTAAGACTGGGCCCTAATGCCTCCCACTTTCTCACATTACATGTCAGAGACAGGACACAGAGGCTGAGGAGTGACCTATTATGCTCAATGAAAAGTAATGCTATCATAAAAACCTGACTCCATCATGCTCCCTATGATGGTTAATTTTAGTGTCAGCTTGGCTCCTGGCATGCACAGAGATTTGGCTAACCATTATTTCTGGAAGCTTCCAGGAGAGATTAGTATTTGAGTTGGTGGACTGAGTAAAAAAGACTGCCTTCCACAATGTGGGCGGGCATCAGCCAATCTGTTGAGGGTCTGAATACCACAAACAGACAGAAGAGAGCTGAATTTTCTTTCTCCACTGGACTGATAAATTGAGACCTCAGTCATCTCCTACCCTTGGACTGGGATTTCCACCATCAGCTCCTAAGGGTCCCCAGGCCTTTGGACTTGGATGGAATTACACACCAGCTTTCCTGGGTATTCAGCTTGCAGACAACAGACTGTGGAACTTCTCAGCCTCCATAAATTATGGGGCATGAGCCATGCCCCATAATTTCTCATAATAAATCTCTTTCTCTCTATCTACACCATTGGTTCTGTTTCTTTGAGCTTTTGTTATTGTTGACCTGGATTCTCCCAGTTTCACTTCTGCTTTGTTTTTATAAAGATCAACCTCATGCTACAGCAAATGACTAAGTTTTCATGTGGGTATTTTTTAGCTTATGGTGGTGGGCAGAGTAATACATACCCCCAACCCCAAGAGGTCCATACCTTAATCCCCAGAACCTGTGAATATGGGGTTACATGACAAAATAAAGTTTGTTGATATGATTCAGGGTTCAGACATTGAGATTAGAAGATTATCGTTTTAATTAGAAGATTACCTAATCATTGAGGGTGAGCCCACCCTCATCAGTGAGTCTTTGAAAGAGAAAAACCTTCCTTCCTCAGTTGTGGCAGAAGGAGAGGGTCAGAGAAATGCCCTGCTGGTGGCCTAGAAGGTGGAAGAGAGGCTGAGAGCCAAGGAATCCAGGCAACCTCTAGAAACTGGGGGAAGGCAAGTAAATGGGTTCTTTTCCACAGCCTTCAGAAAGGGATGTAGCCCAACCAGTGAGGCCCATGTTGGACTTCTGACCTACAGAACTCTACGATAATAATAAAGCTGAGTTTTAAGTCATTCAGTTGGTGGTAAATTTGTGATAGTGTGTTAGAGCCAGCCCTTAGAGACAGGGTGGACCCCCACTCAAAATTCAGTTCGGATGTCAAAACTAATGATGTCACATGCACCAAAAGGATAATGATGTCACATGTAATGGAGCTTTCAGGGTAATTCCCAAGCAGGTCCAAAAATGGCTGGAGAGGGGCACCCGGGTGGCTCAGTGGGTTGGGCCTCTGCCTTCGGCTCAGGTCATGATCTCAGGGTCCTAGGATCGAGTCCCGCATCGGGCGCTCTGCTCAGCGGGGAGCCTTCCCTCCCTCTCTCTGCCTGCCTCTCTGCCTACTTGTGATCTCTCTCTCTTTCTCTCTCTCAAGTAAATAAATAAATAAAATCTTTTTAAAAAAATGGCTGGAGGAAGCAGGAAAGAGAACTGGTGTGGAGATTCTATGGTGGTTACGAGGTAAGGGGTTCCTGCGCATGGTTTGATCTTCTTATCAACACCAAAAGAGAGCGCGCCCCAGGCATTCTTATCATGGTGACCAGGTGTGGGGCAGAAAAGGAATAGGATGGGGGGAATGTTTGAACACCATCAGCAAATGTTAAAAAAAAAAAAAAAAAGGAATCACACTCTATTTCCTACT
This sequence comes from Neogale vison, assembly GCF_020171115.1. Taxonomy (NCBI): domain Eukaryota; kingdom Metazoa; phylum Chordata; class Mammalia; order Carnivora; family Mustelidae; genus Neogale; species Neogale vison. The sequence continues at coordinate 61,006,286 of NC_058095.1, forward strand.
CACACTGGAAAACCAACAAAACCATCCTCTTCTAGTTCCATTGAAGCATGGATCCTTCCATCTATCCACCCCTCCACTTAGCCAATGTTGTACTGTATATCTGCCATGTGCCAACTACCCCTAGAAATTATGGATGTACTGATGTCCCCGAAAAAAGTTTTTCTTCTGTTGTGTTAACCATCTGGTAGGAGTGGATGTTGAATAGATTTATAATTATTAAATTATTTGCCAAGTATCATAAGTGTGGCATATGGAGAAGGCCTAGGGAGAACAAAGGAGAAAGATTTTTCTTCCTAGGAATTTTAGGGAAATTTTCACTAAGAAGACAATAACGATACAGTTCTTGAATAACAACCAGGAGCATAACAAGTAGAGATAGGAGTTAAAACTCTTTAGAACTCTAGGACAAAACATGGCAGAGCTGTAGAGTCATGATGTTTTATCTGTATGTCAGCAAAGTGGGTTAGCTGGTGAGATTTTTTTTATCCTCCGATCCCATGTGGGTTTGGAATAGGTGAATTGGATTTGGAAGAAAAAGCTGGAATTGTGGGAAATATGACCAACCATTACTTGCATGCTGACCTCATTCAAAGATGGGAATTTGTAGCTTGAAGTCATTGAATTATACCCAGTCTAATGCACACGAAGGAAAACATGTGATACCTATGACATGAACAAGACTGGGAAGACATGGTTTTAGGAAAAGGAAACTAATCAGTAATGAGCATTTCTAGCATAGACTTCAGTTTTGTTTTGTTTTCGCAGTGGTCCAAGGAAATGATGCACAGAGTACGCAGAATTACAGGATTACTTGCTGAAGGGAACGTATGAGCTGGAGGACTGGCAAAGGAAAAAAGCTGATCATGATGATTCAAAATGTGTCCTGTCTCCCTTGGGTCCGTCCTCCTCTTTGTGACATCCTAGAACATCCTGGGACATGGCTAGTCTTTGAACTTTCCTTCCCCAGCCCAGAGGTCTGGCAGCCCTGGTAGCAGCCTCCCTGCTCATGTGGTTATCAGCTGGGAGAGTCTGGATTTTTATAAGAATTCCAACATTAATGACCAGGTTCTGTTGGAGAGAGACGTCAGCCTTCTCCAAATCCTACCCCCTGCCTGGTGCGGCATCCTTGCTTCCCTCTCTCTGTTTTGTATTTTAGACGTAAGAGGTTCTTTTCATATATATAACAAGTTCCTGCTTTGAACTTAAAAGTAAACATTATGAGAGAGGAAAAAAAGTATGGTCCAACCTAACTCAAAATGCTCAAATATGATTAGTATTAGACTGTGAAGTACTTCTGCCTTATCTCTCAGAGCCAGCTGCTGGGAGCATTTTGAGGGATCAGGCTGGTTGTTGTGGTGTGATGTTTTTAAAACAAAACATAAGCCCCAAATGATCTGTGGATTGACTCTCCACAAAATCCCCTTTGTCAAAAGCTCTATCTTTCTAATTTCTCCCCCGCCCCCATCATTTGGCCTGATCCCAATTCATGGAAGCCAAATGCGAGAGTAAAATATGTTCCAATCACAATCTGACCATTTTCCTCTTCCTCCTCTCTGTATTTCTGCTTTTCTCTTTTTTAAACTTGCTGGCTACATCTAAGTCTTTCCCAATTGAGGAAACAAATTATTTGGGTCATACAGGCCACTACTGCCATTTGTAAGTAAAAAAAAAAAAAGTGCTGCTTGGCATTTTGAAAACTGATTTATTAATACACACACGGGGGTCTTGCATGTCAACAACTGCAAATTATGGATAACGGATTTGCATCTTCTATAACTTCATGGCATCATTCAATGGGACTTTATAAGCTAAAAAAAGGCTAAATGATAAAGTGGTTTTTAAAAAAACCTCTTTTTACACTAGTTGCCTACATCTTTCATCAAAAAGAAAGAAAGAAGAAAACAGAAAATACGTTTCTCTTAATTCACTGAAAAGCTTAGCTCTAAAGCATTAAAAGACTTTAAACCCATGAATTATTATGTGCACGATGCATGAATCAACTACAGAAAGAATAGGAAATGAGTAATGGTTTTGCATCAATCTCCAGTGAAACTATGTGCAGGGAAATGAATTTGGGATTCAATCAAATAAGGAGCTAGCATTAAGGTCCTTCTGAACACATTACTCTGAAAATACTTGTAGAATGCTAAAAGGAAAGATGATTTATATCTATATTCAGTGAATGTGCACTTTTGGGGAGACATCAAAATTTGTGTGCTGATTTATTCCCAAAAGAGGCCGAGGAGCAAAGGATCAACAATTAGTAAATAAGCAACACAGATAATAGGGGTCACTAATTGAGGGCTATTACCCCACTAATTGTGGGGTATTCCTGCAGCGCTGGTGAGGTCCGTGAGAATGTCAACAAAACGATGGAATTTTTTTTCTGAATTTGAAATATAATGGGAATCCTAATAGCTGGGGAAAACAAGGAGGACATCTCAGAAGAGAGGGACTGATAAGATGTATAGAAGGATGTTTTCAAGGTGCTCAGGGGCCAATGAGGAGAACTGCTTTGACTTTATATAAATATACGGTCTTTTGGGTTTTCTTCCACTCACCATTGTATCTGTTAGTGTTGTTACCTATATTGTTACCTATAAAACAATTTTGTTTTGTTACCTATAAGTTCAAAAACAGGCAAGATTAATTTATGGTGTGAAAGGTCAAAATGGTTATCAGAGAGGTTTGGAATTTAGAGAATTCAAGGAGAGGCATGGTTCAAAAGAATATCAAAACATCAAATACCTAAAAAATGCCCAGAGAAAGATATTCAAGACCTTGAAGATGACACATAATTACTGACAGTAAATGGAAGGAAATACCATGTTCATGGACTGGAAGATTCAATGTTGTTACTATATCTTGTTTTCCTGAAACCGATCTCTATATTCAATGCAATCCCCACCAAAATCCCACAGGTCTTATTTTTGTGGAAGCGGATTCTAAAATTGATGTGGAAATTCAAAGGGCTAAGAATAGCCAAGATAAGAAACAAGAACAGATCATTAAACATTATAAAGGCTAAGGTAATTAAGTAACTAAGACTGTGGTTTGCTAATATAAGGATAGACACGTTGATCAATGAAATGGAATGGAGGGTTCAGAAACAGATTCACGTGATTATAAGTCATCTCATTTATAACAAAGTTGCCACTTGAATTACTGGTGACAGAGTAGGTTGGGCCACTCATCTTGGATAACACTTTGATAGTACCTAACAAAATTTAATGTATAAATACTTACTTACCTAGCATATCCATATTTAGGTAAACCAATAGAAATGTGTACATGTGTGCATCAAAAGCCATGCACAAGAGTGTAGAACATGACATCACTGTTTATTGTAGTCCCCAATTGGAAACACCCCAAATGTCTATCAACACTTGAGAAGATAATAAATGATAGTTCATTCATACCATGAAACACTGTACAACAGGTGTTTTGGTGCATTCAGTCTGCTACAGAAAATACCACAGACAGTTAGTTTGTAAACAGAAGTTCATTTCTCATGGATCTGGAGTCTGAAAAGTCCAGGGTCATGGTGCTAGAAGATTTGGTCTTTGGTGAGGTTTCACTTCCTAGCTATCCAACTTTCCAGCGTAGCCTCACATGGTAGGAGGAACTAGGGGGCCTCTTCCTTAAAGGCACTAATTCCATTCACAAGGACTCCACACTCATGACCTCGCCCCCTCCTAATTCCATCACATTGGGCATTAGGATTTCAACACACAAATTTTGGGGACACAAATATTGTGCATCAAGTTTCCATAAACTTTTCTGGTACAGGGTCAGACAGTAAACATTTTGGGCTTGGCTAGCCATGTTGTGTCTGTCGCAACTACTTACGTCCACTGTGGTAGTGTGAAAGTAGCCACAAACAACCCATAAGTGAATGAGCATGGCCATGTTTCTAGAACTTTATTTATGAACACTGAAATACGCATTTCAGACAAGTTTCATGTCACAAAATATTATTCATTTAGAATCCTTTTCCAACCATTCAAAATATAAAAATCATTCTTGGCTCATGGGCTGGACGAAAACATTTCCTCTCCTTGAGAGAGAAAGGGAGGGAAATATGGACGAGCATTGTGAGTGGATGAAAAGACTGACCAAAACGAGCATATATGTTATGATTTCACTTATATAAAGTTCAAAAACAGGAAAAACTAATTTATGGTGATCAAAATTGTGATTATCAGAGAGGAATAATCAGGCAGTTTTCTTGACTGTGGTAGCTAAGGTTCTCTTTTGGGATCTGAGTGGTAGATAACCAGGTATACTCACTTTATAAAAACTCATCTATTTGTACCATAGACTTGCTATATTTGTAGAGAACAGTTTTTAAGATTACCAGGCCAGGGTTAGTTAAGAGACAGCATCAAGCACTGGGTCAGTGCATAGTTACTGTAGACAGAGTGCTGGGTCTAAGTCTCAGTTCTATCATTAGCTGTGTGTGCTTGAGTAAGCTCCTTCTCCTCTCTGTTCCTTGGTTTTCCTGAAGTGTAAAAAAGGGGATAACTATGGCATTCACCTTGTGGCGCTACTGTAAGAATTATGAATTAATCCACATAAAGCCATTTGGAACAATGCGGCCATTCCCTAAGCACTCAATAAATGTTAATTAGCATTACTGCAGCCAACAACATTTTTTGCTTTGGGTCTTACACTCCAGCCTGTTAAGTTGTTTATAAACTCTTGATTCTGCCCTATATTCTGTTTACTTTTAGATTATGACTTGGGCGAGGAACACAAAGAAGTCTTTCTAACTCATATGGGGTCCAGCCCGGCTCACCAGCAACACGGTTCTGGAGAAGAGCCTAGGAAGGAAGGCTCGTAAGTCATAAGTAAATTCTTATTTAGAATGGACATATTGCCTGTGAAAAGTTCAATGTCAGGAGGTGCTAGCTGAAGACTCTGAGATCTGGGATTCCAAACAAATGTACATTTCCATTCTGAACTAATCATTTTTTATAGGAAACAGAAGGGGCTTTTTGGACAGGTACACACACAATATATTCAATTACTTGCCTCTTCTTCTAGCCTAGGGTCCCATATTTAGGCAGTGTCCGAGGCAGGATCCCTCAACATCCAGGAACTTTATAAAGTGTAATTCTGCTCAAGCACTGTAAGTCTTTTCCTGGAAAAAAGGCTGAAAATAAATAAAGATGGAAATAAATACCCTCTATTCTTTAGGTTCTATTAAGGAAAACCAGACTGATAAGCACGATGTTTCATGACTTAAAAAAAAAAAAAAATAGAAGCAAACAACTTTTTCCCCCTGACTATACATATATTTTGTTTAGTCATTTAACAGATTTTATTGAGTGTTTAATATATACTGCATAAAAGGCCAATGAAATTCCACATTAAAGAAATCTTTTTGACTTTGTTCTTTATTTAAAGTGATGTTTCTTTAAAGTCTGACCACGGAATGTGGAAACCTTTTTCCTTTTTATCCAACGCTCCCCACCCCCCACCCCCCCACCAAATCATACCTATTCATGTCACAGAACACACTTTGGGAAATGCTGAGTTAACCGGTCTTTTCCTGCTGGATACTGAGGTTTTCCAGTTCTTCGCTGCCATAAATAACACTGCGGTGAACATTCTGATACCCCCAGCTTTGCACACATGTGAGATTCTCTCTTTAGGAATAAATTCCTAGCGGTGGAATGGTTGAGGCAGAGGCCTGTTTCTTTTTGCGCGCACAAAAGACTGTTGGTTTTACAAATACTAGGTAATCACTGACTTGTAAAACACCGGGGTTGGAAGGGACCCAGGAGAATACCATCCCAAGCCCTCCCGCAGCACCGCGCAGACCCCGGGCTTGATGCCAGGTCGGGGCGCTTCTCAGAGCTGCTCAGGGGAGGAGAGGTGTTCTGGAGGGAAGCCGGGGAGGCAGTACTGGTCCCAGCGTCTGCATCTGCGGCCTCAAGCCCCTCGCCTCTCCTGTCTCACGGACTTTTTCTTTCAAGCCAGAGTGTCTTATTTACAAACCACAGGGCGTTGACCAAGAATCAGATGGCACCCACTCTTCCCCTTAAAGGACAGCCAGGAACTCAAAGTGCCCCGAGGCACCTGTGTGAGTGCGTATGCGCCTGCGCAGGGGAACACCATGCAGGGATTGCTTTGGAGAATTTAGGATGCGGGGAGGAGGCACGCATGGTACCACGTGATCATTGATTTCCCTTTGGCGCAGCTCTGAGCCTGCGGCTTAGATCGCCTACAGAAAGGACGAGGCTGGCAGTCTTGGGAATGATTGCCCACACTTGCCCTCTTCTTGCCCTCGAACTGGCCTCCATGTAGGGAGCTGACTTGTTCTCGAGATTCTTGGTAGGAGAAGGTAGGGAGCAGCTCAGGTCGCTCACCTGAGCAGCCGAGGGAACGGGAGAGAACAGGAGGCAAAGGAGACCCAGGGTGGCTTCAGAAGCTGGAGCACCGGCCAGCTGGCCGCTGAGACAGGGATCCAAGCATTCCTTGCGTCTCCCTGGTGGCCCCATCCCTCATGTGTTTGATTTGAACAATACCCAGCTTTTCTCAAGAGGGAAAAAGGGAGGAAGCTCCTGAGATGACGCTGACTTTAATTTGGGGGAAAAATAACATCAATCCCTGTCAGAAGACACACGCCACCACATCAGAGAAAAGGCCCCTGAAGCTTCCTTCTTATTTCTGGCTTGGACAAGTTCTTGATGTTTGGTAGAAAACCTTCCCACATCTTTCCACACCAAGCTAGTCCCTCCACACTGCCACGACATCTTCTACCTCATGACACAGGTATTATTAATGGGACGGGAAGTGGGCTGGCCAAGAAGTCTTCACCAAGGGCTGGCCAGAGCTTCCTTACGGATTGACTGTCAGGGATCTCTTGGGGCTCTGGGGATTCCTTGGATTTTAGGCTGTGGTTTGTGCTAAGAAAGGCAGTGCACTGGGATATGGGAATTCTTGGGGGTGCCCTGGGTGGCTCAGTCCTGTAAGCATCTGTCTTTGGCTCAGGTCATAATCTCAGGGTCCTGGGATTGAGTCCCGTGTCGGGCTCCCTACTCAGGGGAAGCCTGCTTCTCCCTCTTCTTCTGACCACTGTTTCCCCTTACTTGTGTGCTCTCTTTCTGTCAAATAAATAAAATCTTAACCAAAATAAAGTATATGGGAATTCTCTGTGGCCCACACTAGGGTCCCACGAAGCCTGAGGTCATCTCTAGAACCAAAGACGATGTCCTCATCTCTTCCTCCCATGGTACCACCTCCCATGGCTACCACCACACTGCTTACGTATCAGGGATCCCAAACGAGTTTGTTGAATGAAGAAGTGACTGATGCACTTCAAGTTGTGTAGGCTTTCTCAGTCCACTGGTGGGGACACATAGGTATGTGTGCTGACCTTAGCTGCCGGCCCAGATAAACACTGGAGGATTTCATGGTAAAGCAGGACAGGAAATAGGACACTTCCCCAAAGTTAGAAAACCCCCCTCTCCCTCTTCACTGGGCCTAGCCCACCCTCCACCCCCGGCTGCATGCAGTGAGGGTCTAGGCCATATTAAGAATGACAGACTGATGGCTGGCTTGACCTCTGGCAAGGACGTATTTCAGACAGTTTTCCCCTGAGAAGCAGGGACAGACAGACAGAAGGTGAGAAGAGTGAGGCCAGGTGACTGGCTTACTTTAAAGTGCCATCAGAGATGTGAGTCGGGGTTAGAATTCATCCCGCACTCTTCTTGACACCCCATGAACTTTGCCATTGACTATGTTCATGGATGAAGACCCTTCGGGAGAGTATCACTCAGCAAGCCAGGCTCCTGCCAGGATTACTTTTTCTACTTTGTGCAACACGTCATGGAGGGCAGGGTGGCCTGGGAACTCGGTTCCATATTGCTGTTCTATGTCTCCCTGTTCCCCTGATTTCAATGTCCTAGATGTGTGAGCAGTGAGTACGAGCGTGCACGAGTGTGTGTCCTCAGTGTGGTTTTGAGGGCTGACTTGAATTGCTGGGGGCAGGTATTGAAACGAGTTCACTTGCACCTACACCACCATGCCCTTCCCATTCCCCCTGATGCTTGAAAAGAGAGACAAGCTTCCGGCCAGGACTCTGTCCCCTGCACTCTCTGGCCTACCGTCATGAACATGTAACCGCTGCTTGTCCAGTAAGGCCTCCTCTACCCCTTTCCAGCTCCTGTCCCCTGACTTTGCACAGGAGGCAGGAAGGCACATAGATGGGATCTGCAGTGTCTTTCCCCCTAGAACTTTCTAGGAAGTTCTAGATGTTCCAAGGAAATCCACCTCCCCATTCAAAGGGTCACATCACCTCCCATGACTTCTGATCGATCTTCCCCTCCTGGTTTCTAGGGAAGGATTTCTGCTGCTCCTTATGAACAGACTATGAAGCCCCCTGTGGTTTTAAGTTCTGGATTAGCCTGTAAATTTAAAGCCCGGGAGACCTCCTGCAGGTAGTTGGTTCCACGAGCCTCAATTTCCCCATCTCTAAAATAGCGACACCCACAGAGCACCTCCTTGAACAGGGGGAGAGACTTGCAAGAGGCCAGCGTAGTCTGCACAGAGCCTGGGCTCTGAGCTGCCTCACATCACAGGCATGGGGCTAGCAGAGCCTTTGAAGCCCTCCCTGCTCTGTTCTCTTGTTTTACGAGCCGTAAATCATCAGCGATTCAGGCCTTGATCCTTTAAGACATCGCTGCTCACCCTTTGTGCCCCCACCCAGATCCCTCTTTTCCTCCTTCCTAATTTATGGACTTTTATGTAAAAAGGGCTATAAACAGACGTCTCTAAAATGATGTTCCATTCTTTAAATCAAACTCCAGGCCAGCAGTATCACGTGATTTTGGGGATAATTCTCCCCTCGTGGTGCGGGGTCTCTATCAGCGGAGATTAAGCTTGTAATATGGAATAAAGCTTGATCCTTATGTCCTCTCCACTGCCTTCCCACATAATTTAAAAGCAACGTTGGTTTCTTCTGGATTTGAACAAAAATCCCTTCAATCGGATCTCTTGAATTAATCATCTTCAGTTAAATGTGAAATTAGAGTGAATGACAAAAAACAAAAGCAGGTCGGTGGACCAAGAGTTCATGTTCCTTGACCTGAAACCCAGGCCAGTTCCACCCCTGAGACGTCCTGATGTGTGTGAGTTCACATAGTAGTAGAGTCAGAAAAGATTTTTTTTTTCCTACGCATGTCCAATGACTGGGGGAAAATATATGGAGAACTTCATATATTAAAAAGAAAACACTTCGGAGCTAACATGTCAAAGTAGGCTAGCTCCAGAGAAATGAAATATCTTATATACTTTGTAAATGTCTTTGTAAATGTCTTATATACTTTGTAAATGTCTTTGTAAATGTCTTACGTAATTTGTAAATTAAGGAAAGATAAAATTACGTTGGTAACACATCAGTGTATCACTTAATTCTATATTATAACCATATAAAGAAGAATGTGGGGGAAGGGAGTCTGAAAACAGGAGGAATGTTCTAGAAGTGGGGGAGGGGAGGTGGAGAGTGGGGAGAGGAAGAAAAAATGAGACAGAGAACACAGAGAGTGCACAGAGACTCATTCATTTAGTCCCCAAACCTTTATTTAGCACCTGTTGGACAGGAGGGTGGACCCGGGAAGACACGTGTCCAGTCTAAAGAGTTCTAGGCTCCCAGGTGCCTCCCATCACAGGTGTTGGGCTTCATCAGGTGCTAGATCCTTTCCCATGGGTTATTTCTATGACTTCTCCCCTGGAGCCAGGGGAGATGGATGAAGGAACCAGCACATACATGGGGCAAGGTTGGGACCCGAAGTAGGCAGAGGTAGGAAGGTAGACCCCCAAGAGGGACATGCTAAGACTGAAGGTGCTGTGTGAAGAGAGTCTCTGGACATCATTACCTGTCTGGGGGAAGGTGCTCGGGGCCATCTGGAGACTGTGGCATCCTTGGCCAGCATCCCTGCTAAGGTTAAGTCCCTGAGATTTTACCTCCTCGCGAACACCGTCTTCCACCGCTCTGATGGTACTCCAAGGGACTGCGAAGCTGCTGGAGGTTTTCGGGGAAGCCAACGGAAGAGCACGGTATTTTTTAGGGGTTTGTGGTGAAGCCTGGGGTGGGGCCAGGAATGTTGATTCCCCCCAGGTGATTCTGACATAGGATATCCTGGGCTGAAAGCGAAGCAAACCTCCCCCACTGAGTAGTATCTCAAACCCCAGCTTCCTGTTCTAAGTTCCACCTTCTATGGAACCGTTAAAGTCATAGACGGGGTCAGGTGTTGTTACTCGGTTCTCCAAACCACTGATAGTTTTAAGGCTATTTCCCCCAGGGCTTCCTTTGTGTGTTACACTCGCTTCTGCCCTGCCCACCTCCATCGGCACCTTCCTTAAGATCTTGCCTCTTTCTTCCTGTGGGTCTTGTCTGGCTCTGGAGTGTTCTTAGTCTGTGCTGCTGCTGACCAGAAGCACCAGGGACTGAGTTCTCAGGAGAGTCACCGAAGCAGGGACAGATGGCTGCTGGTAACAAAATAGCCCCACCTCCTTGCTTCCTGAAGGGACAATTTTGAGGCACCTTTGACACAGTCTATAAAAGGGCCCCAGGAAGCTGGAGGCCTGGGTCAAGTACTTGTCTTGTCTTCCTTCCCAGGCATGATCCCCACACATCCTCATGGAGCTGCCCAGATCCATGTCACAGACAAATGACCTGCACCCAAATCCTTGTCTCGGGCCCTACTTACAGGCACCCAAACTAAGACATTTTTCTTTAAAAAAAAAAAAAAAAGCTTCTTGGTAGGGAGAGGGGGGTTGGGTTACATTGGGGAGGGTATGTGCTACTGTGAGTGCTCCGAAATGTATAAACCTGGCCATTCACAGACCCGTACCCCTGGGGCTAATAATACATTATATGTTAATTTTTTAAAAAAACAAAAAACTATAAAGATTTGATTAGGATAGATGAAAAAAAAACAATGCTTCTTGTATCCTTGTTTAAATTCTCAAATACAACCAAGATGTCTGCCAGGGGGAAAAAAAAGGCACAACCGAACTTTATCAGGAGTCAGGAAAAAAAAAAAGAAACAAAACACAACAAGGGAAACAAGGAGAAATTTAATAATTGCCTGAGAATTCTCTCTCCACCATCCATCCACAGTTCTTACAATTCAGATGCACACTTGCTACCTGCCAAGTTAGGATTTCTCACATTTCATTATTAAAATGATTCACTGGGGTGCCGGGGGGGGGGGGGCTCAATGGGTTAACTGCTGCCTTCAGCTCAGGTCCTGGTCCCAGGGTCCTGGGCTTGAGCTGCTCATTGGGCTCCTTGCTCAGCAGGGAGTCTGCTTCCCCCTCTCCCTCCGCTGCTCCCCTCTGCTCCTGTGCTCTTTCTCTCTCTCAAATCAATCAACAAAATAAAATAAACAACAACAAACAGCAAGAAAACCGCTTCATTAACATCTCCTTAAACTTGATCTAGGGTCCACCATTATCTGAACCTAACACTGCCTGTGGCAGTGTCCAGAGTCCCCTTGGCATATGGGGTGAGCAGAATTTCCAGTGTTTTCTGTACCTTGAGCTCTCTGCTCTCTGCAGTCATCTGGCTCAGAACTTCCCACAGCCACAGGATGGCACCATCCGCCTACATCACATCCCGTCATGCTTGAATTTGGCTTTGCAGTTGACCCCGGGCTTCCACATACATGATCTTGTTTGAGCTGAACCACCACCCCAAGATGCAGTCAGGATACATTGCTTTCTTCTGCGGTTAAGAAAATGGAGGGTTTGGGCTTCTGGGTGGTTCAGTGGGTTAAAGCCTCTGCCTTCGGCTCAGGTCATGATCCCAGGGTCCTGGGATCGAGCCTTGCATCGGGCTCTCTGTTCCGTGGGGATCCTGCTTCCTCCTCTCTCTGCCTGCCTCTTTGCCTACTTGTGATCTCTGTCAAATAAATAAATAAAATCTTAAAAAAAAAAAAAAAAGTGGAGGGTTAAGGATGGTCAAGGGTTTGGTCTATGTCACAAAAGGAGGACATGCCGTCCCCAAGCCTAGATGCCACCCATTCTCATTCCCAGGCCCGTTATGTTTTCCGCAACACTTCCTTCTCTCTGCAAAGAGAGACTTCTATACACCCATTCATTCACTCATTCATTCACCAGCCCCTCAACACTGATTCTGAACTGGTAACTCAAGCGAACATTTCCCCCACCGAAACAGCCTCTTCTCAGCCCCAGAGAGGCTCCTTCCCAAACTGCCTTCAAGACCTTTCTTCCCCCCTTCCCATTAAATCGTTGGCACCTTTTGCTATACAAATTCACCCCTTGCATTCCTAGTCCTTGCATTCCTATTTACAAAGTGTGGAGAAATAAATCACCTCTGCCCCTTGCCCTCTAAGGAATTCCAGATTCTGAATTCCGGAGATGGGGAACCGAAGCAGCCCCTTCCCACAGGCAAGACCCAACCCTCAGGCCTCTTCCTGCCCCGGCCAGGCGGGGGGAGGGGGGCTGCTGGTGTCCCGGTTCTTGCTCTCTGGCCCCTCTCTGAAGCAACAGCCGTTCCTGGAAATCCACTCGCAGCCTCCACCAAGCTCTCCACAAGGAGTGTTTATGGCTAAGGCCCTGCAGCTGGGAACCATACGGCATGAATGAACGTGTGTCCATATTTTGGAGCCGATTTTTGTCAGGAATGTACTAAACACTTCATAAATTAAGTCCTTGGCTGTCAAGCCACCTCTGATATTAGATTAGTCATTGTTAGCCATTCTCCACACAAAACCCTGGGGACAGATACACCGGATAGTGCCAGAGCTTTTCTTTTTTTTTCCTTTTTATAATGGAATATGTGTGCAGGAGAAAAAGTCCCGGTCCATGCTGTACAATTGCAGATGGACCTTCCTTCTGGCTCTCCCAGTGCCCTAGGCTGACCGTCGTCCTCGCAACGCACTGTGTGCGTGGAATGGCTTTGGGTGGAGTTTGAGAGGCTGACCCATCACCCCGGGTGCTCCTGATTTCCCTCAGGTTTTGTGTGTGCACCAGGCACCGTTGTCAACGCTGTCTATTCTTAGAGGAATTCAGGGATCACGATGATCTTAGGAGGAAGGAAGCACCATCCTGCACCCAACGGCCTAGGAAGCCAAGATACTTGCGAAACGTGACAAAGGTCCCATAATAGGTTCCCAGCAGAGTTGGGATTCACTAGACATACCATGCCCTGAGCCACCACGGCTTTCCCTCTGCTCTAGTACCCATGTCATACACACGGCCACAGAACTCTATTGGTACATGCACAGAAGACGTTGCGCTGGGGACTCTAACCTCCGTTCTTGAGTGCCCACCCACTGGCTTATTAATGCAATAAACATTTACTTGGTATCTACTGCCCCAGAGGGTCATAAGCAATTATTTTTAGCAATAGTTTCTCTTAGTATATTATAACATATTTTAGGGTATTAAGTAACTGCATATTCCAATATATAAAGTAATTCAAAGAAGACCTTCCCTGGTGGACCAGAAGATGGGGGTACAGAATTCCAGCATCCCCTATGTCTTGCGGTAGTCCCACCCCCTGGGGTCCTTCTCAAACAGGGCCCCTTCAAGATCCATGGGCATCTTCAAATCACTATTCTTTCATGTATGTTTAGAAGAGGCGATGGTATTCCATGGGAAGTAGGGCAAAGAAGGGTGAGAGTGGGTTGTCTTCCATTTTCTGGAACTCTCCGGCTCTGCCACAATTCTGCATGGATCTCAATGCACAGCCGGGAGTTAAAGGACAATGAAAGTTGAAACAGTGTATGGCTGCAGACCATGGAATATTCCTGTGTCATTTGAACCACATGTGGAATGAGAATAGATGGAAGGGAAAAACAAGGTGAAGTAACTCAGGTATACGGCCTTTCTCTGGAGGGATTTACAAAGAAAGGTGCGGTGATAGATACGTACAGTCTATGGACAGCTGAACTTGAAAGCCCAGACATTGAATTCCCCAGTACTCACTTTGGCCTGCAAGTGCCAGGCACATAAAAGAAACTAGCCTAAGCAGAAAAGGCAATTTATTGACCTTTACAAGCAGGAAGCAGTGGTTGACCTGGCTTGGGCCCTGCAAAGACCAGAGGCTCCCATGTTCTATCCATTTTCTCTCTGCCTCGCTCCTGTTGGCTCTCCCAGGACAATGCTTCCCAGTGTCCGCTGGCTAGCTAGTTTCCTGGTCTTAGGGTGGGTGATAGCCTGATCACACATGGGTTAGGTGGTTACCAACTGTTCACCTTTCCCACACCTGGATCCCCAAGACAAGAATCACTCACTCGCCAGAAGTCATGCCCAGCTCTGAACTAATCCCTAGAATCAGTGGTTCTCCTGATGGACCTGCCTGGGTCACACACTGGTACCCATGGGATGGCAGTGGGTACCATGATTTCTGTCCTGTTGGGAGTACAAGAAGATGGAAAGATGTTATCCCTCCAAGGAAAGGAGGCAACATCACATATTCTTCAGAAATTATGTACAGACACTCCGTGACTTGGGTCACACAATAGGACCCCATTCTCTAATTTATCAATTCATTTATTCATTCATAAAAATCTCTGTGGGTATTTAAGAGGAGGTGGGTTATGTTCTGGTGGCTTGGAGACCCCACGTTCATGCTTTGGTATCTGGATCATTCCGAGAACTGCAACTCACCGTTCTTGAGGCTACACATTTCAGATGAAGGGGTAAGCAAGGCTGGTTCCTTCTGAGAGCCATGAGGGTGGATCTGTTCCCTGCTACCACCACAACCTCTAGTGGTTTGCTGGGAATCTTTGGGGTTCCTTGGATTGTAGAAGCATCATCCCAGTCTGTCTCCATACACACAGGGTGTTTTTCCAATGTGCGTTTCTGCTTCCAAATTTCCCTTTTTTTTTTTTTTTCAATTTATTTATTTTCAGAAAAACAGTATTCATTATTTTTTCACCACACCCAGTGCTCCATGCAAGCTGTGCCCTCTATAATACCCACCACCTGGTACCCCAACCTCCCACCCCCCCGCCACTTCAAACCCCTCAGATTGTTTTTCAGAGTCCATAGTCTCTCATGGTTCATCTCCCCTTCCAATTTACCCCAAAGCACATACCCTCCCCAATGTCCATAACCCTACCCCCCTTCTCCCAACCCCCCTCCCCCCAGCAACCCACAGTTTGTTTCGTGAGATTAAGAGTCACTTATGGTTTGTCTCCCTCCCTATCCCATCTTGTTTCATGGATTCTTCTCCTACCCACTTAAGCCCCCATGTTGCATCACCACTCCCTCATATCAGGGAGATCATATGATAGTTGTCTTTCTCCGCTTGACTTATTTCGCTAAGCATGATACGCTCTAGTTCCATCCATGTTGTCGCAAATGGCAAGATTTCGTTTCTTTTGATGGCTGCATAGTATTCCATTGTGTATATATACCACATCTTCTTGATCCATTCATCTGTTGATGGACATCTAGGTTCTTTCCATAGTTTGGCTATTGTGGACATTGCTGCTATAAACATTCGGGTGCACGTGCCCCTTTGGATCACTACGTTTGTATCTTTAGGGTAAATACCCAGTAGTGCAATTGCTGGGTCATAGGGCAGTTCTATTTTCAACATTTTGAGGAACCTCCATGCTGTTTTCCAGAGGGGTTGCACCAGCTTGCATTCCCACCAACAGTGTAGGAGGGTTCCCCTTTCTCCGCATCCTCGCCAGCATCTGTCATTTCCTGACTTGTTGATTTTAGCCATTCTGACTGGTGTGAGGTGATATCTCATTGTGGTTTTGATTTGTATTTCCCTGATGCCGAGTGATATGGAGCACTTTTTCATGTGTCTGTTGGCCATCTGGATGTCTTCTTTGCAGAAACGTCTGTTCATGTCCTCTGCCCATTTCTTGATTGGATTATTTGTTCTTTGGGTGTTGAGTTTGTTAAGTTCTTTATAGATTTTGGACACTAGTCCTTTATCTGATATGTCATTTGCAAATATCTTCTCCCATTCTGTCAGTTGTCTTTTGGTTTTGTTAACTGTTTCCTTTGCTGTGCAAAAGCTTTTGATTTTGATGAAATCCCAAAAGTTCATTTTTGCCCTTGCTTCCCTTGCCTTTGGTGATGTTCCTAGGAAGATGTTGCTGCGGCTGAGGTCAAAGAGGTTGCTACCTGTGTTCTCCTCAAGGATTTTGATGGATTCCTTTCTCACATTGAGGTCCTTAATCCATTTTGAATCTATTTTTGTGTGTGGTGTAAGGAAATGGTCCAATTTCATTTTTCTGCACGTGGCTGTCCAATTTTCCCAACACCATTTATTGAAGAGGCTGTCTTTTTTCCATTGGACATTCTTTCCTGCTTTGTCGAAGATTAGTTGACCATAGAGTTGAGGGTCTATTTCTGGGCTCTCTATTCTGTTCCATTGGTCTATGTGTCTGTTTTTGTGCCAGTACCATGCTGTCTTGATGATGACAGCTTTGTAATAAAGCTTGAAGTCCGGAATTGTGATGCCACCAACTTTGGCTTTCTTTTTCAATATCCCTTTGGCTATTGGAGGTCTTTTCTGGTTCCATATAAATTTTAAAATTATTTGTTCCATTTCTTTGAAAAAGATGGATGGTACTTTGATAGGAATTGCATTAAATGTGTAGATTGCTTTAGGTAGCATAGACATTTTCACAATATTTATTCTTCCAATCCAGGAGCATGGAACATTTTTCCATTTCTTTGTGTCTTCCTCAATTTCTTTCATGAGTACTTTATAGTTTTCTGAGTATAGATTCTTAGCCTCTTTGGTTAGGTTTATTCCTAGGTATCTTATGGTTTGGGGTGCAATTGTAAATGGGATTGACTCCTTGATTTCTCTTTCTTCTGTCTTGTTGTTGGTGTAGAGAAATGCAACTGATTTCTGTGCATTGATCTTATATCCTGACACTTTACTGAATTCCTGTATAAGTTCTAGCAGTTTTGGAGTGGAGTCTTTTGGGTTTTCCACATAGAGTATCATATCATCTGCGAAGAGTGATAATTTGACTTCTTCTTTGCCGATTTGGATGCCTTTAATTTCCTTTTGTTGTCTGATTGCTGAGGCTAGGACTTCTAGTACTATGTTGAATAGCAGTGGTGATAATGGACATCCCTGCCGTGTTCCTGACCTTAGTGGAAAAGCTTTCAGTTTTTCTCCATTGAGAATGATATTTGCAGTGGGTTTTTCATAGATGGCTTTGATGATATTGAGGTATGTGCCCTCTATCCCTACACTTTGAAGGGTTTTGATCAGGAAGGGATGCTGTACTTTGTCAAATGCTTTTTCAGCATCTATTGAGAGTATCATATGGTTCTTGTTCTTTCTTTTATTGATGTGTTGTATCGCATTGACTGATTTGCGGACGTTGAACCAACCTTGCAGCCCTGGGATAAATCCCACTTGGTCGTGGTGACTAATCCTTTTAATGTACTGTTGAATCCTATTGGCTAGTACTTTGGTGAGAATTTTTGCATCTGTGTTCATCAAGGATATTGGTCTATAGCTCTCTTTTTTGATGGGATCCTTGTCTGGTTTTGGGATCAAGGTGATGCTGTCCTCATAAAATGAGTTTGGAAGTTTTCCTTCCATTTCTATTTTTTGGAACAGTTTCAGGAGAATAGGAATTAGTTCTTCTTGAAATGTTTGGTAGAATTCCCCCGGGAAGCCATCTGGCCCTGGGCTTTTGTTTGTTTGGAGATTTTTGATGACTGTTTCAATCTCCTTACTGGTTATGGGTCTGTTCAGGCTTTCTATTTATTCCTGGGTCAATTTTGGTAGTTTATATGTTTCTAGGAATGCATCCATTTCTTCCAGATTGTCAAATTTGTTGGCGTAGAGTTGCTCATAGTATGTTCTTATAATAGTTTGTATTTCTTTGGTGTTAGTTGTGATCTCTCCTCTTTCATTCATGATTTTATTTATTTGGGTCCTTTCTCTTTTCTTTTTGATAAGTCTGGCCAAGGGTTTATCAATTTTATTAATTCTTTCAAAGAACCAGCTCCTAGTTTGGTTGATTTGTTCTATTGTTTTTTTGGTTTCTATTTCATTGATTTCTGCTCTGATCTTTATGATTTCTCTTCTCCTGCTGGGCTTAGGGTTTCTTTCTTGTTCTTTCTCCAGCTCCTTTAGGTGTAGGGTTAGGTTGTGTACCTGAGACCTTTCTTGTTTCTTGAGAAAAGCTTGTACCGCTATATATTTTCCTCTCAGGACTGCCTTTGTTGTGTCCCACAGATTTTGAACCGTTGTATTTTCATTATCATTTGTTTCCATGATTTTTTTCAATTCTTCTTTAATTTCCCGGTTGACCCATTCATTCTTTAGAAGGATGCTGTTTAGTCTCCATGTATTTGTGTTCTTTCCAAACTTCCTCTTGTGGTTGAGTTCTAGCTTCAGAGCATTGTGGTATGAAAATATGCAGGGAATGATCCCAATCTTTTGATACCGGTTGAGTCCTGATTTAGGACCGAGGATGTGATCTATTCTGGAGAATGTTCCATGTGCACTAGAGAAGAATGTGTATTCTGTTGCTTTGGGATGAAATGTTCTGAATATATCTGTGATGTCCATCTCATCCAGTGTATCATTTAAGGCCTTTATTTCCCTGTTGATCTTTTGCTTGGATGATCTGTCCATTTCAGTGAGGGGAGTGTTAAAGTCCCCTACTATTATTGTATTATTGTTTATGTGTTTCTTTGATTTTGTTATTAATTGGTTTATATAGTTTGCTGCTCCCACGTTGGGGGCATAGATATTTAAAATTGTTAGATCTTCTTGTTGGACAGACCCTTTGAGTATGATATAGTGTCCTTCCTCATCTCTTATTATAGTCTTTGGCTTAAAATCTAATTGATCTGATATAAGGATTGCCACTCCTGCTTTTTTCTGATGTCCATTAGCATGGTAAATTCTTTTCCACCCCTTCACTTTAAGTCTGGAGGTGTCTTCGGGTTTAAAATGAGTTTCTTGGAGGCAACATATAGATGGGTTTTGTTTTTTTATCCATTCTGATACCCTGTGTCTTTTGA
Organism: Neogale vison; assembly: GCF_020171115.1. NCBI lineage: Eukaryota > Metazoa > Chordata > Mammalia > Carnivora > Mustelidae > Neogale > Neogale vison. Next base: position 61,025,294 of record NC_058095.1, read on the forward strand.
TTGGGGCATTTAGCCCATTAACATTCAGGGTAACTATTGAGAGATATGATTTTAGTGCCATTGTATTGCCTGTAAGGTGACTGTTACTGTATATTGTCTCTGTTCCTTTCTGATCTACCACTTGTAGGCTCTCTCTTTGCTTAGAGGACCCCTTTCAGTATTTCCTGTAGAGCTGGTTTGGTGTTTGCAAATTCTTTCAGTTTTTGTTTGTCCTGGAAGCTTTTAATCTCTCCTTCTATTTTCAATGATAGCCTAGCTGGATATAGTATTCTTGGCTGCATGTTTTTCTCGTTTAGTGCTCTGAAAATGTCATGCCAGCTCTTTCTGGCCTGCCAGGTCTCTGTGGATAAGTCAGCTGCCAATCTAATACTTTTACCATTGTATGTTACAGACTTCTTTTTCCAGGCTGCTTTCAGGATTTTCTCTTTGTCACTAAGGCTTGTAAATTTTACTATTAGGTGACGGGGTGTGGGCCTATTCTTATTGATTTTGAGGGGCGTTCTCTGAACCTCCTGAATTTTGATGCTCGTTCCCTTTGCCATATTGGGGAAATTCTCCCCAATAATTCTCTCCAGTATACCTTCTGCTCCCCTCTCTCTTTCTTCTTCTTCTGGAATCCCAATTATTCTAATGTTGTTTCGTCTTATGGTGTCACTTATCTCTCGAATTCTCCCCTCATGGTCCAGTAGCTGTTTGTCCCTCTTTTGCTCAGCTTCTTTATTCTCTGTCATTTGGTCTTCTATATCGCTAATTCTTTCTTCTGCCTCATTTATCCTAGCAGTGAGAGCCTCCATTTTTGATTGAACTTCATTAATAGCTTTTTTGATTTCAACTTGGTTGGATTTTAGTTCTTTTATTTCTCCAGAAAGGGCTTTTATATCTCTGGAGAGGGTTTCTCTAATATCTTCCATGCCTTTTTCAAGCCCGGCTATAACCTTGAGAACTGTCATTTTGAACTCTAGATCTGACATATTACCAATGTCTGTATTGATTAGGTCCCTAGCCTTTGGTACTGCCTCTTGTTCTTTTTTTTGTTGTGAATTTTTCCGCCTTGTTATTTTGTCCAGCTAAGAGTATATGAAGGAGCAAGTAAAATACTAAAAGGGTGGCAACAATCCCAGGAAAATATGCTTTAACCAAATCAGAAGAGATCCCAAATCGTGAGGGGCGATTTCTCCTTCCTCACGATTGGGTGAGGGATCTCCTCTGATTGGGATCTCCTTTGATTGGGATCTCCCAATCTCTTCTGATTGGGATCTCTTCTGATTTGGGTATAAAAAGAGGTTCAAAAAGAAAGAAAGAAAAAAAATAAAAGAAGAATTAAAAAAAAGAGATTGAATTAAAAATTCAATCAAGAATTTAAAAAAGAATTAAGAAAAAAAAAGATTGAAGAGATTAGGATCTCTTCTGATTTGGGGATAAAAAGAGGTTCAAAAAGAAAGAAAGAAAAAAAAGAAAAAAACAGAATTAAAAAAAAGAAAATGAATGAAGAAAAGTATAAAAAAGAAAAATATATATATATGTTAGATAATCTAGTTAAAAAACGTTAAAAAAGAAAAGGGTAAAACTTATAAAAATTTTTAGCAGAAGAAGTGAAAAAAAAATGAAAAAGAAAAAAATTAAATTAACTGCAAGACTAAAAAATCACAGGCAGAAAGCCATGATTTCTGTGGTTTGTTTTCTCCTCCTCTGGAATTCTGCTGCTCTCTCCTTGGTATTGAAACTGCACTCCTTGGTAGGTGAACTTGGTCTTGGCTGGATTTCTTGTTGATCTTCTGGGGGAGGGGCCTGTTGTAGTGATTCTCAAGTGTCTTTGCCCCAGGCGGAATTACACCGCCCTTACCAGGGGCCGGGCTGAGTGATCTGCTCGGCTTTGCTTTCAGGAGCTTTTGTTCCCTGAGCGCTTTCCGTAGAGTTCCGGAGGACGGGAACACAAATGGCGGCCTCCTGGTCTCTGGCCCGGAGGAGCCGAGACCCCGGGGCCCCGCTCCCCTGTGCGCCCTCAGCGAACAGCTCCTAGTAACTCGCGTCTGCCTAACCTCCCGCCGCGCTCCGAGCTCACCGAGCCTGCGGCCGGTTCAAGGCAACTCCGAGCTGCGAGATTACTGTCGGCTCTGTCTCTGCAGCCGGCTTTCCCGTTCCAATATCCGCAAGCTCTGCGACACTCAGACACCCCCGATCCTTCTGTGACCCCACGGGACCTGAGGTCACGCCGACCCCGTGTGGGCTTCGCCCCGGTTTAGCCTCCGGAGCGATGTCCCTCAGCGGAGCAGACTTTTAAAAGTCCTGATTTTGTGCTCCGCTGCTCCGCCGCTTGCCGGGAGCCGGCCCCTCCCCCTGCGGTCTATCTTCCCGTGGCTTTGGATTCACTTCTCCGCCAGTCCTACCTTTCAGAAAGTGGTTGTTTTTCTGTTTCTAGAATTGCTGTTCTTCTTCTCTTCGATCTGCCGATGGATTTGCAGGTGTTTGCAATCTTTAGATAAGCTCTCTAGCTGATCTCCTGCTAGCTGAGGTAGTCTCAGCCTGCTACTTCTCCGCCATCTTGACTCCTCCCCCCCAAATTTCCCCTTTTTATAAGGACACCAGTCGTATTGGATCAGGGACCAACTTAAGAGCTTCATGTTGACTTCTGTACCTACATAAAGATCCTATTTCCAGTCAGGTCACATTCTGAGATGGGTTAGGACTTCAACATAGGAACCTGGGGAGACACAACTGAGCCCCTACCAGCATCCTAGCCAGAGGATAAATCAAAGCAGGTAAGGATGGTGTCCCGGGAAAGTTGTGGAGGAGGCTTGTGATCAGATTTTCCAGCCCTTTACTTCCCGGACGAGATTTCCTCTCCAGTTAGGCAAATTCCCTGCTTCCCAAGGAAAGGAACAAGAAAGAATCCTGGCCCACTTATTATTTTAGTCAGTGAGTCTTGAGCAATAATAGTGATTCATTTTAATTAATTAATTAATTAATAGTGATCCATTTTACTAGACAGGCGCTTTAACCAGCTAAGCCACGGAGCCACAATAGTGATCCATTTTAAACGTGCATGTTAGCAGTCTGAGTGTGTTGGCTCTACAGGGGGTCCTCTTGACTTCAGGTGTTCTTTTGTGCCTTGAGATGGACATTCTTATGCCACTGGTATTCTTCATTCGGTTTCCCAGAATGGTAAGAAATTACCATCCCAGCTTACTCTCCACGCATATTCTCAGCCTCTGGTGAAAGATCTCCAAAGCCTTATTCTTCCTGAATGCTTTCTAGCTGATGGTGTAGAAAGAAGAGCATATCTGACTCCATATTGCTTGGATTTCCCTTGCTGCTGTGACCTATTGGTTAGAAACTTCTGCTTAGCCCCACACATAAACATGTTAATCATCGAAGGAATTTTGCTTACAGCTAAGATTTGCAAGAAGCGTTCTTTTATCCAAAACCTACTGCACCCAAGGAGGTAAGGAAATAGCCAGAGTAGCTGGTCAACATCCCAATTCCTTGAGACTGAAGAACAATTAGAACTCAGGGTGAGTGGAAACTGTGCCCCAGAGGGTTAATAAGGTGGACACTAGCAGAACATTTAAAGCCTGTTTCTCAGAGAACTGTTTCTCCCTGATGAGCTAGTGTGTCTTTTTAGACAGACCCACTAGCTGTCTCTGCAGAAGCCTGGACTCAAGGTCAACTGGTATGGCTCCAGCCTAAGAAAAAACAAGACTTTGCATTCCTCACCAGAGATAAGGAGCTCAGGAACCCATCCAATTTATACCAGCTCTTGGAGAAGGTGCGCTGCCCATCTTGCCCTGAGGTAACTTACTGAATTCAGGGGCCGGATATTGCCTTGTTCTAGTGTTAATTCTCCATCCCAAAGTGGACATGGGTGTGTATTACATATCCGTTTGCTGGATGAGAATGTTCCATCTTTCCTCATAAATAATCATAAGTTTCCCTGCCCCTTTCATCAATATGCATCTAATCCACCCTGAATCTCCCCTTTAAAAGTCCTGTTCCTTAACCCAGAACTTTGGAGATAGTCTTTGGACATCAGTCAGCCATCTCCCCTCCTGAATAAAGCAACCTTTCCTTTCCAACTGACACTTGTCTCCTCTCTCAAATATTGGCTTTCAAGCGGTGAGCACCTCGAACTTGGATTCTGGTAACAATGTCATCATTAATTTCTTCAGTTCGTACTATCAGCTCAGCTCAAGGCTATCTTACCACGACATGATCAAGCATCTCCTTTCCTTCTGCAACATCAAGAACCAATAACCCGGTAACCTGTTCCAAGTACGCTGAGGAAGGCTGGAGTTGATGTGTACTAGTTCATCCTGGGTCACCAAGGCTGGCTACGCATATGTCTTCCCTACTCCATCTCCCAAGAAGTCCCAGTGGGAGCTTGAAATTGGCCACGATGGGACTGTTTATGTCATGGAGTAAGCCAATGTTACAAATCAAGGCTCTCCACCACCCACTACCTCTCCCAGAGTGGGATGCTCAACACATAACCTAATTGCTTGGTGTCAATTTCTGTTTTTATCTGCGACGTCTTGATTATAAGAAACAGGTCCCTGTTTAAATTAGCTCCTATGAAAGGAAGTTGGATTATAAAGGTGCCGATCTCAGAAATACCCACAACCTTAGCATCTGTAGCTTTCAAGAACTATGCTGTGAGTTATGGACCTTCACCTTGGTGAGCAGCTGTCTATCTGCGTGGCTAATAGTTCCCGTATCTCTGTATCTCTCAGTTCAAAATCTTGAGCGAGTGAGCTTGGTCCATGAACAATTCATCCAACGAGGACTGGAGGACAGCAGGAGAATGGCACAGTATGAACAGGGCACCAAGGCTGTGTGAATATGGGTTGAGGTAGGGAGACAGTGATTGGTCTGTCTCATTAGTGCAGCTTTTGAGACTAGAATCTGGCCCCTATTTACCTTTTCAGTTCTAAGTCCCTACTCTCCACTTGGGATTCTGATCTCCAGCAGTACAAAGGTACCCTCCATTCTGGCTCACACTGCATGCTAGCTCATGTTTGCATCTTTGCAGATGCTGTCCTATCATATGAGAGTGTTCCTCTCCATATCTGTCCCTTCCTTAAACCTCAGTTCCAGGTTGAGCTAGGTGGAGGTCCCTTGGCTAGAGCAGCTCTACTGTACATTCTTCACCTCTTCCAGGTATGAACAGACTAACCAGGGCATGTCCTTCCCACAGTAATGGTAGAAGTGCAAAAGTGAGCGAAACCAACCACACAAGACCCTCTCAAGATGCGGTTACAATGGCTCTGTTAATATTCCAATGGTCAAAGTGAGTTGAGGTGCAGAATTATGCCTTGCACCCCGTGTTAGGGTGCTGCAAAGTTACATGGCAGAGGATGTGAATACAAGAAGGGTGAAAGATGGGGCCATTAATTAATCAAGGACATCTGCAAACACAGGTCAGGTTCTGTTTCTAGAGAACTGTTTGGACACTTTTTCAATTGACTTACTTATGTTGATAATTGACACCAGCATAATTTCTTATTCCCGTGATAAACAACACAGACACCAAGCCAAAGTAACCTGCTAGCTCTAGGAATATCTGCTCTGGCAAGGAAATACTGAGAACCAACCGTACCGTGTGCTTACCCATAGTGACAGTTGGCTCATCAAGACTTGCTTCAAATGCCTCCCTTTGCTGTGCCCACCAATGAAAGGCTCTGCTCAATCCCAACATGTTCTCTGCCTCACAAATCTCCTTAAAATCACCTCATCCAGTCCCTAAAACCCAGGAAATATCCTCCCCTCATTTCTCCATTTTGAGTTATTACCGGAACTCTGTACCAGATCTAATAAACTAGCTTTGGTTAACTAACGGACTAAGCCAGCTCTGTATGTGCCTGAAAGCAGGGCATAAATCTCCCTTTGAAGAAGGTACCTCTCTCCACCCCCCACCCCTGCCCCAACACCAGAAAAGAACAGATCTTACCATTAAAGATGTGGAGTTAACACCAGAATGAGTGTTAATAGACCTTCCTGGAATAACCTTTATATTCCATTAGATCCCTATGTATTTCCCAGTTCCTTCCTTATAATTTATCATCACTTGGAGCTCAAATACTCTTGTCTTTGTTGAAAGGGTATATGAGGCACCTGGGAGGCTCAGTTGGTTAAGGGTCTGATTCTTGGTTTCAGCTCAGGTCATGATCTCATGGGTCCAGAGATTGAGCCCTGTGTCAGGCACACTCAGTAGGGAGTCCATGTGGAGGTTCTCTCTCCCTCTGCCTCTCTCAAATAAATAATTTTTTTCAAATAAATAAATTTTTAAGGGTATATGAGCCCTTGAATCTAACCACTTCATTAAATTTCATTTTTTTTCTGTGAACTCCCATGCATGGAAATATGAACAAACAGTGTGCTTTTTATCCTGTTAGTCTGACTTTAGTGTCTCAGGACCCCAAGGACTACATTTATTGGGGCGCCTGGATGGCTTGGTCAGCTAAGCATCTGACTCTTGATCTTGGCTTGAGTCCTGACATCATGGTCTTGAGTTCCAGTCCCATGTCAGGCTCCATGCTGGGTGGGGAGCCTACTTTAAAAAAAAAAAAAAAAAAAAAAAAAAGGTAGTGATCTCTTCCTATGTCCATCCATCCAGATTGCCTCCAGTTCCAAATGATCCGTATACCAAAGTGGTATATTTTGGGGTGGCATGTATTTTCTGATCTGGCATATTATGAATTCTAATCAGGGTCCAAGTATCAGGAACAGAAACAAATGAAATAATTACAAATGTTGGCATGTCTTCCAACGAAAACAATGACAGTATGGGGACAAGGTGGGCAGGAAAAATAGTGTATTATGGATAGGCTGGTCTGAGAGGGCCTGTCTGAGAAGGTGACGTTTCGTCTGGGGAAACAGGAAAAAGAACTCATCATGAGCCCTGGGGAAAGAGACTTTATGTAAAACAAGTAGCCCTTCCAAAGGCCTTGAGGTATGAGAGACTGAATATCCAAATAGAAAAACCAAGATCTACAGTAACTATTTCAGGACCCAGCCAGCCCATAACTTAGCCCTGTAGGAAGTCAGACCACTCGCTACCTGTAGCAAAGCCAACAAGCAATGACAGTTGACCCAAATCTGATTGGTAGCTGATAGCTTCCCTAATGTTCGTCCCCATCTTCCAATTTAAGACTAACCAGAGAAAGACATACCTGAACCCTTAACCCATCACCAAGGATGCCTACTTGCAATGAGCCCAGCTACAGGTTCCCATGCCAACAGGGCACCCTTTTCCCCACTTCCCTTTTCCCCACTGTAGATCCCTCCCACCCCTCTGCCTGCCCTCGGGTCTCTGTCAAAACACAGGTGATGGTGGCTGACACCCCCCCCCCAACAAAAGTGAGCTCTAAATCACTAGCCTCTGCTTCTTCTCCTTCGATGGTTCTTCATGTACTTCCACAGGTGGGAAAAAGAGTTGGAGATTTAAGGCACTGGACACACAGAGGGGCTGGAAGACAGCGGGAAGGGATACAGATGGAGAGAGTGGCGGAATGGGAGCCAGAAAAGGCAAGGCCATTGTAAAGCATGGAAATATTATTCTAAGTGAATGGGAAGTCACTGCAGAATTTTAAACAGATGGAGGGTTCCAATTTGATTTATATATATATTTTAAAATATTTTACTTATTTATTTGACAGACAGAGATCACAAGCAGGCAGAGAGGCAGGCAGGGGGGTGGGAAGCGGGCTCCCCATGGAGCAGAGAGCCCGATGCGGGACTCGATCCCAGGACCCTGAGATCATGACCTGAGCTGAAGGCAGAGGCTTAACCCACTGAGCCACCCAGGTGCCCCCAATTTGATTTCTATTTTAAGATCATTCCTGCTCTTGTGTGGAGCAGGGATGCAAAGGGAAAAGAGCTGAGAAGAAAGAGAGGGAGAACAGGAGGAGAGGAGGAAGGGAGGAGCTCATCTTGCCAGCTGTAATGTCTCCCCTTCCCTCCAGCTGGAAATAGCACACCAGAATGCACCAATAGTTATACTGGCATACTTTGGGGTTTGCTCTAATTTTTGAAAAGAGTAAATTATAAACTTCGGTATTTATTTATTTATTTTAAGATTTTATTTATTTATTTGACAGAGAGATCACAAGCAGGCAGAGAGGCAGGCAGAGAGAGAGGAGGAAGCAGGCTCCCTGCTGAGCAGAGAGCCTGATGCGGGGTTCGATCCTAGGACTCTGAGATCATGACCTGAGCCGAAGGCAGCGGCTTAACCCACTGAGCCACCCAGGCACCCCTAAACTTAGGTATTTAATTATTTTGTAATAAATTACAGGGGTTCCATTAACTTCTGGTTGAAACAGGTGGTGTTGGGGTAAGTACTTCCGTGTTTTAATCCGGGTCTCCAGGAAACAGCACCGTGTGTGGGAGGAGATGGTTCTGAGGCTCTGTGAACACCAGCGGGAGTTACTTTGGTGGGCAGGCCTTTTGGGACTTGAATTCCTCCTTGGATGTAAATCCAGCCCTGGAGGTGTTTGTAACACTCAGCCATATAAATCTATCCCTATCCTACTGGTTTCTGAGACCGTGCCCCACAGTCCCCTAGACCTGATGTAGAGGTTTGTTTGCCTTCCCTTTCCTAAGACAATAATATTTTTAAGCCGTTGTCATGGAAGTCTTTCAAGAAAGCCTTTAAAGTATTTGTAGAATAAACAGCTCTTGTTTTCAGTTTTACCTGGACTCTTAGCATCAAGGAGATTCTCAGTTAAGCATGAAAGGAAACTTGATTGGAAGTCTGGGATCTGGATGGGAACGGTTCTTTGAAATTTAGATCCCTCAGCTCGAAGTTGAAGGGGTGGGATGGCCCCAACCTACTTATCAGGTCTGACTTCTGTGCTGTTAATAATGTTGGTGACCCTTCCTGCAATGACCAGGTGCTAAGTGCTAGGCTTGTACTAACTCACGGACTCCTTTCAACAACCCTTGGATGGAAGGAATGTTTTCAGCTTCATTTTACAAATGAGGCCTCGAAGACAAAGACTCTGAAACCTCCAAGTTCACTTTGCAGAAACGGGATTCTTGTCCTGGTGTCCCGGGTCTAGAGCCTTGCTCTTCACCATGACACTTGACTGCCGACTTCAGCAGGTCGTAACAGAGATGGGGAGCAAGGTAATGTGGGAATAAAGATCATTTATCATTAACAAACAAGTAGCAGATATTTATTTGGGGCAAGTATGTAACATTTTCTTATATTTGGAATACATTTATGTAGCTTACAGACTTGAGTTCTGCAAAGTTATTTTCTTAGCAGAACTCACGTCTTTTTTTTTTTTTAAAGATTTTAATTTATTTATTTGACAGAGATCACAACTAAGCAGAGAGGCAGGCAGAGAGATGGGGAAGCAGTCTCCCGGCTGAGCAGAGAGCCCGAGGCGGGGCTCGATCCCAGGACCCTGGGATCATGACCTGAGCCGAAGGCAGAGGCTTTTAACCCACTGAGCCACCCAGGCGCCCCAGAACTCACTTCTTTATTTTTTTTTTAATTTTTTTTTTTAAGATTTTATTTATTTACTTGACAGGCAGAGATCACAAGTAGGCAGAGAGAGAGGAGGAAGCAGGCTCCCTGCTGAGCAGAGAGCCCGATGTGGGGCTCGATCCCAGGACCCTGGGATCATGACCTGAGCCGAAGGCAGCGGCTTAACCCACTGAGCCACCCAGGCGCCCCAGAACTCACTTCTTTAATAAGAACAAAACTATGGGGCTATTAAAATTCTCTTTTTGCATGAGATAAAAAAAAATAACTAAATCTTAGAAAAAAATAATCTCTACATTCAACTTGGGGCTCAAACTCGCAAACCCAAGGTCAAAAGTCACATGCTCCACCGACTGAGCCAGCCAGCACCCCGATATACAGAATTTTGCTGGAAATACGTGGACTGTCAGGTGTGGCTTAGGCAGGTTTTCCCTCTTTGTTCTTTGTTCTTTATAGAATTAATTGGTTATTGCTACCAGTTGTAGGTGGGAGAAAAGAGAACTGAAATAAAAGGCATGTATTGGGGTCTCAGGATTGCAAAAAAATTGGGGGGTAGAGATTTGGGGAGCAACCCAAGAGAAGCATTTTTTTAAAGATTTTTTAAAATTTATTTATTTGACACAGAGAGAGATCACAAGTAGGCAGAGAGGCAGACGGTGGTGGCGGAGGGCGGGGCAGGCTCCCTGCCAAGCAGAGAGCCTGATGCAGGACTCGATCCCAGGACCCTGAGACCAGGACCCAAGCCGAAGGCAGAGGTTTAACCCACTGAGCCACCCAGGCACCCCAAGTGAAGCATTTTTAAAAACAAAAGACAACGGATGTACATACTGAGGACAAATAATTTCAATTGGTGGTGGTGGTGAAAACACATCTAAGGGCCACTTGGGTGGCTCAGTCATTTAGCATCTGCCTTTGGCTTGGGTCATGATTCCAGTGTCCTGGGATCGAGCCCAACCTCAGGCTCCCTGCTCAGTGGAGAGCCTGCTTCTCCCTCTCCCACTCCCCCTGCTTGTGTTCCCTCTCTCCCTGTGTCTCTCTCTGTCAAATAAGAAAATAAAATCTTGAAAAAAAAAAAAAAAAAGGAAAGAAAACACATCTTAGCTCAACAGAATTGTTTATGTGCGCCAAGATTCCACGGTGAAGTAAGCATCGCTGAGAACCCTCCAGAACAGGGCTGAGAGGACATGGAGGAGGGAGCCTTGTGCACATCTCCTGTTTCAATTCTCAGAACGCTGTGGACTTTTGACTTTTGTCAGTTGCAACTTGTCCCTTGCACCTGGTTCCTCTCCTGGAACACATCCTTCTGCTTTGGATTGCAATAGAGACAATGCAACACCTGCTAGCTAAATTAATAGCCAATCCTGTATTAGATGCTCAGTTTTACTCTGTCAGCACCAATCATAAGGCCTTCAAGACAATGCAACCTTGTGGTTTTTGCCCTTCTAAGGCCTCACTCCCTGCTCCCTTGGAGCATGCTTCAGTTTCTAACCCCCTCTGGGGTTGCAATCCCAAATAAATGCTTCTGGTTGCTTTTTAGCCTAGTGGCCTTCTTGGTTCAGTTTCCAAGGCAATCATGAAGCAAAAGGCCATCACTGTAGTAAAATACAGATGTTCCTGCAGAGTCCTTGGAATGAACATTCTAGGCTTGGCCTATTTTAAAAGTGCACGGTTCTACCCAGGGAGGACACGCATCAGGTCTACCTCCTTCATGGCCTCTAGGCTCCATTTAAAAACTCACGGATGTCAGGGGTTCTGGTTTATTTCACCTTTCACTGAGTTGTATTGATATCCACTGGGTGCTGGGTTTTGCGGCCCCCCCCGCCCCCGCCTGTAGGCTGGAGGCTGCTCTTGGGGCCATCTGTAGGGTGCGCTTATCAACGTGGCTCCTCCAGATACTGGGAAGGTTTGGGGAGCTTTCAGTGAAAACAGAGCTTGAAGATTTCAGTTTCTCTCTAAACAAATGAGTCTGGACTGGGCTGTGAACAACAATTTGCCATACTCGACACACAGTGACTTCTGTCCTCGGATCAGGAAGTCCTTGTCACGGGGTCACACAGTCTCCTGGACACTACTCCCCTAGAACCGTCCTCAGGCTTCATGAAAATCCAGGTGTGGCCAGCAGCCTCCCAAGAATGCCAGATGCGTGGACGTGCCTGAACTTGAAGTAGCAACAGCCTGGCTCCAGGCTGGAGATAATGGACCAAATCGCATCAAGCCAATTCCCTAAAAGGCACATCAGTTAGTTTAAAATTCAATCCCGCTTGGAGGGAATTTGCAATTCTAGCCTCCCCTGCCTGGCCAGTGAGGCAGATTTTGGGTGCATAAAGAAAATGTAAAAACCTATTTTTCTAAAGATGCTTTAGATTACACTTAACATTTTTGACAAGGACTTTTGGTTTCTTTAGAAAAAGAGATATTCAGGATTTCCCCCCCCAGGGGATAAAAAGGAACCGCTTGGGCTCTGCATAGGAGATGGGGGCTGTTGGTGCCAACAGACCCGCCAAGCACAGACCTCTGTGAGCCTCCCACTGCCCCCCCACCCCCACCTCTGGCTTCATATTTTACATGAAACTTTCCACGTAGGGAGTCCCTCTTCTCTCTATCCCCTCACGGCTGCCTCACCTGCATCTCTTACACTTCTCCCGCATCTTTTGGAAATTCATGGAAACTGGTGGTCCTCCCCCTCCTGTTCTTTGATTTATTTATTTTCTCCCTTTTCGAGTTTTTATTTAAATTCCAGTTAGTGAACATGGAGTGTAACAGTAGTTTCAGGTGTGGAATATAGTGATTCATCACTTACATATGACACCCGGTGCTCAGTGTAACAAGTGCCCTCCGGGAATTCCCATCACTCGCTTCTTCCTCCCCTACTTTGTTCTCCATAGTTAACAAGTTCATTTTCTGGTTTGCCTCTCTATTTCTTTCCTCTGTGCTTATCTGTTTTCATTTCTAAATTCAGCACATAAAGTGTTAGTATCCAAAATATATAAAGAACTTATAAAATTCAACAACCCCCAAACCAAGTAATCTAGTTAAAAATTGAGCAAAATGGGGCATCTGGGTGGCTCAGTGGGTTAAAACCTCTGCCTTCAGCTTAGGTCATGATCCTCGAGTCCAGGGATCAAGCCCCGCATCAGGTTCTCTGCTCAGTGGGGAGCCTGCTTTCCCCTCTTTCTCTCTCTGCCTGCCTCTCTGCCTACCTGTGACCTGTCAAATAAATAAATAAAATCTTTTTAAAAAATTGAGCAAAAGACACGAAGAGACATTTTTCCAAAGAAGACATCCAGATGGCCAACAGACGCATGAAAAAGTGCTCAACACCACTCATCATCAGGAAAATACAAATCAAAACTACAATGAGATACCACCTCACACCTGTCAGAATGGCTAAAATTAACAACACAGGAAACAACAGTTGTTGGAGAGGACGTGGAAGGAGGGAAACCCTCCTACACCATTGGTGGAAATGCGAACTGGGGCAGCCACTTTGGAAAACAGTGTGGAGGGTCCTCAAAAGGTTAAAAATAGAGCTACCCTATGACCCAGTAATTGCTTTACTGGGTATTCACCCAAAGGATACAAAAATACAGATTTAAAGAGATACATGCACCCCAATGCTTATAGCGGCATTATTGACAAGAGCCAAATTATAGAAAATATACTTTTATAGAAAGTACCCTTCCTGGCCCCTTCTCTGGTCCTCTGGAAGTCCGAAAGTATGGAAAGCCTGCCTTCCTGGGCCGGCTGCTGGAGATGAGAGATTGGTTTCCTGGGCTGGGTGCCAGGCTGTGGGGCAGGGTTCTGTTTTTACATATGGTCTGGCCGTCTCCATTTGTATGTTCAGTCTCTCAAGACTATGATTTGAGAATTTTATTCATCTTGCCCTTAAGGGTACTAGAGATCCTTAAATTCACTCTTTCTTTCTTTCCTTCCTCCCTCCCTTCTTCCTCCTCCCCCCCCTTTTTTTTAAATTTGGTAAAGCCGGACATTTCACACATCTCATCCACTCATCACGTCAGTCCCTTGGGTCGTATGTATCTCATTCTACAGACAAAGAAACCGAGGCAAAGGGAGCATGTATAGCTTGCCCGAGTACCAGGATAAAGGTAGAGAGAAGATTTGAACCCTAGTCTGATTCGTTCAGAGCTTACCCCTCCCCCTACCAGTATGACTAACTTCTGAGGAGTAGTTTTGGCACAAAGCAGATTTGCCTGATTATCCAGAGACCAGGTGAGTTCAGTCCTCCTTTGCAACTGACTGCATGTACCAGGGCTGGCCGGCTCATCTAGTTAACTTTGTTTCTCCTTTTTATTTTTTAACATTTAAAATTATGGCAAAATACACATAACATAACATTTACCATTTTAACCCATTTATTTTCAATTGTTATTTGGAGATTTATTGTCGGGGCACCTGGGTGGCTCAGAAGGTTAAGCATCTGCCTTCAGCTTGGGTCGTGATCTCTGGGTCCTGGGATCCAGCCCCATGTCCGGCTCCTAGCTCAGCAAGGAGTCTGCTTCTCCCTTTCCCTCTGCCTCTCCCCCTGCTTGTGCTCTGTCTCTCTCTCTCTCTCAAATGAATCCTAATAAAAAATATTAAAAAATAAAGATTTATTTTAGAGAGAGCAGGAAGGTGGGAGGGTCAGAGGGAGAAGGAGAAAGAATCTTAAGCAGATGACCTCGGAGCCCATATCGGCCTTGAACTCACAAGAGCTGAAACCAAGAATCCCACGCCAAACTGAGTCACCCAGGTGCCACCATTTAACTCTGGTATTAAGTACACCCCCAATATTGTACAACCAGCAACAGTGTCTAGGCTCAGAACTTTGTCACCATCCCAAATGGAAACCTTTACCCATATGCATTCACGTATGCATTCATATGCATGGCCCCTTCCCTGATTCTCTAGAAGCCCCTTTATCTGCTTTCTGCATCTAGGGACCTGCCTATTCTAGAAATTTCATCTAAATGGCATTATAAGAGGCCTTCTGTGTCTGGTTTCTTTTACCTAGCAATGCCTTCAAGGCTTATGCATGTCCTAGCATCTATAAGCCCTTCACTCCTTTTTAAGGCTGTAAAGCATTCATTCCACCCTTTGGATCTGTCCCATTTTGTTTATCCGTGCGCCCATTGGATAATTTGGGTCATTTCCTCCGTTTGCTGCTGTGCATAGCGGTGCTGTGAACATGCACGCACAAAGCTTTGTCAGGACTTTTGGCTGCCTTTGCTCTGGGCTCTAGAGATTCTCCTGGATAATCATCCCTGATTCACAGACTGAGCTTAGAATTCCACCCTGGGTTAGTCCATCATGTGGAACAGGAGGGGCTGGCTGTGGAGAAACAAAGTAGGGTAGCGGAAAACACTGTGGGTGATCTCATGGACGCTGGATGTTTTCCTAGGCTGAATGTCCTGGCTTTGCTCTGCCTCTCAAACTGCTGTTAGTTTTTTCTATCTAATTCCTATGTCATTTCTGACATGTTCTAGGCGGTGATCTTTTGGGGAAAAGCCACCGGGAGTAAAAATACGAAGTATAGTGGCGCCTGGGTGGCTCAGTGGGTTAAGCCGCTGCCTTCAGCTCGGGTCATGATCTCAGGGTCCTTGGATCGAGTCCCGCATCGGGCTCTCTGCTCAGCAGGGAGCCTGTTTCCCTCTCTCTCTCTCTGCCTGCCTCTCTGTCTACTTGTGATCTCTGTCTGTCAGATAAACAAATAGAATCTTAAAAAAAAAAAAAAAATACGAAGTATATCCTAAATTCCTTCCCGGGTACCTAAGAACAGGAGCTGTTGTAATGGTTAACTGCAAGCAAGGCGTTGAGAGCTCCCAGGACCCAGAGAGCCACTTTTTCTTTCTTGGTCCCTTCCTTGCCAGCATAGGGTTCCCAGGTCCCATAGTGATAGCAATGGGGTCAGCCCCCTGAAAATCAAAGGCACAGGCAAGACCTTATTGGGCTACAGCTCAAAGCTGCAGGAGAGGGGCGCCTGGGTGGCTCAGTGGGTTGGGCCTCTACCTTCAGCTGTGGTCGTGATTTCGGGGTCCTGGAATGGGGTCCAAGGTCAGGCTCTCTGCTAGGCAGGGGGCCTGTTTCCTCTTCTTTCTCTCTGCCAGCCTCTCCGCCTACTTGTGATCTCTGTCTGTCAAATAAATAAATAACATCTTTTAAAAATAAATTTAAAAACAAAACAAAACAAAAAGCTGCAGGAGACACAGAACTATCTAAGTTGCCCTCCGTGCAAAGGTGAGGTTCTGTCTTAAAGTTTCCGCTCAGGTTCCCACTAGAGGTCCAATATGCTAATAAGGAGAAGGTGGTGGGGGGGAGTGTTATCCTGATTGGCTGGAAGGGCCTCCTCCTGATTGGTCAGAAAGGTCTCACCCTGATTGGGTGAGAGTGCCAGGCCGCTCAGGCAGCTCATTGGTCCTGCGGCTTAGGTCCGGCGTGTGGGTGGGCTTGTCTGCAACCGGCTTCTGCTCTGGGAGAGCCGCGGTTTAGCGGGAGCAGCCCCGGGACGGCGAACATAACTACCTTTATCCTTCTCCTTGTCTCAGCTCGTCAGTATTTTACACTTTATATAACTAGGCTTTATTCACGCGTTTTTGGGAATATGGGTGCAGTGAATTGCTCTTGCTTCTCCCTCCCCTCCATCCACCAAGTGGCCCTCAGCCGCCCCTTTGGGGACGGCGGACTGTGCTGGGGACAATGGCTTAGGGAAGCGCGCTCACCAGTCTTCTGGAACCACGCCGCTGGGAGGCCAGGAAAGTCTGGGTCTGGCTCGGCGTCAGCTCCCCAACCAGCGCTGAGGTAGGGACTGCTTCTTTCCAAGCGTGTGGTTTTACTTTATTTATTTATTTATCTATCTATCTATCAATCACATTACCGACTTTTCTCATTTCTAGTTGTATTCTAGTACTTTTCCTAAATTTAATTTTTAGGCTCGAGAGCATTATTTCGTTCTTATCCCATGTTCTGTTTGGGGGGCTCTTCTTTGCTTTTGACTGCATAATTCTCCTTTCCAAGTGATGGTACTGATACAGAGTTTCCTTTAAAAAGATATATAAAGGGGGGACGCCTGGGTGGCTCAGTGGGTTAAGCCTCTGCTCAGGTCGTGATCCCAGAGTCTTGGAATCGAGCCCCACATCGGGCTCTCTGCTCAGCGGGGAGCCTGCTTCCTCCCCTCTCTCTGTCTGCCTCTCTGCCTACTTGTAATCTCTCTCCCTCTGTCAAGTAAATAAATAAAATCTTTAAAAAAAGACATATATGGGTTTTTTTTTAAAACTTAAGGTAATATGTTTTAAGAAAAAAATACTGAGAAATGAAGAGTATCTAGGCAGGAATTGTAGTGCTTGGTGTATCCAAGTGTCATGGGAACGGAGCAGAAATCTTGAAGGTGGCACAGAGAACGAAATTAGGTGAACACAGATTTCCAGAATTTACCTTTGTCGGTCACCTTCTTCCACACACCCTCACTTTTTTGGGAAACTCTGGGGGTCTTTAAAGGTCAAGATGGAATTCACCTGTATCTTAGTATATGTGCTGCCGAAGCGAGCACTGGAATTCACCTGTATCTTAAACCCCAGAGCAGGTGTTCCCTCTCTGAAGTTACTCAGCAGTAATGTCTGTCCCCCTGGTTCTCATTGGGTTCTTACCGTAGGCGTCCTGTTGGGCTGGTTGTGTTTCTCTTTGGTTAAGGCTTCCCTTCCCAACAAGATCCAAAACTCTTTGGGTCTAGTGGTCAGTCCACTCCCACCGTTCTGTGTGTGTTGCTGCTTAGGGACTGGAGCAAGTTTCTTATCCTCTCCAAGCTTTGCAGCTGCGAATGGAGATAATAAAATTTTGACTTCATTGTTGCCAGGATCGAGGGAGAGAATGTTATCAAGCCCCTGGCACAGAGACTACAGGACCTGGCACGTGGGAAGCAGGCAATAAATGCTGGGAGATACTATGAATATTACCTTGTTGGACCATGCCAATGGACATAGCTCTGCTCTAGATCCTGAAATGTTGGTTTTAAATAAAAAAAGGAAAAGCTAAACGCTTTTAGGGACCGGTTTGAGAAAGAGACAGTAACTGTGTTTCTCGGAGGGCACAGCCTCCCCACAATATGGGCAGGAATATACCAGGTCACACACATACATACACACACAGGGCACCTTTGGAAGGACCTAACTGCATATTAAAACCTAGGGGCTGACTGAGTTCCTCTGAGGACTGAGTGTGCTATTGTAGACATGGACACAGTAACAAACACCCCTGTAAGGAAACAAAATGTGTCCTTTCTCTGGGTTGAAATTCCCCAACTCCTGTTTTAAAGGGATCTTGCTTTATTGTTATTTTCTTTAATAGAAGACTTTGAGGTGTGAATCGAAAGCTGTTACTCTCCCCTGAGTCTGACTGCCGGATTACCGTGGCCCGCTACCCTGAAATGAATGGGCATATTATGCCTTCCATTAAAAGTTGTGGCTCTTAATTAAAAACGTGATCGTGGGTCTTTATCGAGACATTGTTTAGGTTTTCTTTAGCTGTTAACACATAATAAATCATTTTAAAAGGACCTTTCCCCCCGTCGCTTAATGGTTAGTGTATTTTTAAAAAGCGATTCAAAAATAAAACTGGGATTAAATTTAGTGTTTGACAAGGTGCTAAGGGGCTCACCACCTTGGCTGGGCTAAGACAAGAAGGCTTTACTTGATCTGCTACTGACCTTATTGTCTTAACCAAATCCCAACCTGGCTTCCCTGTTTCAAATGGCAGGGTGACTTTGGTGTCAAAAGTTTAACTTGTGCGGACCAGGAAAAATTGCAGACAAGCTTCCCTTTATTATCTTGTAATTGCACAACACATAGCTCTGCTGAGAAGAAAAGCTTGCTTCTTTTATGAACTCTCCAACTAAGCCGTAAAGCAAGGGATGGTGTGGGTCGCGTGCAGACGTACATGAATAATTCACAAATACCAAAGACCGTGGCTTTATTTCTTCTTCCATATATGGGTTCCTTGACAGTGGAGTAAATGGCTTGAGACCTCGATTTCCAGTCCATGAAGGGGTTCTGTGCTTACTGAGGAACCACCATGAATCGGAGTGATTTACTGGGTTGTTCCTGGGGCCTTTGGGTTGGATGCTACAGTGGTGACAAGGTGGAAAGACAAGCCAGGAGTTGATGTGGGATCTTAGATGTGCAGTGGACCCTTTGGGGGTTGCCTGTGGACTGCATTCCTCTGCAAGGGAGGAAAACAGTTCTTCACAGGGGCTTGATGAGACAAGAAGTATCCGAGGTTTTGTGAACTTCTGGTCAGTGGACCAATGAAAGAGGTTTGTCATTAGGATGACAATTCTGACCCAATTTGTTTGATTTAAAGATTTTATTTATCAGAAAGCGATCACACAGGCGGGGGAGGGGTGCAGAAGTTCGAGGGAGGAGTGGGCTCTCTGCTGAGCAAGGAGCCCAATGCAGGACTCCATCCCAGGGCCCTGGAATCGTGACCTGAGCCCAAGGAAGATGCTTGACCCACTGAGCCACCCCAGCATTCCGAATCCCACCCAATTTTATCAGTCATTTTAAAATATCCTTATTCTGCAAAGTTTCTAGTTGGCTATGAAGTTAATTTTGGTTTCTTGTTTTTCCTTCCCTAGTAAAATGTCCAGGTGGAGAAAGACATTGTTTTGTTTGCTGCTAGCCAAGAAGCTTGCTAGTCACAAATGTTTTCCTTGATGGGAGGTGCCAGTCGGGGCTGTGGCTCAGCCTCAGGGCCTCCAAGTTGTAGTGCTCCCAGAAAGCCAGGAGAGGGCAGGCTGCCACTCTCCTTTTCCTACCTGGGACACCAGGGGCCTCTGGGTTTCTCCTGCCCTGTCCTGGCTGTGACCTTCACTCTTGTATGCCATGGGGACCACACACAGAGTGGGCAGTGGTTTTTCCTTGTGTTTACTGAAAGGAAAGGGAATTTAGAAGGAATTCCTCAGAAACTCCAAAATGCCAGACTTCTCATTGCTGGTTATAGTTCATTCCAAAGTTTATCCCTGATTCAACTTGTGGTCCATCCCCTCCCTCCCACCACCTGTGGGCGGCAGCTTTCACCTGACTTTACCTGCCTTGTGTCTGCCTGCCTGCTTCCCTGGCTCTCATTTTCAGTCCTGCCTCTGACTTTCCCCCGCCCGACCCAGAATTCTCTTTCTGAGTCTCAAGCAGATTTGTCCTATTCTCCCCATCTCCCAGGAGAGGTGGTGTGCTGGTGTCCCTTTCACAAGTTTTGACCAAGAGAGGTGCTTTCACCCAGCGTATGAAGAAGGATCCCAGCAAAATTCATGAGTTCAGCATTTACCTTGGGGTGTTAAGTGTCAATGCCTCACTTCCCACTCTGGCTTGCTGCCTTTGACTTTGAAGAACAGGGTCTCATATTAAGGAGGTCTTCAAGGTTGTTTTGAGCGACAGTCCTCAGGGCGGAGCTTGGAGTCCCCAGTGGGTGATGGCGATGGTGACAGTGACTGTGTCACTTCTAGAGGCGGCTCATTTCATTTTGGAAGGGCTGTTTGTCTCTCCTACAGCCTCGGTCCGGGGCTGTAGTCCTTCGCCTTGGAAATATGCAAAGTGAACCTCGTTATTATGTCCCTGAAGAATTGTCTTTAAGTTATTTGAAGATAGCAATGATATCTTGGAGTCTTATCTTGTCTGGGTTAAAAAAAAGTCCCCATTTCTTTCAACTGTTCCTTCTGTGGCATGGTCTCATGGTCCTGGCTGCATGTTCAGAATGCTAAGAACACTACCTAACGTCTTTTTCTTTTTAAAAATTTTATTTATTTATTTGAGAAAGAGAGTGAGAACCGGGGTGGGGGGGAGGCGGAGGGAGAAGCAGACTCCCCGCCCAGCGAGGAGCCCGATGTGGGGCTTGATCTCAGGACCCTGCGATCGTGACCTGAGCTGAAGTGAGACACTTACCCAACTGAGCCACCCAGGTGCCCCAGAACACGACCTAAATTCTATTGAGCGCTTACTATGTGCCAGTACTAAGTACTTCATAAGTATTAATGATGATTCTAGTACTGTTCCTAGTATTACACAGTTTTATTCAGCTGACCTTGAGCAGCTTGGGTTTGAACTGTATTTGTCCTTTTTTTTTTTTTTTAAATAAGTATCGGGTTTTATTTTGATACAGTACCATAAATGTATTTTCTCTTCCTTATGATTTTCTTAATGTTT
Organism: Neogale vison; assembly: GCF_020171115.1. NCBI lineage: Eukaryota > Metazoa > Chordata > Mammalia > Carnivora > Mustelidae > Neogale > Neogale vison. The sequence goes on from NC_058095.1 coordinate 61,045,961, forward strand.
TCTTTTCTCTTGTTTACTTTGCGGTGACAACGCAGTATATAATAGATATGCTGATATGTAGACTCTTTGTTAATCAACTGTTCATGTTACAGGTAAGGCAATAGCTATGAGCAGTTAAATTTTTGGGGAGTCCGAAGTTATATGTGAGTTTCCAGCTGCATGGAACGGGGGAGTCATTGCCTCTAACCCTCATGTTGTTAAAAACGCTACGGTACAACCCATCTGATAAGTGCTCATTTGAAAGAAGTATGAGGCATGCACTATAAAAGACAAAATAAAATCTGCTTTGCCCTCAGTCCTCCAGTACCATCCTGCAGAGGCACCCACAATGATTTTGGGTATATCTTTTCCAATATTTTCTATGTATCACAAGTATCCATTTGCAATACATCTTTCCACCCTCCCCAAACGAGGTTACACTAATGAGTACAGCTCTGTCCTAATGTTTTTCTATGTAACGATAACCTTGTGACAGCCTTCCAACCTCTGCATCTCAGGAAGCAGACGTTTTCCCCCATCGGAAACCAATTTTATTGGTTATTATATTTGCACAAAATACGATTTCTCATAAATGCGTGGGTACGACATACGCGCTATTGTTTTTAATAGAAATGGTTGATAAAGCCGGAAGCACCATCGCAATGCTTGTGAGTGCATATCCGTAACTATAGGCATGATAATAAAACGATGACTCTGATAATAAAAGGAATACTGTGACTCGCCTCCCAAGTTCAGAAGCAGGACAGGAGCAATGGTGTTGCAGCTCCATTCGTGTTCTTGCCGTTCTCTCTCCCCATCTCCAGGGCTCTCTCCTTGTGCTCATTCTCTTGCTTTTCTTTAATAGTTTTAGTATGTATGCGTTCATCTCCCAGGTAACATATTAGTGTTTTACCTGCTTTCATCAACTTGAAAATGGGATCCTGTTGGATGTGTTCTGCAGTTTGCTCTCTTACTCAGTACCCTGTTTCTGATCATTCATGTCCATGTCCTTCGTCGTAGTTCTGTTTCCTCTCTTGTGACTCGTGTTATAGCACAGCAATGTCTCTACCTGTTGGGCGTTCTTTTCAGTTTCCTGCTATGGCAGATGGTGCCGTCAATATTGTATATACGTCTCCTGTGTTTCCTAGTTTTATTTATTTTTTTATCATTTTTGTAAAAGGTTTTATTTATTTGACAGAGAGACAGTGAGAGAGGGAACACAGGCAGGGGGAGAGGGAGAGGGAGGGAGAAGCAGGCTTCCTGCTGAGCAGAGAGCCTGGTGTGGGGCTTGATCCCAGGACTTGGGTTCATGACCTGAGCCCAAGGCAGACACTCCATGACGGAGCCACCCAGGTGCCTCTCTCCTATTGTATTTTTAAGAAACGGTTGTGTTGTGGGGCGCCTGCGTGGCTCAGTTGGTTGTGTTTGCCTTCGGCTCAGGTCATGATCTCAGGGTTCTGGGATCGAGACCCACATTGAGCTCCTGCTCAGTGGGGAGCCTGCTTCTCCCTCTCCCACTACCTGCTGTTCCCCCACCCCTGCTCATGCTCTCTCTCTCTGTTAAGTAAAGAAAATCTTAAAAGAAATATGGTTGCGTTGTATGGCTGACCAGTATTCCTTTATTAACAGGGGTGTGTGTGTGTTTGTGTGTGCGCGCGCGCACGTGCGTCTCCTTCTGGGTGTTATCTCCATATAGAGGAAGAGTCCCTTTATGCTACCAATTCTGGATGAATCTACTGTTATTGCTGATGGTTGTCTTTCTGCTTGACAGGTGAAAATACTTGCTCTTTTCTCACTACCAACCCTGTCCCCTAAGCATGGTGTATTTTTGTCACCAACCAGCACACCTTTCAGTAACACCTGCAGATTCAGACTTTATCCTTCCATTCACTTCTTCTTCTTCTTTTTTTTTTTTTTGTTCTAGCAGCTATAAGACCTCTTTATTCTGTACCTGTAATTTGTCTCCCCTTGTCCTTGATGAGTATTCCTCCCAGCCTACCTCCTAAACTCCTTCCACAAAAACTTCGGTTGATAATGTTTTGTTATGTAAGTAGGGTTGCCTTCCATGATGGCTTGAGTTGATTCTAAAAGTTGAGAACTAATCCACAGGCAGGTATCCTGTTATCAGTATGTGATGATTGTTCTCTGCAGAACCAAGTAATGTGCTATGATTACATTTCTGTTAATAAGTGTAGGATGTGATAATCTCTCTGCCCCTTGTTGGACAATCTTCCTCTACCTTTAGGTTTGTATGGGGTCTCCTTTCCCACCCTCCCTGTTCCAGTAATTATCTTTATTATTCTCAAAATATCCCCAGTCCTCAGTCTTAGGAATTATTTTATCCATTTCTCATATTCTGACTTCCATCCTCGAAATCACGGTCTCTCTGAATTGTGATTTTTAGCTGGATGCTTTCCTAGGAATTCTCTTTACTCTTCTTCTGGGTCAGATTCTTTGTAGATTTAGCCTCTTCCGCTATCTTGGCTTATTTTCTTATTTTGCAGGTAATTTCCAAAGAAAAAGTTGATTGGATGTAAACATTCTGAGACCTTCAGGCCTCAGGCGTCCCATTCTCTCCCCATTTGTAAAGATGAGGAACTGAGGCTCAGAGAGCTTGAGTAAACTGCCTAAGTTCTGGGGGGCATTGTTAAAATCCAGACAGCAGGTCCAAAATGGAGTCATATTTGCTAAGTCCCACATCACCAAAGCAAGACTAACTTAATTAGGGTCTCAGTTCTTCCAGAAGTGGAGTCTTAAACTAGTCCTCAGGAATCGTCTGGTTAGCACTAGTTAGATCATCTGCTGGACCCTGGCCATCCCTTAAAGGGAAGTGACCTTGCACTAACCCATGCCCTAACTTGACTTCTTTGTTCTCCCTCCCTTATGCCTATAAAAGTCTTTCATTTTATGCAACTTCTTAGAGCTCCTTTCTGTCTCCTATATCTAGTTGGCAGAAAGAGAAATTAAGAAAACAGTCCCCAAGGTGAACCATGAGAGACTATGGACTCTGAAAAACAATCTGAGGGGTTTGAAGTGGTGGGGGGATGGGAGGTTGGGGTACCAGGTGGTGGGTATTATAGAGGGCATGGCTTGCATGGAGCACTGGGTGTGGTGAAAAAATAATGAATACTGTTTTTCTGAAAATAAATAAATTGAAAAAAAAAAAAAAAAAAAAAAAGAAAACAGTCCCCAAAGAGTAAAATACCTAGGAGTAAACTTATACCCAAGGAGGCAAATGATAAAGTACTGATGAAGAAAATTGAAGATGATTCAAACAAATGGGAAGATATTCCATGTTCATGGATTGGAAGAGCCAATATTGTGAACATGCCCCTTCTACCCAAAGCAATCTACAGATTTAATGCAGTCCCTATCACAATACCAACAGCATTTAAAAAATACATGGAAAAAGAGTTATCATGCAGACCTAGGTAACTCAGAGTTCACCTTCTTAATCATTCCATTCTGCTTCCCAATAAATATTCAGTAAAAGAAGATAGACTGTAGCTCGGGTCCTTAGAGGTGGCTTTCTGGAGAAGTTGAGGAGGGAACATAGCCTTGAGGGAATTTTTATTTGAATAAACATCAAAGACACAGGAGAGGGTTTCTAGCTAAATTCCGTTCTGTGGGTGATGCTTGGGTGTGCAAATAGAGTTTTTTCTTGACCTTTAGAATAATTTTCCAAGGTCAAGTCTATTTTTTAATGTGGGTTTCTTTTTCTCTCCTCCAGGTCCCATAATAATCCTGGGCAGTCAGCTGCCCAGAACATCAGAGTGGGCCCTCTCTCATCTCTCCTCTGTGGTTATGGCTGGAATGGCCATCCTTTATGTCCAGGTGGTTTCTGGAATTTGGCAGCTCTGCTGGTATCGTGCTCCCTGGAGCCTGGGAACCTTCTTACGTAGTCCCCTGAGATTATACACACAGCTGTCCCTCTGGGGTCTGGCTACATCATGGCCCCTGAGGGCTGTGAGGGTCCCCACTGCTCCAGGGCTCAACCTAGCCATCTGGGGGAAACTCCCCTTCTCTTGCCTCTGAAAGTCAGCCTCTGTCTCTGTCTCTATCACAAATGCCCATCAGGAAATAAATGCATTGGTGCAGATATTTACATATATGTAGATACATAGATACATAAATACATTTACTGTATGTATATAGAAAGAGTGAATGAAGGAAGAATGTGTTACATGGAACATTCATGAAGATTTCTTAAAAACCACAAAACATAACATTTGCACGTATATGTACAAACACTGGCATGTAATTTCTTCTAGAAAGGGTAAGGGAGAGCCATGCAGATGGGAACAGAGCATACCCCATCCAGAATGTTTTATTTCTGTTGTTCAAAAATACATTCTAAAGCCAGAGTGGCAAAAGAGTTAACATTTGTTAATTCTGAGAGTGAATACACTGGATAGGTCACTATCTCCCCCTATCCCCCTTTTTTCCCTTCTACTTTAAATACATAAAAAAAAAACCAAAACACTAAAAGCTTAGCAGCTTCTTTGAAATGCAGGCAGTGGGCAGGAAGGAGGCAAGGGAGGGGAAAAAAAAAAAAGAAATACAAATTAATGATCCTGGCACCTTCTTGCCATTTCTTCTCTGGGTTCCTTCGAGCTCAGTGGCTGAACAAAGCTGGGAGGTCACCCCCTCAGCATCTTCCCTCTGGAGGCTCCCGCAGGCTGGGGTGGTAGTGGGGTGGGGATGGTTTCTGAGGTCCTGCTGCTTTCCAACAAGGATGGGATATGGTTTCACAGTGAAGGCCTTTGACCTCCCGGACTCTCTGTGACCCCAGAGGCAGACTTTGCCAGTGGTTTGCATGTGATCAAATGCCTCTGTGTTTAAGAATGGTCACTGGGAAGCCCCCATCCTCTGTGAGCACCCTGTTGCTTTCCAGAGCCCTGTGTGTGTGTTGGGGGTGTTTGTGTGTTGGATGCAGTCTTGCCTCTCCTACCCTTAGAAACGCCTGTGGGACACTCTCAAACCAGTCAAGTGAAAAACGCATTTGAGCCTGCTTGGTTTTGTAAGACCTCTTCCCGAGGCCTAGTGAGACTCTCGAAATTTTTAGAATTGTTTAATGCTGTTAGTACCAGTGTGAGAGAAATGGGTACCGGCGTAGGCCTGCTTTATACCTGGAACTGTGACACAGGAAGGTTTTCTTTAAAAAAAAAGAGAGAGAGAGAGAGATTTGGGAAATCTCTTTTGGACCTGAAAAGTCCAAAAAAATGAGGTGTAGTGAAACTGCTGGTTTTTTGGATCAACGTGGATGGAATGGTTGGTTAAGCAGAATGGACGGAAAGCTTTGGGAGAAAGAAAGCTTCTCATCTCGCGAACACCAGAGGGGCGCATTCGTCAGTTGGGTATCCCAGCCCCACGGTCTTCAAATTTCAAAAGCTTTTCAGAAAAAGGAGCCATTATTCCAAGCCTGAAATCATTACAAAGGACTCTGGCCCACAAAGGACGAAATACTCTCAAAAATTAAATTCTGGCAATATAATTACAAATGATTTTTTGATGAAGAAAAGGGGAAGACATCTATAAAAATCAATGTGGCTAGACTTTCTGATTAATCCCATTTTAAAAGAACATGTACAAGGATGCAAGGAGAGGCCTACTGCAGAGGAGAGACGGACAAGACAGGCTGGTACGAATGTGGGAAAGTAGCAGAGTGCCAGGCCTTGGCGAAAAGTGTCAAGAAGAGGGGCTTTCTGAGATGCAGCCCGAAGGCGAAGCCTATCACAAGGGGCTGTGTCTCGCCACTCCCTAGGCGAGTGGTCTAACAGTTCAGAGACAATGCAGAAAAAAACCAGAATGACTCAGATATTTTTAAAATTTATTTTTAGTCTGTAGTGTGTGTTTCCCAATCTACATTTGAACAAATCCTAAGAATTACAATTCTCTGCCAGAGTAATTATATATATAATGTCAGTATTTTATTATATATTTTTTTAAGATTTTATTTATTAGAAAACATGAGAGCAAGAGAGAAGCAGACTCCCCGCTGAGCAGGGAGTCCCATGCGGGACTCAGCCCCATGCGGGACTCAGTCCCCATGCGAGACTCAATCCCAGGGCCCTGGGATCACGACCTGAGCCGAAGACAGACACTTAACCCACTGAGCCACCCAGGTGCCCCAGTATGAGCATTTTAATTTTTATCCTTTGCCATGTTTTTCTCTGCAAGATTGTTCTCGTTTTGGAAAACAAGTTTAGTGTTCTTTTCCTGTGCTCCTAAACTGCTTTATCAATGTGAGTTAACTATTCCTTGAATATTTGAAATGATTTGTTTTTAAAACAAGGACTCTGGTGTATAGATCCTTTTTTTCCATTTTTTTAAAGATTTTATTTATTTATTTGACAGACAGAGATCACAAGTAGGCAGAGGCAGGCAGAGAGAGGAGGAAGCAGGCTCCCCGCTGAGCAGAGAGCCCAACCTGGGGCCCGATCCCAGGATCCTGGGATCATGACCCAAGCCGAAGGCAGAGGCTTTAACCCACTGAGCCATCCAGGGGCCCCTGGTGTGTAGATCTTTAACATATATATATATATATATATATTTTTTTTTTTTTTACTAAATTTTTTTTTACCGAATTTATTTTACTAAATTTCTTTTATCATTAACCTTTTTGACTTTCCTATGTATTTTGTGTCAGTTTTAGTAATTTATGTCTTCCTAGAATATTTCCATTTCCTGAAATAAAAAGTTAATATTACAGTGTTCAGTGCAGTTTAAGAAATTGTCCCTCTATCCGTGGCTACAAATGGCTATAAATGATAATGTCTCTTTCTTAGACTTTAAACTGTGTTCTTGTGTTTCCTCTTTCTGATCCATTTAACATTTTCTTTTCTTCTTTCTTCTTCTTCTTCTTCTTCTTTTTTTTTTTTTTGGTTTATTGACACTTTTATACTTATTATTCCTCTTGTCTTGTGGTTGTATGTGTCTATGTTCATATTTTTAAACCTCCTGAATGTACATGGTTGAGTTTTTTCGTGTCCATTCTTTTTAATAACAGAAGGCATTTATGAGTTAGAATGTCTCTTTGAGTTTAGCTTTTGCCTCACGGCAAAACTTCAGACATTATTTTTCCTTTCTGAAAAGACCGTGATTGCAGTTTTTAAAAGCTTTTTATTTGGAAATATTTTTGGATTTACAGGAAGTTCGCAAAATTAGTACAGAGCTCCCTGGCGAAGGGACGTAGCATCTTACATAAACTTAGTATGGTTCTCAAAGCTAAGAAATTGGTACGATACTGTTAAGTAAACTATAAGCTTTAGCCAGATTTCATGTGTTTCAACCCTGGGCTCCATATTGACTAGTCAGTTGTCCTGTCTCCTTGACCTCCTCTAGTCTGGCCTGTTCCCCTGTCTGTCTTTGTCTTGCAGAGCCCTCACACTTTTTAATAGTACCAATTGTTATGTATAATGTCCCTCTATTTGAGTTTGATGGTTTCTTTTCTTTTTTTTTTTTTAAAGATTTTTTACTCTTTATTTTATACTCAAGTAGGCAAAGAGGCAGACAGAGAGAGCGGGGGAAGCAGGCTCCCTGCTGAGCAGAGAGCCAGATGTGGGGCTGGATCCCAAGACCCTGGGACCATGACCTGAGTGGAAGGCAGAGACTTAACCCACTGAGCCACCCAGGCACCCTGTCTGATGGTTTCTTATAATTTGACTGAGATTCTAGATTGAGGGCAAGCATACCCACACAGAAGGGATGCGTCCTTTCCTTAGTGTAGGGGATACATGATGTCTGTGTGTCTCATTACTGGATGTTGATAGGATGTTGACTTTGTAACAGTAAAGTGACTGTTTATTCTATTCTATTTATTCTATTTTCCTGCATCATGAGTCTTGCAGACTCTTCAAATCTCCTGTTTCACCTCAAACTTTGGTCACAGAATTTATACATCCATTCATGTATCCCGTCTCCATTTATTGCTGTTGATTTTTTAGTTTTTAATTTTTATTTTTTGCTCTTCATTGCCCTTGCATTTGTTGGTTGGAATTCTCCTGTAAGAAGTAGCTCTCCCCACTCACCACCATTTATTTCAGGCTCATGGATATTCATTTTCTTCTATTGATTAGGACCCCAGATTCTTGTTGTTCACTTCGTTGTTCAGAGGAATCCAGGTTTGGGTATTGGGAACTTTATCACATTAGCTCCTTTCTCGGATTGATGTGGCCCCAGTCTTCCTTCAGCACTTTATCTTACTTTCTGGCACTGCAGGATTCTTGTGGTTCATCATGGGTTTTTTCTGCTCCAGCCCTGGAAGTAGCCCCTTTTCCAAGAAGACCTGGTTCTTTTTACTAAAGAATGGTATTTAGAAACCAAGATCTAGGCACTGGGTGTGCTCATTGCTACTGAGATTTTATTGCTTCTAGACTCTTTTCAGTGGAAAAAAATCGGAAATACATGAGTATATATTAACGTGTGTATAAACAGAGATGTCTCTCTGTCTCTTTTTGTCTCTGTCTCTCTCTCAGGTTATCTATTTTTAAAAACCCCCTCTGTTCATACTGATACCTCTAATTCCAGTACAACACCACAGGACTTGTTCCATCCTCCCTTCCCCTCTCCTTATGTATAATTTCTCCTGCCAGGAGGACAAACCCAGCTTTCGTTGTACACAATATATTTATTTGTTCAACTCTAGAATTCACGGAAAGTATTTATAGAACTGCTAATCCATACACCTGTAAGGGAAAAAAATTACTAGCTAGGGTAAAATACCTATACAGTTCATTTTGCCTTTAGCCTTATGATATCTAGTCAATATGGTTTTCCACAGTTACTTGGGTTAGTTTTCTTCTTTAACCCCTTCATGGTGGTTGCCTTATTAATTTGTAATACAGTTAGGTTTATTTTTTTAAAAGCTCATATTCTTTTCTGGTTGTTGTTACCCACATATCTTGATTTATTTTTTTTGAAAACTCACATATAGTAAAGTTTACTCTTTCCATTGTATGGCTTTTGACAAAAACATTGAATTGTGAGTCCGCTACCACAATGGTGATACAGACCAGTTTAATTATGCCCCAGTCTGCTCCTGCTAACCTGGTGTAGTTGACCCCTCTCCCTTACCCAATCCCTGGCAACCTCTGATCTATGCTTTTGATTGTTGCCTTTGCCTTTTCTGGAATAACCTATGAATGTAACTATACAATATACAGGCTTTTGGTTCTGGCTTCTTTCCCTTAGAAAAGTGCACTTAAGTTTCATTCCTTTGTGTGTGTGTTGGCGGGGAGGGGATCAGCAGTTTGTCCTTCTTATTGTGGAGTAAAGTTACACTGTATGGTGGTACCACAATTTGTTTACTCTTTAGCCAATTGAAGGCTATTTGGGTTGTTCGCAGTTTTGTGCTGTTATGAATAAAAAATCACATGTTGGTGTGGACATATGTTTTCATTCCCCTTGAATAAATTCCTAGACATGATATTGCCAGGTCAAATGACAGGGTCACCAATACTTTCTAGGGTGTTGCCAACATGTTTTCCAAACTCATCTCAACAATTTTCCATTCCCACCAGCAAGGTGTGAGGGTTCCCATTGCTGTGTATCCTTCTCAACACTTGATATCGTCAGTCTTTTTAACCATTCTAGTAGATGAGCCGTGGTGTCTCATTTTGGTTTTAATTTGCATTTCTCAAATGAGCAATGCTGTAGTGTGTCTTTGGTATTCATCTATCGTCTTTGGTGAATGTCTGCTCAAACCTTTTGAGCTTCCATTTCTTCTTCTATCAAGTTATTGTGGTGAGATGGTTATTCTGAATCTTTTAACTGGGGGTTTTTCTTTGACCTATTAAAATTTTCACATATCGGGGTACTTCTTTTTCCCTTCACCCTGGAAGAGTCCGTGGAAACAGCTGCAGTGAGGTGGTCAGATTGACACTGGTAGTCTTCATTCCTTTCTAAAACGGTTTAAGGAATTGACCGTATCTTTCCTGGAGAAGCGAGCAATTGAGGGTAGTGATTGGTGCTTTTGACTCTTGTGTTTTATATCTAGAGAAATGGTAGGCTTTTTCTGTATAGTTCTAGACCTTTGAGCAGTGGACAGTAGGAACTCAAAGGCACGCTGATGTCAGATTGTACATGGAAGACTTTTCTAATAATCATCAATGGAATGGAAATGAAATGGAATGAGCTGTCTATGAGTAAAACTGGTTCAGCTTCAGACATCGGCAGGTAAGGAGAGTCAACTGGTAATGTTGTTGGAGGTAACCTATGTGGGCTAGGGGATTGGGAGCAGGAGACAGCTGTGGTACTTTTGGACGTGAAGATGTAGTGATCCTCATGGTCTTGCATCAGCAGTTGTGACAAAGCTGTAGACATTTCTGAGGGCTCAACCCTGCATCGTGTGTTGTGTCTGAGCTGTGTTTTGGTGACATCATGCTTAAGAGCATACATTCTCCAGTTAGCTGTTATGGTTCATGTCCTGGCTGTGCCTTCTGCCAGCTCAGCTGAGCACGGACAGGCTCCTCACTCAGAGCTCTGTGGTGTGTGCTGGTGCGTGCGCACAAATGAAACATTACGTGGAGTGCCTGCCTGGTGTTCAGTGTGGCTACCCTATACTATTGCAATGGCTTTCCCTCCCAAATGCCTCAATCTCTATGCCTTCATTTTCTGTTTCTTTCTTATTACCTGACATTCTCTGCCACATTCAGGAAGGTGTGATGTCTTGTTTTTTTTTTTTTTGTTGTTGTTGTTGTTGTTTTGCTCAGAGGCTGGGTATTTTGGGGCTCTCTCTTTTGGGAAGTTCCACCCCTGGGGTTCTTTCTGACCTACTCCAGTCATACTATTTCAGCTCTGCTAGATGAGATATTGTGGTTTCCAAAACTGTGCCGAGAGGTGAAACTGCATTCTCCCCTTCATCTTTCTAGGTCAACAGGGAACCCAGATTTACCCAGCCTCATGAATATCCGCCAGCGGTCTTCTTACCTGGCTTTACCTCACATTGCTATCTGATCGGAGCACCAGATAATCACAGTTATGACACTTGACCTGCCCTGTTGAAGCCAGGCTGTCCCTCATTCTCTCCTCAATGGGCTTTGTTATCAGTGTTTGCTTCGTAGGCAAAGAAGATAGCCTGTTTAAATGCCCAGTCTTTCAAGGTTTAGAGCCATGGGGATTTGCCTTTTTCGAAGCTGACTGCCTCACCCATCATCCCCTGTTTCTCATGTTTATCCTGTAGCCCCTTCCCTGCATTTACCGTCAATAAAAGCTCCATTTCAGGGCAGGCCAGAGTCTGTTTCCACTTTTGGCACTCTGGCTGTCACCTAAAGGGGAAAGGTCCCCCACACGACACACTGACATGATATCCTAACAACCTCTTCTACAGAGTGTTTCATAATAATGCCCAGTCACCTGGAGTTGAGTGGAAGAGGGCCAAGACTGGGAATCTCTAAGTGTCTCCATGCTGTCTCAGAACTCATAACTCCATGAAATGGGAAGGGAAAGGTCAATCTCTGCAGGTCCTTGCTTTCAAGTTTAACAGCAAGTCATTCGCAATGAAAGTCAAAACATCTGTATTAGAATGGTCTGAGCCTTTTCTGAAAACTTGTCTTCTCATTAATCAAACATGCTATCCTCTTCTCCACTTGGAAAACGGGAACTGGAGGATCTTAGCGTTAGGTGAAGTGTTGAGAATCTTCTGTTGCTAGCTCTCCTCAGGGTAGGGATTTCTTTAAGAACGTTCCAGAGGGCTCCAAATTCCTTCTCTCTTTTGGGTGGAGAACTTCATGCTTTGTCCTACAAAGTCTGAGGGCTGATTTCTGTTTTTTTTCTTTCTTTTTCCTTTTTTTTTTTTTAAAGATTTTATTTATTTATTTGACAGACAAAGATCACAAGTAGGCAGAGAGGCAGGCAGAGAGAGAGGAGGAAGCAGGCTCCCTGCTGAGCAGAGAGCCCAACGTTGGGCTCGATCCCAGGACTCTGGGATCATGACCTGAGCTGAAGGCAGAGGCTTTAACCCACTGAGCCACCCAGGCGCCCCTCTTTTTCCTTTTTTGAAAAAGGTTTTATTTATTTGTCACAGGCAGGGAGAGCAGCAGGCAGAGGGAGAAGAGATTCCCCATGGAGCAAGGAGCCCAATGGAGGACTCCATCTCAGGACCATGGGATCATGACCTGAGCTGAAAGTAGACACCCAACTGACTGAGCCACCCAGGCATCCCAGGGAGGGCTGATTTCTGTTGCTCGAAATCTCTTTTCTTTGGCAAAATGTCACTGATGACCTCCTATGTGTTCCACCTGACTGTGTTACGCAGAGTTTTTGCCCCTGTGACCTTTGCCCCCTTGATGTTATTCCTGTAAATATGTTACATTACATGGCAGAAACAACTTTGCAGATGTAATTAAGGTTACCACTCAGTTGACTTTGGGAGATTATCCTGGATTATTGGGTGACCCTAATCCAATCACATGAACCTGTAAATGCAGAAATCCTACTCCAGCTGGGAATATAAAATCAGAGATTTAGGGCAGGGACAGGATAGGATGTAGAAAACCATGTGCCAGGGAAACTGGGACCTTGGTCCTACAATCGTGAAGAACAGCTTTCTGCTAGGAACTTGAAAGAGCTTGGGCCCTCTGATTTAAGCCTTGTTGAGACCCCAAGCGAAAGAGCCTGCTGAGTCATGTGGTGCTCAGACTGCTGACTCACAGAAGGTTAGGTAACAAAGGGGTATCATCATTACTTATGATAGGACCTCAGAGGTATCAGTGACCCTTGGCTGTTCTTCATGCTTTATATCCCAATGTTAATCAACACTGGTCCGTTCTACTCTGGAAAGCTCATGGGACAGTCCCTGTCCCCATTCCCAAGTACATCTTACAGTACTTAAGCCCCGTCCTGAATTACAAGCATCCCCTTTACCACCTGTTCCTCTCCATCCTGTGTGTGTCCACTAGGACAGATGGGTGACAGCATCCAGTTTTCTCAGGACTGAGGGGTGTCCCGGGACATGGAGCTTCCAGTTTTAAAACTGGGAAATCATGGCAAACTAGGATGAGTTGGTCACAGTACTGTTGGCTGCCCACTCATGAGTGAGGCTGCTGCTTAACATAAAGACTGGGCATACCGGATATTTGTTCTTATAGCCTTCTTTGCAGTTTGTGCTTTGGTGTATGGTCTAATGTAGGTCATTGGGGTCAAAGGGAAATCTGCTGGGATGCCTCAGAGAAGCCATATACAGAGAGAGAAATGGTCCATCTTACTGCCTTCGAAAGTCTATTTGTGATGCTGTGATGCCTGGCCCTGCAGCAGCCTTCTTGTGATCATGAGAAGGATCAAGTCAATATGCTGATAGAGGAGAAAGGTGGAAGGAGCCTGGGGCGTTGAAGACATGGCTAGCCCACTGCACTTACCCCATAGGTAGCTTCTTTTGGACATCTTGTTATGGGAGATTATATTATTGAAGTCACTTTGAATTAAGTGTTTCTGTTTCTGGCAGTTGAAACCATCCTCATGGATGAGATACTAAGGCTATGGCTCACTCTGCTTCCTGAACACCTATCCCTGCATCTGTGAGAACTTTGGAATCCTCTTCAGCAGCACTTTGATCACAGTGCCATGACATTACGAGCCCCAATTCTTTCTAAGTTGAATTCTCAGCGTATAAAAATGAGTTTTCTCTCAAACACACGGGAGCTAAAGCAGACAGCAGGGTGGCATAGAGACTTTGACAAGGGAGTTTAAGAGAGAGATAGGCAGTTGAGGGAAGGCAAGGTGGGAATCGAGTATTGTTTTCTTATATCTTTGAGCCACGAAGGCATCGAGAGATGGTAACAAGTTGACAATGCCTGCTGTGGTGAGGACATTATCTAGGGTGGTACTCAGGAGATGCAACCCGCAGCTTGTGGGGTAGAGGGGGTGGGAGGCGTGGGAGGTGCTTACCTGGCACCATGTGACATATGGTTACATAGTCAGCATGTCTGACTGCGCCACTCCGAGTCTGAGGGGCAGGCAGAGTCAGCTGAGGAGCCACGAATCTGGAATCAAACACCAGAAGGAGAGTTGGTGTCGTTGACACGAAGCTCGGAACCATATGTCGCTGACGAGACCCAGCGAGTCTCACTGTTCTTAACAGATGTTGACACAGCGCAGGGGTTGAGTGAAAACGAATTCCCACTGATTTTAGAGAAATGCCATTGGCATTCTTCATTCTCAGTGGAAAGCCTTTGTCGCTGTGACCTCGAACATATTTTGACCAGTTTCCGTGGGCTCATCCGTGTCTCTGACCTCCTCACCTGATCAGCAGGTCTTCAGTTTGGATACTGTCCAATTTGCCCAACCTGAGGTTTTTGGGGAGCTCACTCTCCCAGTTGGGGATTGGGTTGCAGGGCAGAAGATGGGTATGTGTGCTGCTGAAGGGACAGGAACGTCTCCATGTTGGGGTTCTCTGCTCATCAGGGACAAGTGAAAGGTAATAGCTGTTTTTGCAGATGTGAATCTAATCTTGTTGCTTTGTTGCCCCAAAACGTCGAGTACCTTCCACTGCCTTTAGAATCAGCCCTTGCCGTGATGTACAAGGCCTTTCGCAGACTGTCCTCAGTTTACCCTTGACCTTCTGCTGTTAACCTCCAACACCTGTCGACAGTGTACCAAGAGGAGTATTTCCCAACCCAGCTCCGACCTTCTCACTTATGTACCTTTACGATAACCATTCCCCTCTGGATTCCTGGTGAAGTCCTGCGGTGGGTATCTTTCCAAAGCCGGTGCCTCTCCATGATTTCCCTTTGTATGTGCTCCTTGGAAGCAGGTCATCACCTGGCAGAATGCCTGGCACCTACAGTGTGCTCAGTAAGGGGTCTTTGGACTGAGTTCAGATGAAGTGAGTTCAAGTCCACCTCTTTGTAATTTGAATTTGAATATTGGCCGTCTTCTCTGAGCACATGTGAGACCTATCTGTTGGTCTTCCACAGGACTGATTAAGTTTTGAAGGATAGCCAGGGGCACCTTTTTTTAAGATTTTTAAAATTTATTATTAATTATTTTAACTTTTTTTTAAAAGAATTTATTTATTTGACAGAGAGAGATCACAAGGAGGCAGAGAGGAGGGCAGAGAGAAGTAGGGAAGCAGGCTTCCTGCAGAGCAGAGAGCCCAATGCGGGGCTCGATCCCCACTCTGAGACCATGACCTGAACCAGAGGCAGAGGCTTACCCCACTGAGCCACCCAGGCGCCCCAAGATTTTATTTTTAAGTAAAAACTACACCTAATGTGGAGCTCAAACTCAAAAGCCAAGATCAAGAGTGTCATGGCCCCCTGACTGAGCCAGCCAGGCACCGGGCCTGGGCTTTTATTACCCCTTTGCATTTTCATTCTGCAAGTGATCACAATAATTACACAGATTCCTAATGAGCAGCCCTTACCAGTGTGCAGAGCTTTTAAAGTGTTACTTTGTTTGACCCCCAGATGACTCCATGAGGATGGTGAAGCAGATACAAATCCGTCATTATCCCCAGGTTAGAGATGGAGAAATTGAATTTAAGCAGGGACAAGCGACTTGTGCCAGGTCACATAGGGGGATTTGAATTCACCTGAATCACATTCCCGTGTGTTTTTACATGCTTTTTTTTTTTTTTTTTAAACGTACATTCTGGCCATCTTGGTGCCTCTACTCTGAATCCCCTCCAGCTTAAAGAAGAAATTTCACCTTTGGTGCTCAGGTTAGGAGAGCGTTTTTTTCTTCTGTGCTGTGGTTGTCTTATTTTGTCAGTAGTTGGAAGCTGAGTGGAGTTACAGAGCTTGGTTCAGGTAGGGCACAACATACCAGAACACAGCACGGTGATCAGAGGACCCATGAGTTTCAGGGAGTTTGCCGAGTGTTACCGATCAGGCCCTAGGAATATGAAGTCTTGCTTCCCAACCCCCAGCAGTTGGGGTCTTCATCTGAGAGCTGCCAGGTTTTGCTTCAAGCTGACCTCTGGCAGAGCATAAAGGGATAAGCACCCTAATTATTCACAGGTCCTGCAACAAAAGTGCATAATGTTGGCCAGCTGAGTCCAGTGGCCTCCTGAACTCGGAGAATCACTCTACCAGGTCTGTGGCAGTGCCACTTTTTGATGAAACCACCACAAGGCTTGAATTCCTCTTTCTTCTTTTAAGTTGTGTATGTGCAACAAGTGTGTACTTTGTTGTGTATGTGTTGTTTCTCTGTGGGTTGGGTGTGTCGGATGTGTGCATTGGGTGTGTTGTGTATATTATATCTCTGTGTGTTGTATCTTTGTGTTGGGTGTGTTGTATGTATTGTATCTCTGTGTTGTGGGTGTGTATCTATGTGTTGGGTGTTGTATCTCTGTGTTGGATGTGTGTGTGTTGTATCTCTGTTGTATTGTGTTGGGAGGTGTGTGTCAGGTGTCTGTCGGTTTCGTTGGATGTATGTATATTGTATCTCTGTGTGTTGTGTGTGCTGTATCTCTGTTGGATGTGTGTTTTGGGTGTGTTATATCTCTGTTGGGTGTATTGTGTGTATTGTATCTCTGTGTTGTGTATGTTGTATCTCTGTGTTGGGTGTATTTTGTTGTGTGTGTTGTATCTCTGTTGGGTGTGTTGTAACTGTGTGTTATGTGTATTGTATCTGTGTTGTGTATGTTGTATCTCTGTGTTGTGTATGTTGTATCTCTGTGTGTTGGATGTGTGTGTATTATATCTCTGTGTTGTATTGTGTTGGGAGGTGTGTGTGTGTGTATGTGTGTTGTCAGGAGAGGGAGAAGGGATACAGGAGGAAGGAATCAGTCCTCTCACCAGGAATGGCAGGGATGTTGAAAAATCTTCTCTAAATCGCTAATCTCTTCACCCAAGATTAAGCAAATAAAATTGTTTCCTCGAAGAAGTCAGATTCTTGATGACTCCAAAGAAACAGCAGCAAAGTGAGTCAAGAAGCTTAGCTTCCTATCAGCAAAGAGATAAAGGGGCTTCGGCTCTGAGTGACAGTTTGAGCAATATACCCTAATCCGATTACCAGGGGATTCGGTGTCAGTCTATATTAATGGTGGGTTTTTAAAAAATGGATGCTGAAGAGTTAGTGTTCATCATCCACAGAGTTCAGTTCTTCCTCAGGGAGAAATAAGCCTCCCCTGGAACTCAGGGTGAAGGGGCAGAAGATGGGTGAGGCTGGGTGAGGGGCAGCGGACTCATCTCTTACAAGAGTCCTTTGTTCATTGGGTCCTTTGTTGAAGCTGTCAGCTTGTCCTCAGCCCAGAAGAGAGAGAGAGAGAGAGGGGTGAGGGGAGACAGAGCCAAGTCAGGGGGCTGGATTCAACACAAGTAAATTCTGCTTTGAGTTTTCTAGGTGGAGAGTTTTCACGTTGAGCACTTTTGCCGTGTCCTTTCCCCTCCAGGCTGAAACAACCCTTCATTTAGAGACTGTCCTCTGGGATTTAGCATCTTTTAATGCTTTATTTATTTGAGAGAGAAGGAAGGCAACGTGGTGTGAAAGAATAGAAAAGGTGTATTTCCGTTACAGATTAATTAATCTCTGGGGGCTTCGGTGGAAATCCTGGTGTGAGGTTAGGCATGAGAATGCAATTTACAAGTAGCAGACGTGCTCTGGAGTCCCGAATTCCAACCTTCTGACTCCTGTGTTTCAAATCCAAACCAGGTCCTTTAAGACCGAGGCTTGTTACCTAGCTGGAACACTGATGTTTTGTGTACTTCCTCAATGAGGGGCTTATTTCTTAAGCAGATATCCAGAATTTGTAGGGGCTGGATTATATTTTGAATCTAATTTCACCTGGAAATTGGCTGGCAAATAATTGAAGGGTTTCCCCCGTTAGCTTGGACAGTGAGGGAGTACCTTGTGATTCCTTAAGCAGCAAGCCTGGATATAGTCTTTAAGGTAAGAGATGCCTGATGTTCCTCTAAGAATTGAGAATGACATCCAATGTGTACTGAGAACTCAGTACCCACCTGAATGACAATGATTTGCTTCTAGCTCTGCTTAGAAATCAAATTTAAGGGGACAAGGCAGGAGCCCATCACATTTCCATGGCACCTCTTGATCTCCGAGAACCCATAAATGGGAGTCTGTTTTTCCTAACACATACACAAAGGTAAGGCCGTTTCACGTGGAGGGTTTTCTTGTTTTAAGAGCTGGGACCAGGAGACAGGTCTTGGGTAAAGGCATTGATCACTGCCTGCGCTCAGAGGATTCTCCAGAAGGTTCTACAGGGTGGGCAATAATTCCCAAACCTAGTAGGAATTCAGAAGCACCTTGGGCCTGCTTATAGGAAATAGACATTCCTGGCCCAATTCTAGACTGCATCAGAGTATCAAGGAGTAGGGCTCAGGGACATGGAATTATAAGGGTTATACATTTAATGCTGGTTGCAGCGAGGTTGACCAGCAGGTTGTCATCCACTGGTGTAGGATATCTGAGGGTAGAAGAGGATCCTTCAGGGAATGTAGCAGAGGGTCTCAAGATGGTTTGGCCTTTACTACTGAACGATGGCCAACCTTTTCTTTTGCTTAAACCACCTTTTAAGATGTACGATGGCTAGTTTGAGACTCAATCTGTGAAGAGCCATGGCTTGTGTCAGAAATGTAAATATTTGTGTTGTTCAGATCCTTTTATATTCTACCACTGACAGATGTCAGACTAAGACAGAATAAGTGATTTGCTCAGGCTCACCCTTCGTGTAAGCAGCAGTAAGGTTCAAACTTTGCTTTCTCAGATCCCAAAGTCCATGATCTTTCTTCTACAACATGCCTCCAAGTAAAGAGAAAAGGCACGGGTCTTTTGTTCCATGGTTTCTCTCATTTAGATGGATTTTCAACCAAGAGCATGTCTTGTTACCTTCAAGTCTTTGTTGTAGGTATTTGGGAACACAGATTGCTCTGGAAAGGAAAGGGGTCAGTGTTTCAGCATTTTGCAGGCACATCCTCGATGAACCAGAGCCTGTGGGCCACTGGAATTCTCTGTGGAAGCCTGGCCCACTAGTACAGGCTGTTTTCCTGTTTATATATGTGATTGGCTAGTTTTCTTATCTCAAACGCAAGATTCGTGTTACATACAGAGCCTTTTAAAGAAGATAGGCTCCTTCAGGACGAACTTCTTCTTCTCTGTGGAGTTCAAAGTTGCATGCGGCTAAGGACATTTGAAAAGGGGTGGAGTGTGCTGCATTCAGAAATAAATGTGGGGTCTCGAGTCAAGGATGGGAGAGGCTGGAAACACAGATGCACGTGAAACATGTGTGGTTCTGCAGGCTGGAGTGGAAATGACTTTGGGGATGGAGAACTGCTGTGTGGTCTGAGTGATTGAAGAGTTGGTGGCCCTGATTGGGGACCTTGGGCAGCAGGAGTTCTAGAAGGGAACAAAGGTAATGGAAATGGGATGCAAGGAGAGGGGAGCATAGAACAGCCCATTCTTCAAAACAGCCAATGCAGAGGTGGGTAAGGTATCATTGACATTTGGAAGGTCTCTTCCAAATCTATGTCAAGGGCTGTGCCAGGTGCCAAGAAAGAACTGGGAGAGCCTGAACCCTGGGTGTGGCTTCTGATAGAATCCTTGCCTCCTTCCTGGTCTCTTGGGGTGGGGCAGGAAGGGAGGCAGTCCTTGGAGCACCCCATTTGAACGGATAGTGGGTTTATTCCATTGTGTTGAAAAAGCTGTGTATAAAAACCTCAAAAGATAGGAGACTTTCGAAAATGGGTATGCGAAGAAGAGAAAAGAGCACAGTTAAGTCACAGCCCGTAGATGTCAGTAGCACCAAAGGATCTGGCTCTCGGAAGTTGAATTCTGAGCTGGCTTCCAGGAGCAAGAATGGGACTTTTTTGATTCTGCTTGTATTCTTTGTCTGCAGCCAAGCTGCCTAAGCCCATTCAAGGAAGGAATCGTACCCTTTGGATTTCTATATCAAAGACGGACTGGGGTTCTCCCCTGGCCTTGGTGGCCATTTGACAGCCAATGTCCCACCTCAGATCAATGCCTTTGCCAGTTACCACGACGGAGATCTCCTGACTTATCTGCCTTGACAGTTTTATTCTTTTCAAACAATGTGCCAGGGAAATTTTAGGGAGGAGAAACCCATAGCCTTTGGGCTCTAGAGATGCGATGCGACTATATTACTAGCCCAGCACCTCCCTCCATGTTTTCTTTTGGCATCAGATTTAAGTGCAGTCTACAATGAAAAACTCTGAAAACAAGATATGTGGGCATTTTGAGTTGTAACCATTGCCAGCTCTTCAAGTGTTTTTTTGTTTTGAGATTTTGTAACCAACAAAGGCTTGAATTGGGGATAAATTATTCTCTGGATGCAGGCTCCAGTCAGAAAAAAAATCTAGTCCATCCTTCCTTTGCATCCAGCCATCTTTCCTTCCTACCTTCCTTCCCTCCATCCGTCCGTCCTGTCCTTCCTTCTTCCTTCCTACTCTCTCCCCTCCTCTTTCCATTTCTTTTTTCCTTTCCTTCCATTTTTCTCTTCTGCATGAGCAACAAGCTTGGGAACACGAAATAAACTTCACCTAAATGTCACCAGGATATTCTAGTGCCATTAGATGTCTTAGTCACAAAGGGCGTTAGCTAGAAACCAGATGTAGAACCTCCGTTCCTACAGTATGTGCCACTCAAATACACTTTCTTACTATTTTTAAGACTCAGATTCTCACTGTAGATAAAACTTCTAAACATCTGAGCAAGAGAAGATGCTAGCCTTTCTAAGAACTCTGACTATGTTTGGATGGTAAAGAGGCTTCTAAGTCATTCAGGGGTTAAACCATGCATATCTGTGTATGATTATGTGATGACTACTCACACCCATTTAACATTGTTTCCTCCTTTGGTTGCCATACGTGTACACCAGTGTTTCCGGCTCATTCCGCTGAAAAGCCAACAGGGGTTTCACTCTAAGTAAGTGTTCTGTGGTCTTCTCAGTTTTGGAAATGCTGCAGCATAGTGTAGAAGCCCAGACAGATCTCTGGATC
This sequence comes from Neogale vison, assembly GCF_020171115.1. NCBI lineage: Eukaryota > Metazoa > Chordata > Mammalia > Carnivora > Mustelidae > Neogale > Neogale vison. The sequence goes on from NC_058095.1 coordinate 61,066,852, forward strand.
TAACATTCTGGAGTCCGTAAATCTCTTGATTAGGTTCATCCTTGGGTTTCCCTCACGTAGTTGAGCAGAGAACGTTATTTTGCGTATCATTTATTAATGGTTCTGGTTCCAGAGTTGGCTGGTCCATCCAGGTGTTTCTTTTCCCTCATCAGGCCTCCCTTGGCATCTTGGAGTCTTTCTTCTTTTCTTTCTGGGACTTTCTTCTTGTGCATTGTCTTAAGGTTTTCATCCACTTTTATGGATTTGTACAGAAAGTAACCTCAACTCTATGGAAGGTCATGATTTTCCTCCAGTTTCTTGTCTTTCTCAGAAATCCATCTGGAATTCTGTCTCCCTCTACCCCCTACCCTATTCCCCTCAGCTGCACTGATTTAATCTTTTTCTGCAATTCAGCTTTTACTTCTTCTTTCTTTACATGTTGATGACACTGACATTCTCCCTCAACCAAGGGAAATCTTGAAGTTGCATTTATTTTTATTTTTTTAAAGATCTTATTTATTTATTTATTTATTTATTTATTATTTATTTGACAGAGAAATCACAAGTAAGCAGAGAGGCAGGCAGAGGGGGAAGCAGGCTTCCCCCTGAGCAGAGAGCCCAATGTAGGGCTTGATCTCAGGACCCTGGGATCATGACCTGAGCTGAAGGCAGAGGCTCACCCCACTGAGCAGCCAGGTGCCCCTTGAAGTTGCATTTAACACCCTACCCCTCCCTACCCTTGGAAAAATAATTGCTGACATTTTCATAAATATCTTGAGAACTCTTGCTTCTAGGCAGAAACATTTTGCGTTCAAAGGGTGATACGAATAAGAAGCATTCAGTCTGTGGATTTCAGTTGGTTGGCTCGCTGGTTGGTGTCAGAAAATGTTAAGTCTAATTGGGATGACATTTCTTAGAGAACTCTGCTGGGATTCTCCTCTCCTCCCCAATTTAGAGCCAAACAAGCAAATGGGGAAAAAAAAAATGATCGGGGGAGTTAAAAGAGGAAGAGGTTACCCAAACTGGAAAGAGGTGGAAGGTCGACGAGGGGTACATGCTGGAGAATTCTAGGAACAGTCAAGTTGGGAATGTATCCAGTTGTGTGCAATGCCGGCGAATGACGTGCTCTGCCGTCTGCAAGGGGTCCTGGTGTCTCTGGCTCCGTGTTTTATTGTGGCCGTGAAACCGCTGTACAAACGATGGATGGAAATTCACGTGGACACACAAGTGCTTCAGCAAGGTGCGACTTCTTGAAGCCTCCCTCGCCTCCTCTTCTGCTTGTTTTTCTGTATAGACTCCTTTGTTCCAGGAACTTGGTATCGATATTGACATCTCGCTGACCTCAGTGTATACTTAGTAACCAGATTCTGATGGCAGGTGGCAGCCTTGACACGACGCAGGGCTAGGAGCACATTCTAGATTCCCATGGAAACTGCCCAGATCCTGTATTTTGCTATAAAACCCCTCAGCCTTTTACCCCGGGTGGGCGTGTCCTCTTGGAGGCATTAGCCTGCTCTAGCCTCCGGTGCCTTCTTTCTTTATACCCAATTTTCTTCTTTCTTTATACCCAAACTCTGTCTTCTTGTTACATATTTTGGCTTCGGAGCACAGAGGTCAGTTTTCAGCAACAGCTGCAATGCTTAGAATTGAGGTTCATCATATATGAACCCCCTTTGTGGTCTGGTGAACTCAGCAGGCGGGGGCTCCCAGCGTTCCCACCATCTTGCTCTTTAAAAGAAACATTGAAGGGCACCTCAGTCGGTAAAGCATCTGCCCTTTTGGCTCAGGTCATGATCCCAGGGTCCTGGGGTTAAACCCCATGTAGGGCTTCCTGCTCAGCTGGGAGCCTGATTCTCTCTCTCCTCACTTTCTCTCTCTCTTGCTATTTCTGTCTCCCACTCTCAAATAAATAAATAAAATCTTAAAAAAAAAATGTAAAAAAAAAAAGTTTGACTGCAGTAGTTACACTGGCCATAGAAATGATTTCTTTGAATTCCCTCCCTTAGCTCCTTAATTGTTTTTCCTTCTTACAAAAGCAGGATATGCTCAACAAAGAAAAATACAAATAGACCAAGAGTATAAATAAATAATACCCATAATTCCATGCAACCAGGTGGCTTGGTATATAGTATGTATCTTGCCATTCATAGTTTTGTTCACACACATACGAGTGCCTACACATGCTTCTTTACAAAGATCATTCTTTTTTTTTTTTTTGAAGATTTGCTTATTTATTTATTTGACAGAGATCACAAGTAGGCAGAGAGGCAGGCAGAGAGAGGGGGAAGCAGTCTCCCTGCTGAACAGAGAACCCGATGCAGGACTCGATCCCAGGACCCTGAGATCATGACCTGAGCCGAAGGCAGAGTCTTGACCTACTGAGCCATCCAGGCACCTCTAGATGAAATTTTTAAAGTGGATTTTCTAGGGTGAGGGGCACGTACACTTTGAAATTCTAAAACATGTATTCTGACAAAATTACTCTTTCCAAGATACCAACTACTGTTGTTCCTTCTTTCTGTTAATATAAATTTTGTGTAGATATTAAATTAAAAATCTCATTTTATGGTGATGTTTATATTTGTTTCATTAGTAATAAGGTTGAATAAATCATTGTCTTCATTGATTATTATAACATTACCAACTAGTAGCTCATGTGAGCTCCTAGTTCCTGTGTTTTTCTGTTAGAGTATTTAATTATTTGTTACTCAGTTTGAAAGACTCTTATATATCTGTGGTTAACATTTCATTGTGGGTGTGTTTATTTGGCATTATGCTGTGCTAGACACTATTCTAGGCTTTTCTGCACATTATCTTTGTTAAGCCTTATGACTTTTTTTTTTTTTTAAGATCTTATTTATTAGAGAGAGGGACAGTAAAAGAGGGAAATTTACACAAGCAGGGAGAGTTGGAGAGGGAGAAACGGGAGCCCTACGTGGGACTCGATCCCAAGATGCTGGGGTCATGACCTGAGCCAAAGGCAGATGCCACAGAGGGACCCCATGACCATTTTTTAATCAAGGGGACAATGAGGTGGTAAAGCAATTAAAAGTGTTTATTTGGGATGTTAGGCATTGCAATCCAGCAGACACATTAGAAATTGAAATTGACAAGTACTCTAAATTGGGGAAGGGGAGGGCAGATTGATGAAGTCAAGAACCACAAGGTTACAGTGGTTCATAAGTTATGTAGTAGGAATTATGATCCATGCTGGCAGAGTTGAACTGACTAATACAGGATTGTTATATTATGTCTATTTTAGCCCGAAGTGGAGGGATGTGTTCCAGGAGGCTTCCCAGGTTAACTGACAAAAGTCCAAGGTCCACCAAGCATTGGGAGAATTGAAACAACAGCCTACTTCCCCAGTGTCTCCACACCCTGTCCTGGATGGCTCCTTACCTCCCTTTGGAAAACTCTTTCATGCCATCTATAAGGTAGATACAATGATTATTTCCACTGGTTTTTGCTGGAGAAACTGAGGCAGCTTATGAAATTCATCCAAAAAGGTATGTGGTTTGTGCATTTAAGAGCTACGATGTCACCAACGAAATCTGGCTCTAAACCTCCTTGATATTCAGCCATCAAAGGGAATTAATTAAAGATATTAACTATTTGTGTGTGTTCTAGTTACATCTGTGTCCTTTTTATCTGCCCACAGAATATTTTTATATGTAACCAAATCTATTAGTTGATTTCCTTTCTGTTTTTTGCTTTTGGTATCATAGGCAGGCTTCTTTTTTCCTAATAAAATTTATAATGCCATTTCTTTCATTCTTTCATATTTGTTTCATATATGAATGCTTTTGTTGTGTCCTGTCCTATTAATCTGCCTATTTCTTTGCTGGTGCCTTTTTTTTTTTTTTTTTTTTGGTAGTTTAAAATACATTTTAACACTGATACAGAAATGTATAAAGAAAACTTCTTAGAGCTGGTATGGTATCTTCAGGCATTTCTAAATATTCTAAATATTTCTAAATATTCCTTGTATTTATTTTTAAGTCCTTAAATTGGTTCATTACTGTTTTGAAGCCAGTCTTTTCTTTTCCGTTGCATTTTTTTATTGGTTCTCATTCCGATACTTTGGCAAGGGATGGGGGAAGCGCTGATCTCCTTTGTTCCAGTCATATGATTTAGCGGGAGCTGCCATGTTTTAATACACTCCACGGTCCAATTGACTGGACGAGAGGTGGGCATCCCCCACCTGGCAAGGATAGTCAGTGTCTTTTCCCATCTTGAAACTTGGGACCTAGAGAGCAAGTCTTTTTTGATGATAAGTCCCACTTCCTGGGGCTCTCATGGGAGGTCAGAAAAGGGAGTTAGGAATGCCATGTTTCAAACCAGGTGGAGGAACCCAAGTTCCAAGGCAAGACATGGAAGTTGGTGCACAGATCACGGCAAATAAGAGGTGGAGAGAGACCATCCAGGCTAGGAGATTAGTGGCCTGGGGCTCCTAGCCATTCTTGACTTTCCCTGACAGCTCATAGGACCAGAGGACCAAAGCTCACCCAGGCTACAAATTATCCTTCCAGTAAATTCTCTTTCGTCTGACTTTGTCCAGACTGATTTCAGTCATTGGCCACCAAAGCAATCCTGAATGATACACTGGTTATTAGAGGAATGTAAATTGGCTATTGATTTTCATAGGTTTCTGTTAAAGTGACCAGACCAAAATCATGTGTTATATTCAAATTTGTTCATTTGGGTTTTTTTGATTTCTAAGAATTAATGCATTTTATTTGTGAATGATGAGAATTTTCTGTAATTCTAACATATTTTCATATACATGCATATTTACATATAAATATATGCATGTACATATGCAGAAATATTTCTTTCTGATGGTATTTATGAAGACTTCTGAGTTGACTTTGACTAACAGGATTTCTGCCATCATGCTATTGATTTTAATAGAAGGTCTCTAGACTCCCGGAGTTAAGAGTGATATTTGCAGTTGGTTTCAGATAGATATAATGTATTCAATGTATTCAATTAATTGAATTCTTATAGCTTTATGCTACAAAAAGCCAAGCTTTTAGAGAAGTTAGCAACATATTTTTCCATTAAGAAAATCTTTTTAGCAACTAAAAGTATGATTATATGTTTTAGAAAATCTCCTTTAATCCATTAATATAGTTAATTATGTTCATAGATTTTTTCCAAGGATTGATTCATTTTTGCAATTCTGGGGAAAGATTATAGTGTTTTTCATTGTGTGTGATTTATTTACTCTGTGGCTAAGTTTGCTTTGCATATATTTCTCTTATTGGTTTCCCTCTATATTCATAACTAAAAATTTGTCTAAAAATGGTTTTAAGGCAGTGTTTTTCAGATTTTGGTATCTAGATTATGCTAGCTCTCTATTGGTTACTTGTTCTGGGACAATTAAAATGTCACTTCAATGATCTATCTCTTGATGTTAACTAGAACTCGCTGGTGAACTGTCTGAACCCAGCATCATTGAGGATTCTTTAATATCATGAAAAAAATTTTTTTTGATAGCTATTTCTGTTTTCAAACTTGGGTCAACCTTGGAACTTTAGTTTAGTGTTTTTTTGTTTTTTGTTTTTTTTAAGATTATACTTATAAGTAATCTCGACACCCAATGTGGGGCTTGAACTCACAAAACCCTGATATCAGGAGTCACATGCTCTACCATCTCAGCCAGACAGATCCCCCGAAACTTTAGTTTTTGATGGAAAATATTTATTTCATTGAAATTATCACATTTATTAGTAAATGCATACATAGCAACTTATATTTTTCCTGTATCTGTGGCTTCAAGCCTCTTTCTCACGTATGATTTTATTTTAGGTTCCTTTTTTTTTTTTCTTGAAAAATTTTATATTTAAGTAATGTCTATACCTATTGTGGGGCTGGAACTCACAACCTTGAGATCAAGAGTTTCACACTCTACTGACTGAGCCAGCCAGATGCCCCTTATTTTAGATTCTTAATTTCACTAGAGCTGTGTTCATTTTATGGCTAGACCAGTAAATCAGCTTTTGGATTTATTAACCTATCCAGCTTTTATCTCTAATTCATGCATTTTACTTTTATTTTTATTAGTACCTCCCTAGTACTTATCTCTATTTTGTTTCCTTTTATTAATTTCCTCTGCTGTATGCCTGGGTCATATATTTTCCATCTGTCTAGTTTATAATAAAATAATTTAAAGGTTTGAGTTTTTCCTGGAATTTGGCTTTGTTTATGCCCAATTTTTTAAAAAGATTTTATTTATTTATTTGACAGACAGTGAGAGAGGGAACACAAGCCAGGGGGAGTGTGAGAGGGAGAAGCAGGCTCCCTGCTGAGCAGGGAGCCCAATGTGGGGCTTGATCCCAGGACCCTGGGATCATGACCTCTGAGTTGAAGGCAGACACTTCATGACAGAGCCACCCAGGCGCCCCTGCCCAATAAGTTTTGATGTTTAATATTTACATTGTTATTTAACTCTTACGTCTTGACTTCCTCTTTAAATTAGGAATTATCACAGTAGTTTAACTTTTTAATGTGGTAGAATTTTTCATTTAAATTTTTGTTTCTAACGTCTAGTTTTATTGTTGTAATGCCAGGGAATATGGCATGGATTATTTGTTTTGGAGGGCATTTATTTGCATTTTCTTTGGTCTAAAATATGGTTAATAGTGTTAATTAATAAAAACGTGAATATTCATCTCTTCATTTAGACTCACTAATTATATTGTTCATGCTTTCTCTGTGCTTTTTGGGGGGAGTTACTTAATCTTACAAAGACTTAGAGAGTTGAATCAGAATTTTCTACTTCTTTGTTGTTGGTGGTGTTTTCAAACATCACAACTAATTTTAACTTTGTATAATGTTCAATCTGTCCCATCCCACACCACCTTATCACATCCACAAACATTCGAATCAATTGTGACTTCTCTGTCATTTATAAACTTTTTGGAGCCCTTTTTCAAGTATGATACAAATGTGGCCATTTGAACTGGCACCAGATATTCCATTGACAATCATGAGTAAGAGTTTCTGTGACAGAGCTTGGATGTGCCAGACATTGTGGGCTAAGTGTGGTGGGCTGCCTGGGCAGCTACTGTGGACAACTCTTTACACATGTTTGTCTGTAAAAAGGATTTGAAGTGAGAATGAGATTGGATGAGGGACAGGTGTTCATGAGAGTTTTGAAATTAAAAAACAATTTTTTTTAAATGAGCGAGAATTAAGCATATGTAAGTGCTGACGGGGGAAAAAAAAACCAGGATAGAATTCAGTGTTGAAATCTCTGGTGAGAAGGGAGATCATGGATAGAACTTTATCTTTGAAGAAAATAGTGAAAATGGGATCCAGATTATAAGTGGAGGGATTAACTTCTTGTAGGAGGAGAGACATCTCTCTTGTCCAGCTATTAGGAAGTCAACATGACGTTGAGGGATACTGGTAAGTTTGCAGAGGGGCTGGCAGGAAAGTTTCCATCTTATTATGTCCGTTTTACTTAAGTAGGAGGTCAGTCGTCTGTGGAGAACTAGAAGGAGGGTGGGGTGTACATTTTCTATGGTGTGGGTTTGAGATGGTGACAGGAGGTATATTTGATGTGTGAAACAGACAAATTCTCACAGAGTGCTGATGCTGAAGACTGGGGAGACATTTCTTGTGGATTTGAGGTCCTACCTCTCCAGGTTATGTGATTTCTTTCACTGTTCCTTAGAAGTCTGGAAGTACGAACAACAAGTCAAGGGTAAGCTAATCCATGGTGTGAATTTTGCTGGGCTGATATAACGGAATAACAACACAAGAGAGTTGGAGATTTTTCTCTGAGTGGCTGAATGAGAAATAGAGGAGAGATACCGAAGGAAAAACCAGGAATGGGCTAAAAGTAAGCAGATGTGGAGAAGGTCCAGCAATTTCATTCATAATGAAGTCAAATAACATGTCCTGAGTAATGAGGAAAAAACAAACAAACCCCAAAACATTCTATTGAGAGAAAATGGAGAGGTTGGGTTGACAGAATAATTTGGGGGGGCAGGGACATGACAATATAGACATGAGTGTATTGGAAAGGATAGATGAACCAAGTGTCTTTCATTTTTTATAGTGATTAAGGATAATTAGGGCTGTGTGACATTGTGTTATTGTCTACAAATAGTTCTTGACTGTCTTTGTTGTTGTTCTCTGTGATAAAAGGCCTGACTGTATAGTCTTTGAAATAACAAATTTCCAACACTCACCCAAGAAGAGGTAGAGAATTCAGAAAGATGTACATAAATTAAAGAAATGTAATTTGGGACAGGAACTTCCCACAAAGAAAACTTCAGTTCTAATTTGTTTGGTGAATGACACAAACATTTTAGAAAGAAATAATACCAGTCTCACACAAATTCTTTCAGAAGACAGCTAATTCCACAAGGCCTTTGGTACTATGATGGAAAAAAAAAAAAAATCAGAAAAGTTTTACTAGGAAATGAATGCACACAATCTTGTCTAATTTTGGAAGCAAAGTGGTGTTGGGCCTGGTTAATGTTTGGGTGGGAAAATCAAATCCAATAATACATGAAAAGAATAGAACATTGTGACCAACAGGTATTTATCCTGAGAATGCAAGGTTGGTTTAACATCTGAAAATCAATCAACATAATTCAATATATTAAACCAAAAAAGACCATCATAGTTTTCCTCATGTAGAACCTGAGCATATTTCATTAGATTTATACCTAAGTATTTTATGTTATGTAAGTTTTTATTTGTAATAGATTTTTATTTTAAAAAATTATTTAAAAAATTTTAAAAATTATTAAAAGTATTTATTTTATTTAAAATAAATTAAAATAAATTTTTATTTATTTCAATTTTATGTATTCATTTCAATTTTATTTTATTTAAAATAAGTTAAAATAAATTTTTATTTTAATTTTATGTATTTATTTCAATTTTATTTATTTTATTTAAAATAAAATAAATTTTTATTTATTTCAATGTAAATATGATTTTTTTTCATTTTATGTTCTGCTTGTTCATTGTCAGTGTATAGGAAAGTAACTGGCTTTTGTATATAACCCTTCTATCTACACTTGGTATAATTGCTTATTACTTCCATTTTTTTTTTTTGTCTGTTCTTTTTGGTTCTTTACATAGATGATTATTTATTTGTGTACAAAGATAGTTTATTTCTTCCTTTCCAATCAGTATATTTTTAATTTCCTTTTCTTGTCTGATTGCATTAGCTTCCTCACTAAGTAGTATAGTTGACAAAGTGGTAAGAGGGGACATCCTTGCTTTTGTTCCCAATCTTAGTGAGAAAGCTGTTTTCCACCGTTAAGTATGGTATTTGGTAGAATTTTTGTGGATATTCTCTATCTCATTGAGAGTCCTTTTATATTTCTGGTGTGCTGAGAGTTTTTACTGTGAATGGGTGTTGGGTCTTATCAGCTGTTTTTTGGGCATCTTTTGATAGGATCTTGACTGTGATTCTATTGATAGGATATAGATTGTGATTCTTTTCTTCTCCAGCATGTCGATTACATCAACTGAGTTTCAAAGGTGGAATCAGTCTTTCATACCCGGGATAAATCCCACTTTGTTATGGTGGATAATTCTTTTTATAATAGTTGGATTTGGTTTGTCAGTATTTTGTGGAGGATTTTGGTATCTCTGTTCATGAGAGATATTGATCTTATGGGTTTGCTGCTTGCTCGATCTGTTCTTTTCTGATAGAGGGGTTTTGAAGTCTTCAGCTGGTACACGCATTTGGTGGATTCATAGTGGATTCATCTTTTCTTGCAGTTCGGTTAGTTTTTGCCTCATGTATTTTGACACATGTATTTTTTTTTCCAATTTATTTATTTTCAGAAAAACAGTATTCATTATTTTTTCACCACACCCAGTGCTCCATGCAAGCAGTGCCCTCTATAATACCCACCACCTGGTACCCCAACCTCCCACCCCCCCGCCACTTCAAACCCCTCATATTGTTTTTCAGAGTCCATAGTCTCTCATGGTTCACCTCCCCACATGTATTTTGATTCCTTAGAGAATTGACACTTTTATCCTTATGTAATACCCCTCATTATTCCTGGTGTTTTCCTTGTGCTGAAGTTCATTCAATCTGAAATTAGTGTAGCTCCTCTGGCTTTCTTCGGTTTAGTGTTAGCATGGTATATCTTTCTCCATCCCTTTACTTTTGATCTCTGGGTCTTTATATTTTAAATGGCTTTCTTGTAGACAATATACAGTTGGGTCTTGTTTTTTCATCCACTCTGACTTTATTTTTTAAGATTTTATTTATTTATTGAGGAGAGAGAGACAGAGAGAGAGAGAGAGAGCAGAGGGAGGAGCAGGAAGCCCAAGGTGAGGCTCGATCCCAGAACCCTGGGATCTGGACCTAAGCCAAAGGTCGATGCTTGACTGACTGAGCTACCCAGGTGCCCCCTTCCACTCTGACTTTTAATTTGTGTTTAAATTGGTATACTTAGACCATTGGAATTTAAAGTGATTAGCGAACTCATTGGATTCATATCTACCATATTTGTTACTGTTTCTATTCATTGGCCTTTTTTTTTTTTTCCCCTACTTTTGTCTTCTTTTCTGCTTTTTGTGGGTTTAATGGTTCATAAGATTCTACTTTCTCTCTTTTCTTGGCTTATCAATTATACTTTTGACAAAGTTTGTTTTAATGTCTTGAGTTGACAACATACATCCACAACTAATCCAAGACCACTTTCTATTGTTTTTACTCATTTATTTATTTATATGAGGGGGGGGTGAAGAGAGAGTCCCAAGCAAACTCTCTGCTGAGCATGGGGCCTGACATGAGGCCTGATCCCACAACCCCAAGATCATGACCAGAGCTAAAATCGAGAGTTGGGTTCTTAACTGACCTAGCTACCCAGACACTCCTCCACATCCACTTTAAATATAATATAATATAATATAATATAATATAATATTATATTATACCTCTTCATGAGAGTTGAAGTACCATATAGTAACAAAATGTTCCTAATCTTTCTATCCCTTATATCATTGCTGTCATTATATTTTCTTATACATAAGATAGAATCTTTAACTATGTTGTTGCTATTGTTATTTTGAACAAACAACAAACTGTTACCTGTTAGATAATTTAAGAAAAACAGAAGTTATTTTTTCCCTACACTTATTCCTTTTCCAGTGTTCTTTCTTTCTCTATAAGATCTGACTTTCTGAACTACAGTATTTCCCTTCTTTCTGAAAAACTTCTTGTAACATTTCATGCAAGGCAGGTCTACTGATGACCCATGCCCTTGGTTTTTGCTTGTCTGAATGAGTCTTTATTTCCCCTTTGCTTTCGAAAGGTAATTTTGCAGTGTTACAGAATTCAAGGTTGGTGGGCTTTTTTCTCAACACTTTAAATATTTCATTCCACTCCCTTCTTGCTCTCATGGGTTCTGAGAAGTCAGATGTAATTCTTACATTTGTTCTGTCTGGATAAGGTGGTTTGTTTGTTTGTTCTAAGTCTGGGTTCTTTCAGGATTTTTTCCTTTATCTCATTTTCTGCTGTTTGAATATGATATGCCTAGGTGTCGTTTATTATTTATTTATTTATTTTGGCATTTATCTTGCTTGGTGCTCTCTTAGGTTCCTGGATCTACATTCTGGTGTTGACATTAATTTGGGGGGAATTTTCAGACATTTTTGCTTCATATATTGTTTCTGTGCTGTCCTCTCTTTCTTTTCCTTCTGGTATTTCCATTAAGTATGTGTTATACCTTTTTACAGCTGTTCCACAGTTCTTGGATATTCTCGAGCTGTGTTTTTTACCTTTTGGTGTGCCTAGCTTTTACCTGATAGCTGGACACGATGTGTTGGCCGGGCAGCACTGCGGCAAACAGACCTTTAATGATGTGGCAGTAAGGTACAGGGAGGGGAAGCATTGTGTAATGCTGTGATTAGACCTCAGCTCTGTAGTGAGCTTGGGTCCCTGCCCTATGAATTTCACCAGTGCTTTTTCACTTTTGTTTTTTCCCTTTAGGTGAGACAGAATGGCCAAAGTGGGCTGGAATTCGGTATTTCCCTTTCTGCACATGGAAGGATAGGGAGAGGTAGAATTGGGTGTACTCCTTCCACCTGGCTAGTGAGGCTCTGGAAAAAACGTCAGTAGTCAACGCTCTGGGAAGACAGTTTTCTCTCTCTCTTTTTTTTTTTTTAATTTTTTATTTTTTTAATTTCAGTGTACCAGAATTCATTGTTTATGCACCACACCCAGTGCTCCATGCAATATGTGCCCTTCATAATACCCACCACTGGGCTCACCCAACTCCCCCCCCCCCCGCAACCCTCAGTTTGTTTCTCAGAGTCCACAGTCTCTCATGGTTCATCCCCCCTCCAATTTCCCTCAACTCCCTTCTCCTCTCCATCTCCCCATGTCCTCCGTGTTATTCCTTATGCTCCACAAATAAGTAAAACCCTATGATAATTGACTCTCTCTCTGCTTGACTTATTTCACTCAGCATAATCTCTTCCAGTCCCATCCATGCTGGTACAAAAGTTGGTTATTCATCCTTTCTGATGGAGACATAATACTCCATAGTGTATATGGACCACATCTCCCTTATCCATTCATCTGTTGAAGGCCATCTTGGTTCTTTCCACAGTTTGGTTATTGTGTCCATTGCGGCTATAAACATTGGGTACAGCTGACCCTTCTTTTCACGACATCTGTATCTTTGGGGTAAGTACCCAGTAGTGTAATTGCAGGGTCATAGGGAAGCTCTATTTTTAATTTCTCAAGGACTCTCCACACTGTTCTCCAAAGTGGCTGCACCAACTTACATTCCCACCAACAGTGTAAGAGGGCTCCCCTTTCTCCACATCCTCTCCAACACATGTTGTTTCCTGTCTTGTTAATTTTGGCCATTCTAACTGGTGTAAGGTGGTATCTCAATGCGGTTTTGATTTGAATCTCCCTGATGGCTAGTGATGATGAACATTTTTTCATGTGTCTGATAGCTGGGAAGACAGTTTCTCTTGAAGGCAACCTTTGCTAGGTAGAACAGAACGCTCTGCAGTGTTTAAAAATGGTTACTTTTTCCCTTTTTTCTCTGATCTTCATTGTAAGATGATGACCCCAGTTAGGCTCCTACAGGGTAATATTTAGAAAAGTGTGTGTGTTTGTGTGGGGGTGGGGCACAGCATCTGGGTGGCTCGGTTGGTTAAGCATCTGCCTTCGACTTGGGTTGTGATTTCAGGGTCCTGGGCTCAAGCCCTATGCCAGGTTCCATGCCTAGTGGGGATCCTGCTTCTCTCTCTCCCTCCGCCTGCCACCACTTGCTCATGCTTGCTTGCTTTCTATAAAATAAATCAATAAATCTTTAAAAATAAATAGATGTAGATATAGATGTATACATGTACAGATACATGTATATGCGTGCATGTATCTATCCATATCAATCCATTTATATACATATTATACGTATATATTTGAATTAATTTTTTTCCTCTTTTGACTATAAAGCATTATGTGTTAAGGTTTATTCTGCAATGAGCTATCATTGTAGTTAATAGCAAGTAATTGATCAAATAAGATGCACTTACTGCAATTTAGATAAATAATTATTAATCACAAAAACTAAAATTTTCTGACCTCAACTATGTCAGTCCAATCATTTGCCATTTATTTTCTCAGTTTCTGGGAGGCACAACAAAATACCATTACTGAGACTGACCGAATGAAACAAATTTTACTTGTGACATGTGCAGGCATCTTTGGGGAAATCTAACATTAGATGGGGCTGACCTGAGACAACCTTATGAAATCTGGAATCTCACATTTTCCTATTTCCCCATTCTAGTCTGTGAGTAGTGAGTGAGTTATTTCAAAATTCAACTTTTCACATTAGGTCAAAATACCTTTATAAATGACAGAGTCCTGAGAACGTGTGTGCACACACAGATATTCTCAAGTTCATTCCATGGTTGAAAACAGTTGGATAGAATTGAGATAGTGTGCACAGTTTGAGAAGGAGGACGTACTTCAGATGTTTTCTAAATGTTAGGGTGTCAGATGGCATGTTGGCGTACTTTGTTCATGCGCTTTTTCATTAGAAGGTGCTCTCTGTGTGAAGGAGGGGTTTAATCGACATGCACAAATCAATTACAAATGAAGAAGAGTTAGGGTCCCCAGTAAGTTAGCAGGTGGGGAGCCCATCACCGGCGTAGTCATGGGTGTGGTAAAATGTTGTGTTGTATTCCAGTGATGCTAATACAAACCTGACGGGCATATTGTCCAAGTGAAGGCACAAGCAGGTGTTACAGAACGCAGTGGCCAGAAGATCTGCCCCCAGGTAAAACCCAAACACGAATTTACAACCACCTCCTGACCAAAGTGAATGAAATGATTTCTCCCATGAGTCTGAGCAGATAATGAAGACGAGATAAAATCCTGTCCTACTCCTGATCTATTTACTCCTTTTCCTCAATCTGCTGAAAGACACCAGGTTTTCACTCCCTCCCTCTTGAAACGGTGCAAAATAGGCAGCTGATACTTTGTGTTTTTCCCAAAGACCAAAGGTGCAGAGAGGACGTGCCTGTAACCGACTGGGACGTTCCTGGTACCTGTGTGTCTGCGTGTAGCTCCCAAAGCATCCAGCAGTATGACAGAGAAAGACAGAAATGTGGATTTTTTAAATATAATTTTAAAGATTTTTTATAAACATATAATGTATTATTAGCCCCAGGAGTACAGGTCTGTGAATTACCAGGTTTACACACTTCACAGCACTCACCATAGCACATCCCCTCCCCAATGTCCATAACCCAACCAACCTCTCCCTACCCCCTTCCCCTTGGCAACTCTCAGTTTGTTTTGTGAGACTAAGAGTCTCTTATGGTTTATCTCCATCCTGATCCCATCTTGTTTCATTTATTCTTTTCCTACCCCCCAAGCCCCCCACATTGCATCTCTATTTCCTTGTATCAGGGAGATCATATGATAGTTGTTTTTCTCCAATTGATTTATTTCCCTCAGCATAATACCCTCTAGTTCCATCCAGGTCATTGCAAATGGCAAGATTTTGTTTCTTTTGATGGCCTCATAGTATCTCATTGTATATATATACCACATCTTCTTTATCTGTTCATCTGTTGATGGACATCTAGGTTCTTTCCATAGTTTGGCTATTGTGAACATTTGCTGCTATAAACATTCGGGTGCACATGCCCATTTGGATCACTATGTTTGTATCTTTAGGGTAAATACCCAGTAATACAATTGCTGGGTCATAGGGTAGCTCTATTATCAACTTTTTGAGGAACCTCTGTGCTGTTTTCCAGAGTGGTTGCACCAGCTTGCATTCCCACCAGCAGTGTAAGAGGGTTCCCCTTTCTCCACATCCTCGCCAGAATCTGACATTTCCTGACTTGTTAATTTTAGCCATTCTGACTGGTGTGAGGTGATATCTCACTGTGGTTTTGATTTGTATTTCCCTGATCCCGAGTGATGTAGAGCAGTTTTTCTTGTGTCTATTGGCCATCTGGATGTAGAAGCATGGATTCTTGCCCTCAGTGTGTGGCGTTGTTAAACTAAACTTCCACTGCCTTCAGCGTTTCACACAGTCTCACCAGACTCTCCCTAAGGAGTGACGTATCCATCGACAACAGAGGATAGGAGCGGTCCCGTCATCAAATAACAATGTCTGTCCGTCCTGCTACATGGTCCACAGTATATCTGACTGTAGACCATCTCCATAAAGGCCAGAGTGTCATGCTTGGACTCCACCAGAAATAGTATAAATATGGTACATATCCCACAACGGAGTGTTTACTGTGGCTTGGTTAAGAGAAGTGTCTCGACACCAACATCTTGAATGTTCCTTGGGATGAGTTCCCGCCCTAGGATGCTGTCACACTTTAAAATTCAGGGTGGGTGTGAAGTGTGTCTTTTATAAAGTGGGGAAGGTAATACTAGGAAGGAAAGTGATAGACCCTTTCAGACCCCCTGCCACAGCACATTTTGGGGCAGGTCAGTTTCAGGAAAGAGTACCATTTTACAACAAGTGCTTCGTGTACCCGAATCTGTTCTCTCAGGCTGCTGTAGCAAATTTCTGCAAGCCTGCTGGCATATATCAACTGAAACACATTCTCTTGTGGGCTTAGAGCAATCAAAATACATTCTCTCGCTGTTCTGGAGGGAGGAGTGTGAAATGAGTTTTCCTGGGCCCCAAAGCAAGGTGTGCACAAGGCTGAATTCCCTCCATAGGCTCTAGGAGAGAATCGACTTCTCTTCCAGCTTCTGGTGTCTTCTGACGGCTTCTGGTGCTCTTTGTTGTGGAGCATCACTCCAGTCTCTTCCTCTGTGGTCACACTGCTTCCTCCTCCTCCTCTTGTCCTTTGTCCCTCTGCCTCTGTTTTATAAGGACAGCCGTGACTGCATTTAGGGCCCATCTGAACAATCCGGGACATCCTCCCCAACTTGGGATCCTTAATCATACCTGCAAAGACCCTTTTCCTAGATCGGTACCATTTACAGGTTCCAGGGATTAGGACCTGATACCGGTGAGGGGTGTTGTTCCGTTTACTATTACACTTAGTAAATATTTCTCATTTGCTTTAAATTTAAAGCATCTTGGCTTCACTTTTAGCACAGAAATGGTGTATACTAAAAGAGGGTAACTAATGGTCTTGGTAACTTCTTAAATTCCAACAGTGGTGAATTATCTTGCATTCTGGAAAAATATTGGTCGGTCTTTATTTTAAAGCACGTATGAATTTTGGGGTGTGTGTGTGTGTGTGTGTGTGTATGAAATATCCTGATGGCACATTGGCCAGTGCAGTATTGGGGTATTAGGTGTTCTTTATGGGTGCCTGGGTGGTAAAGTTGGGTGAGTGACCAGTTCTTGGTTTCGGCTCAGGTTGTGATCTCAGGGTCATGAGTCATACTCAGTGTGGAGTCGGCTTGAGATGATCTCTCTCCCTCTCCTTTCCTCCCATTGTGTGCTCTCTCTCTAGAATAAATAAATAAATCTTTAAAAACAAAACAAAACATTGATGTCCTTCAAAATTTTGGAGCACAAAGCCAAGTGAACCACCCAGTTGGAGGACAGTGTTCATTGAGTTGCTGTACCTTTTTCCAATTTCCATAAAAACTTGAACACTAAATTCTATCTCCTTGTGCCTAGTCTCCTTTATTTACTCTGTGATTCACTCCCTCCCTGATTGGGGAAACCTCAGGAAATACCAATAAGCCCGGCTGGCTTGGGACTGATGGCTAGTTCTTGTCTGCATTAATGCAACTGTAGATCCTGGACACCACTTGGCCCTGAATTTGGGGGATTCAGAGCTATTCACCCCATAAAGCTCACATATTCCAAGGAACACCAAACTCTCCAAGAAAGATGATAAAAGCAAAATGAAAACATTGTTTGAGCAAGGAAGGGCCTCTGAGTAGCTCAGCGGGCCCACCGTATGCCAGATGGAGCACGGTGATGGTGTCTCAGCACACGGACAGGCCCAGGAGTAGCTATCAATGATCCATTCAGGTCCCTCGGAGTGCATGTGTTAAAGAACTTCCAGATGTCCTCAGAGGCCGACCCTGTCTTCTGTAATGTGGTCTCATCCACCATATGGTGCTGATTTGGTTGTCGTGATAGAGTGGTGTGGGATGAACCACGGGCTGCTTATAGGCGCGCAAAGAGTTGGGGGGATTGTTTAAGGCCTCATCATTCATCAGGTTGGAGGTCCCGATGGCAAACCCTTCCTGATGCCGTGGGACGGGGAGATGTGTAAGGCACACTCGTAAGAGCAGACTGTGGGTGAAGAATGTAAATTATTATTTCAGTGTACACTTGTAAGAGCAGACTGTGGGTGAAGAATGTAAATTATTATTTCAGTGCCCTGGAATGACCCCAGGTGTTTTGGGATCTTGGCAAAGCGCTCAGTCCATGGCCAGAAGTCTGGGGCTAGCTGGAGTTGTGAGATGCCACGTGGTGATTAGAATCTCATTCTGGACGGTCTTGTTTCATGACCAAAAGCTGCTTGCTTCCCTTTGATTTAGCTGATGGCCACTCCCACGGCAGCTTTTCAGTGAGACTTAGAGAGTTGGGATCAAACGGGGTGGTTTGGAGAACATCTATTCCAACTCTGCCATTTCCCGTGTCAGGGAATAAGTACTTCTTCATCCCTGATTCACAGCTTCCAGCCCACACTTCCAAATTCCTAGTTCAGTACCCTTCCTAGTCCCTGTGGATGGCCTCCCTGTCATGGCTGTCCACTTAAGCAACGTCCTCTTGCCTTGAAAGCCAAAGGCAAGTCCATTCGCTGGAATGCTTGGATCAGTAGCTGTAGGCAGGTCAGGTTAGACGTGAGCATTGGGAGGAAAGTCCCGTGCTGGGCCACCAGGAACCGACATTGTGTCTGCTCTGTTAACTTGACCATAACAGCTGTTCTCCTCAAATGTCATAGTCTGTTTTTTCAGGCGAGAAAAGTCAGGACAAAATTGAAGAGGGACCAAAGATAGCAAATGAAAGTCTGAAAAAGAGTGACAATTTTACGGGGCAAAGACAGCCAATGAAAAGCTGAAGGAGGGCTTCTTGAATTCTTTAAATGGGAGATTTGAGGCCGTTTGGAATTAAAATACTATGTGTGGGGGCGCCTGGGTGACAAGCGTCTGACTCTTGTTTTCAGCTCAGGTCATTGTCTCAGGGTGTCTCAGGGTCATGAGATCGAGCCCCACTTTGGGCTCCACGCTCAGCAGGGAGCCTGCTTGAGATCCTCTCTCTCCCTGTTCCTCCACCCTCCCCCTGCTCACACTCTTTCTCTTTCTTTCAAAATATAATTAAATCTTAAAGATATTAAAAAAATAGAGTATGACATGTGCTTTGTTTATACCCATGCAAACATGCAAAACATAATCACGGCTCGTGTGCAACTCAGAGATGACCTATGCAACAAGAAGTGGGGGCCTTGGCATCGTGGAATAGAGATGATTTGGCCAATAGGAGGGTACGCTGGGGCCTGATCGTCCCTGATTATTGCCTCCTTCCTGGTTGCCAGCCATCAAAGACTGGAAATAAAGTTCTGGCCTATCTGCCTGCCTGCAGGCACATATTCCTGTAGCCTCTTTTTTTTTTTTTTTTTTTTTTAACATTTCTACCTAAAGTAATGTTCTCTGTACATCAGTCTTCCCTCTCAAAAGCCTTCAGCAGCTTCCTGTTGCCTGTTGACTAATGTCCAAACTTGGTCTTTCGGCTTCCGTTTAGGCCGAGTACCAACATTGACGAGTAGGTTGCAATTAGCACACCAACCTTGATGGCTTTTGTCCTCTCTGCCCGGAGCCTTGTGTGGAAGAGGCCGCTGAAGGCACATCTGAATTCAGTGAGAAGGCGTGTAGTGGTGGATCGGAAATGCCTGCCATGACTGTGGTGTCAGGGGTGGAGGTCCAAGGCCACATACTTCCTCTTCCTGCCAGACGCGATCCAGGCCTCGCTGTCCTTCCGTTTCTCAGTGCAGTAGCCAGGTCCCTTCTCCAGCGACTCCAGCTTGTCTTGGGTTCCGTGGTGGAGGATGTAACCATGTCTTCCTCATGAGATTGTCCGATACTTAGGAATAATCAGTCCGGTTCACCTCTTAAAGACTTTTGTGTTCGTCCCCTTCATGCCATCCTCAGTGCTGGGCCTTAGTTCAGAACCCCCATTCTCACCTGGCCCATTTCATTGTCTTCCTTTTGGATCCTCATTTTATTGGGTTTCAGACCTTTGGTGCATCCCATTTCAGTCCATGTTCAGGCCTCAGTTTGGCTTAGAAGGCCCCTCATGCTTTGGCCAATGCTCACCTTTCCAGCCTCTTCTCTGCAACACCTTCAAATGCAGCCCGTGATTCAGGTCAACTGTAATGTTATTTCAGGCTCCTTGAGGCAAGGGTCTGCGTCTTACTCCTCTTTGTACCTGCATCACCTGTTTTGTTGCTTACAACTTCATAGATACTCAGTCAGTAAGTAGATTAATGAATAAGTAAGTCGTGAGCATCTGAGTGTTAGAAGTCCTGTTGGGAGTGTTAGAAGTGCTGAATGCATTCTAGAATCTCTGAGAGTTGGGAATGGACAGGTAACTGGAGAACTGGGTCCCCACAAAGACCTACTCACCAAGCATGAACTGAAGTTCTTTTTTTTTTTTTTTAAAGATTTTTATGTACATATGTATGTGTGTATGTATGTATTTAGAGCACATGAGCGGAAGGGGTTGGGCAGAGGGAGACAGAGAGAGAATCCACACTGAGCATAGAGTCCAGTGCAGGCCTCGATCTCATTGCCCTGAGGTCATGACCTGAGCCAAAATCAAGAGTCGGATGCTTCACTGACTGAGCCACCCAGGCGCCCGGAACTGAAGTTCAGTATAAGCCACATTCAGATCTGGCTGCCTAAGGAGCAGCTCTAATCTCTGGGAGGAAGGCTCAGCTCTCAGACCTTTGCAAGGCCATCTTCTTCCCTTCATCCAGGTCTCAGCTCAGATGTCCCCTCCCTCTACCCATTGCACGACCCTATTTATTTTCTTCAAGGAAGTTTCCATGTATCTTGTATTTTTGACCATGGATCTGTTTTCCATCTTTTGCAACAGTACGTATATAAACCACGTTTTTTTGTGTGTGTTTGTTACGGTGTCCTCGGCTCCCAAAACACTGGTATTTCCAGTTTGTTGAACCATTGCATCGGTGAGTTCTCAGTACTGGTATCCACTCAGGTAGCAGAGAGGGGCAAATGGAGTGATCTGGATGGTGGCTTTGAAAATGGGGTGGGTAGCAAGAGAATGAGAACCAAGGGAATTGGTCAGGGCAGGCTTGCGCCTCGCCTCAGGGAAGAGGGCTGGCAGTAATTAAGGCAACTGCCTACCAGTTTTGAAGTTTGGGAAGGGTGAGGATGCTATGAGAGAAGCAGTGGGTTAGCAACTGCGTAGGGGCCAGGGGTTAATCTGGGGCTATCGGATTCTGAGTGGGGTTGGTGGCCTAGAAGAATACCAGGGATGGATCCTGGCTCTGGTTGTCTTCTAAAATCCATGAGAACAAAGAGGGGACTTTAAAGTGGGTGAGCCTATTGTATACGTCTTGATGTTGGTCTTAAGTTGGGAATTGGGGAAAGTCTAAGTCCACCAGTGGGGCCATGTGTATGCAAGCTTCAGGACTTGGGGAAGGTTTAGGAAGGAGAACAATATTGAGGAGATGAGGTTCAAGAAAGTCAGTTAGTTGCCTTTGAAGTCCTAGTGTGTGCCAGTCACTATACCTGGTTGCCTACTCGAGTCAGTCCATTTAATCCAATCCAACCCTAGAAGGTAGTTATTATCAGCTGCATTTTATAGGTGAAGAAAGTAGGTCGCAGGAGCCATTCAAAGATTACACATGTGATTGAGAAGACAGGGTTTTAAACTGAGGCCTAGATGACTCCCTAATCCAGGTGTGTTTCCATTCTGCTACAATAGTTTTCTGTAGAGCAGTGGTTCCAGCCCTTTCTGTTGTGTGATAAATGTGATGGACAGTCATACAGTGATATGCTTCTTTATGAATATCAATGCTTTTGAGGTGTCATCTGTAACCTTCTGTCTTTCCTTCCCATTCAGAAAGGCATTTCAGACTGTGTTACCATGGGGATGACCTGAAGTTGGGGTTCAGAAAGTAAATGATCATTAGATTTACAATCTTCAATAAAAACTGATTGCGAGACACCGGGATAGGGGTGGGCCAAGGGTGCCAAGGGTGGAACTGGGATGTTTTATTTGTTCAGATCATCTTGGGTCCCTCCTATCTGGTATGGAGTTAAATTTTCAGAAGGAGCTTGGAAGATGCATTTTGCTGTCATTAAAAATCTACTTTAAGAAGGTTCAGTGAGAAGGAAAATCCATGTGAATTTGGAATTTATGAATCAATGAGTGGGAAATTAGCTAGACTGAATCCATAGTTTGGAAGATTAGTGGAGAAAAGTTCCTTTTTGATAAATGGGAATGTATCCTATGGAATTAGAAAAAATCCCAGATTAGTCTTGATGTCAAAATGTAAAAACAAAATTTATCAACTCTCCAAATCTAAATCAGACCAAGTGTAACTGATGTGACTTGAACTTGAGTTCTTTGTGCAAAATTCTGGACATCTGTTGACTTTGTAGATGGCAAAACCAAAAATGTGATGGCTGCTTAATTCGCTTCCTAGGATTGCCGTAACACATTCTTAAAAACTTGGGGATTTCAAATGACAGAAGTTTATTCTCTCATGCTTCTGGAGGCCAGAGGTCTAAAATCAAGCTGTCAGCAGAGCTGTGCTTCCTCTGAAGGCTCTTGGGGAAAAGTCTTCCTTGCATGTTCTAGATTATGGTGGTTCTAGACAGTTCTTGGTGTATGACTACCTAACCCCAATCTTTGCGTACGTCTTCATGTGGCATTTGCCTCTGTGTCTGTCTTCTCATTTCCTGACTGTCATTGGACTTAGGGCCACTTGGATCATCTAGGATTATTTCCATCTCAAGACACTTGATTGTGTCTGCCAAGATGCATTTTCCAATTCAACTCCCATTCATGTGTTCTGGGGCTTAAGAGGTAGATGTGTCTTTTGTGGGGCCACCATTCTGCTCACCGTGGTCATGTTCCACCATGAAAGACTCCATCATGTTCCCCCATGGAAGTGGGGGAGGACTCACAAGACACTTGTACAAGAAGCACTGACTTTTTTTTTTTTTTTTTGCAAAGCCAAGCGCACAGAGCAGAGAGTACATGCTGCACGTGGGCTTCAAGACCAATTAGATGATTGCATCCACCTGGAAGTAGAGTTCCATCAAGATAGTGAAGCATCTTCTGGAGGACTTCTTGAAAGGCTTGGGGGAAAGTAAGAAGGGCTTGACCTCTAGGAAAAGAGCAAGCCAATAAAATGTTATTCTGGAAGGCAGTGCTGACTCCTAACCCACGATGCCCCCTTCCTCTGCCTGGCTCCTTTGTGGCATCTAGAGAAGCCAGTCACCTGTGCCCCAGGGTCGCCAAGGGACTCAGTTATGGCCAACTACACACAGGCTCAGAATCACCAGCTCGTTATGCGAAAACCAGAAATCCTTACTTATTTAAGCCAGTGTTTGTTGGGCTAGAGTTCTGGTACTTGTCCTTGAAAATATTCTGTATCAACAGAGTCACTTTGCTTGAAGAATTCAGTCCTTTTTTTCTAAACAAGAAAAATCCTCTCAGTACATTATGACTTCCAGGCTTAGGTGAGAAACCACAGAATGGAAGTGTTTCACTCTGACTCAGGATGACTATAAGGTGAATATTGGATTTGGCCCCCTGGATTTGCTGATCTCTTGTAGACCTTCCCAGTGTCAAGGTGCTGGTCATTTTCTCATGACAGGTGCTCTTTGGCAGCACACTTGTGAATAGGGGCAAACTAGCCCCGACCAACGTTGGCAGAGGGAGCTCTGCCAGAGAGCTGTGCTTATTAGAGCTGCTGTCATTATCCAACGTATATTTTAAGTAGCCCGTTGTTTAAAGATGCTGACTAAGACAAAAGGACTCACCTGGGAGGAAGAGTTGCCTTTACCCCAGTCTTGGGAATGACCCTTGAGTTTTGGGATTTTACCCAGCTCTCGAGGGACAATCGCATTTACCCAATTTTTATATGATCTTAAGTCTTTTCCACTGAGTATTCTGTCTTCCATTAATTTTATTCTCACACCGGAATTTCCCCATCTGTTGGTATAATTATATAAGTAATACGTGAATGCCTTTCTCATTGTAAAATATAATCAGTAGTACAGATAAAACAAAGAAGAGCATTCGCTAATTCGCTATCCTCCTCCACTCCTGGGAACCAGAGGTAATGGCTCATGACATTATAGACACTTCTAGATTTGCATTTCTGTGTTTATAAATACAGTGTAAAGAAAATTATATTTTCATTTTGGGGTGTTTGCATATATGCACTGAATATAAATGATGTCAAATGCATAAGTATGTACAGTTCTGACATGTCTTGTGAACCTCCCCAATCTGTCATATGAATTGTTACCTTTATTAACAGTATTATTTTTGAATAGTTTTACCTAATGTGGTGTTTTAACAGTTTGGTCACAAACTCTTCTTCTGCTTTTTTTTTTTTTTTTTAAGATTTTATTTATTTATTTGAGACAGAGAGCATGAGTGATGGGGAGGGGCAGAGTGAAAGGGAGAAGCAGACTCCATTGGGCAGGGAGCCTGACTTGGGGCTCCATCCCAGGACCCTGAGATCATGACCTGAGCTGAAGGCAGATGCTTAACTGACTGAGTCACCCAGGTGCCCCTAGAACACTACCTAAATTCTACTTCAATTAATAGAATATCACAGCTTGTTTGAACTCAGTTTTGAAATGATGTGTGTACCAGAGCTGTTTTCAAATACATTTCTGTTCCCAGATTTCTTAATTTCGTGAATGCATTATTTTTACCATGGTACTATGTTCTATAAGCTAAACTGTTCGGTGTTAAAGATTTAACTTTTAAATTGAAATGCAGTTTATAATAATGTCATATATTTCAGTTTTTATAGAAGGAACTTCCAAAAGCTTTACTTTCATAGCTTTTAAAAGATTTTTATTTATTTGACAGAGAGAGATCACAAGGAGGCAGAGAGGCAGACAGAGAGAGCGGGTGGGGGGGGAAGCAGGCTCCCTGCTGATCAGAGAGCCCAATGTGGGGCTCGATCCCAGGACCCTGAGATCATGACCTGAGCCATAGGCAGAGGCTTTAACCCACTGAGCCACCCAGGTGCTCCTATAGCTTTTTTTTGTTTTTAAATGCAGGCCATTATGTTATTTATAAATGACCAGATTTGTGCTCTTTCTTTTTCTTTCTTGATTGTTCTTTTTGCATGGTCAGGGACCCTCTGAGAAATGTTGAACAGCAGCAATAATAAAGGACATTTTGCCCCATTTCTGACGTCAGTGGGAATGCTTCTAATATTTCACATTAAAATCGTACTTACTCCTCATTTCAAAAAGAAACTGCTTTTCAGATAAAAGAAGTGCCTCTGAAATGGAGTGGAGATTTACTTTATGTCAGGTACCAATTCTCAATTTTATTAAATGTTAAACCTGAAATATTGATTATGAGGCTAATACCCTTTAAAAATGTGAACCATCTTTTTATTCCTCCATATCCCCAAGCAATCCCCCATGATAATACATACGTCCTCAGTTTTTGTAAAGATATAGAGCAAAAAGCTGGATAATCTCTGGAAAATTATTGTTGAGTAGGGACAGAGGAGGGACACCTCTGATTTTTGATCTAGACACAAGGGTGTGAGGAAAAAGGAAGCTCCCGTGCATTCTGGTGGGAGTGTCCTCTCAAACAATTTTGATGAATGGTAGTGAGAAAATATATGTCACATTTATGAAGGTAATTACCTATCCACTAAACAGATTCTGTCCTACGAACTTATCCTGTAGACACACTCTCAAATACCTGATGTGACCCATATGCAAGATGATTCATTTCCACATAGTAGTAAGAGCAAACGGTCAGAAAATAAATGAAACAGCCATCAAATGAGACCGGTTAAATAAATTATGGTAACATTTACAGAATGGAATGCAGTACTGTCATAAGAACAAGGAGAAACCTCTCCATTCACGCAAGTGGAAAAACTGCCAAGTTCTAGTGTGAAACTCAGAAGGCTGTTTTAGAACAGAATGCCTGGTGCACCAGCATCTGTAAACGGAAAAGGGATGGGGGGAATCCGTACATGTTTGCTCTCCCTTCAAAACAGATTTGGAATTCAACTCTGTTCACCGCCCTTCATTGCCACCACTCAGGTCCAAACTGCCCCCATCTCTCACAGGGCTGGTTGAGACCAGCTCTGAACGGGTCACGGCCTCTTTCCTTGCTCCTTGGATTTCTACATAGGGTTGTTTTTCTTAAAGAAAGGGTAAGATGATGCACCTTTTCTGCATTTCAAAGATTCCCCAACTTCTTAAGAGTACAAACCAGAGTCCCTAGGATGACCTACAGGACATGGCTCCCCTACACCCCTCCTCTTGCTCTGGGCTCCAGCCATCCTGGTCTTCCCAGAATCCCAGAATCTATATTCTAGGCTTTTAATATTTTATTTTTAAATTTTTCTTTTTTTTCCAATTTATTTATTTTCAGAAAAACAGTATTCATTATTTTTTCACCACACCCATTGCTCCATGCAAGCCGTGCCCTCTATAATACCCACCACCTGGTTTAAATTTTTCTTTTTAATTTTATATTGCTGTGTTAGTCACCCTAGAGTACATCATTAGTTTTTGATGTCGTGTTCCATGATTCATTGTTTGCATATAATACCCAGCGCTCCATGTAATCCTTGCCCTCCTTAATGCCCATCAATGGGCTCAACCATCCCTCCACCCCCTTCCCCTCTGAAACCCTCAGTTTTTTCATGGAGTCCATAGTCTCTCATGGTTTGTCTCCCCCTCTGACTACCCCCCTTCATTTTCCCCTTCCTTCTCCTAATGTCCTCCATGCTATTCCTTATGTTCCACATATAAGTGAAACCATATGATAACTGTCTTTCTCTGCTAGACTTATTTCACTCAGCACAATCTCCTCCAGTCCCATC
Source organism: Neogale vison (assembly GCF_020171115.1). NCBI lineage: Eukaryota > Metazoa > Chordata > Mammalia > Carnivora > Mustelidae > Neogale > Neogale vison. The sequence continues at coordinate 61,093,369 of NC_058095.1, forward strand.
CATGCCGATGCAAGTGGTGGGCATTCATCCTTTCTGATGGCTGCGTAATATTCCATTGTGTATATGGACCCCACCTTCTTTATCCATTCATCTGTTGAAGGGTATCTTGGCTAATTCCACAGTTTGGCTATTGTGGACATGGTGCTATGGACATTGGGGTGCCTGTGCCCCTTCTCTTCACTATATCTGTATCTTTGGGGTAAATACCCAGTAGTGCAATTTCTGGGTCGTAAGGTAGTTCTGTTTCTAACTTTTTGAGGAACCTCTATACTGTTTCCCAAAATGGCTGCACCAACTCGCATTCCCACCAACAAGTGTAAGAGGCTTCCAGGCTTTTCTGTTTGTTGTTCCTTCCTGGACAGCCCTTCCCAGCAGCATAGCTAGCTCTCCTGGTTCCTTCAAATCTTGGCTAAAAAGTCATTTTCTTTTCTTTTTTTTTTTTAAAGATTTTATTTATTTGACAGACAGACAGAGATTACAAGTAGGCAGAGAGGCAGGCAGAGAGAGAGGAGGAAGCAGGCTCCCTGCTAAGCAGAGAGCCCGATGTGGGGCTCGATCCCAGGACCCTGGGATCATGACCTGAGCTGAAGGCAGAGGCTTTAACCCACTGAGCCACTTTGGCGCCCCTAAAAAGCCATTTTCTCAGTAAGATCTACTTTGACCTGCATTTCTAGTATTTCAGACCCTTCCCATAGCGGAGTTTCATACCCAGCTTTTCTGCTTTCTTGTTTTTCTTCATCATTATTTATGTCTCTCCTTTTTTTTTTTAATCTTTTAATTTTTAAATCTATTTATTTATTTTCCTGGATCCCCTCCTGGAATAAAAACTCTAGGAGGGCAAAATCCATTTGAGGAAAGCTTTTTGTTTACGAAAACCTTTGGTACCTTCTTATAGTAGGTGCTCCATGTTTTTGAATGAGTAAGTGAAAATAATTAAAGTAGTTCTGGAAGAATGCCTCAGAAACTGATAACATGACAAACATGGACTTTGGGAAAGGGAGCTGGGTGGCCAAGGTTACATGGGGGACTTTTCATGGTCCGTTCTTTTGTAATATATTTAAAAATTTGATGATTTACCTGTTAAAATATACATAAATTAATCCAGCATTTAAAACCTATTACTTTAATTGGCAGTCTGCCATTACTCAAGCAGTAGTGAGCCTTCCTGGTTTATAAAATCTTTGTGTCGCCAGTCCAATTATGAATAATGTTCTTTGATTCTAGTTTTAATTTACCTTTCTATTATTAGTGAAGTTAAGGATATATGAATATATTTCAGTCACATGTATGTCCCGTGCACTGCGCACACATACTTTACTCATTTTTTCTATTAGGCGGTTGTCTTTCCATATTGATTTGGGAGAAATTTATAACATTAGCGACAGGAGTTGTAAATGTGTTTTTCCATCTGTTGTCTCTTGACTTCCCTTTTTTTTTTTAATGCGATAATTCATGATTGCAGGTAGTTCAATTTATCACTTTTTTTCTGTAAAAGTTAACTTTTTTCCTTGAACAGTTTAAATACCATTGCAGTTTTCTGTCCTTTAAAGATTTGAAATCTTTATGCCATGAAACCAATTGTGTTTGGGTATTTTGTGGAGTGGAGTTCTTGACAGCTCTCTCTGTTTCTTCTACTATAATTGATGTGTTATTGATGTGTTTGGACTTCTCATATCTTCTGGTGTCAATTTTAATCATACTTTCCTAGGAAAGCATTTATTTTATTCAAGCTTTCAGGTTTATTTTCACAAAGTAGAAGAAAATAGTTACTTGTCTTTTAAAAAATTTCTCTGTATTTGTGGTTGTTTCCTATTATTTCTTGTGTTGTTATTTGAGCTTGTTTTTAATGTTAAGGATGAAAGTTAATTTATTTTCTATTTTCTATTTCAAAGAACCAGATCTGGGAATTATTTATTAATTATTCCATTTTCTGTACTGTAATTCATTCGTTTCTTTTTTTCATCTTAATTTATCCCTTTTTGTTTTATTCAGTTTTTGGTGGTGGTTTTCTGATTTCTTGAGTTGAACGCCTAATTCACACATTGTTATTTTTTCATTTAAAACATGTATTGAAGACTTATCAGCTTTCCTCTAAGCACTGCTTTTGCTGTATTTCATGGAGTCTAATATGTAAAATTTTCATTGTTCATTTCTGAAGTTCTACAGATTACGTTAGTTTTCCTCATTGACTTAAGAGTTGATGAGAAAGTGGGGCACCTGGGTGGCTCAGTGGGTTAAAGCCTCTGCCTTCGGCTCAGGTCATGATCCCAGGGTCCTGGGATTGAGCCCCGCATCGGGCTCTCTGCTCTGCAGAGAGCCTGCTTTCTCCTCTCTTTCTGCCTGCCTCTCTGCCTACTTGTGATCTGTGAAATAAATAAATAAAATCTAAAAAAAAAAAAAAAGAGAGTTGATGAGAAAGTATTTTAAAATTTTTTTAAGAGGTAGGGCTTTTGTTTTTTGGTTTGATATTAATTTGCACATCTCATCTTTTTGAAATGTATTGATATTTTCTTACGGCTTAATAACATGGACTGACCGAATTTTAAAATAGTCTTTTCTTCATCTTCTCACTTCTTATTTATTATGATCAGTCAATTTTTTCTTTTATGGAAAGAAATACATGAATTAAAACATCCTTCTCCTAATGTATTTCTATGTATTTCCCATAATGCCTCCCATGGTTTTTGCTTTGTGGTCATAAATATCGTTAAGAGTTATTTCTAACCTTCCTTTACTTCCACTGCCAATTCATTATAACCAATTTTTCTGGATCATGTTTCTGTTGTTTTATATCTGGAACATTTGTTTTGTGACCCAACCCAGATGTCTTTTTTCTTTAAAAAAAAAAAATTATTGGTGAGAAAGAATGCGGGTAGGTGGAGAGAATCTGAAGCAGACTTCATGCTGAGCACAGAGCCCTACACAGGGCTTGATCCCAGGACCTCAAGATCACGACCTGAGCCAAAACCAAGAGTTGGATGCTTAACCGACTGAGCCACCTAGGCACCTCCCAAATGTCTTTTTTCTATTGATGAATGCATTTAGTACATTTTATTTAATGATGTGATATAGTTTTGGTTTTAATTATGTTATATACTTCATGATACATTTTCTGGTTTTGTAGCTTTATAAATCTACGATTATGTGGTCTGTTTCTTTTGTTCTGTGGTTGATTTTACCAGACAATAGAAAGAGATGAATATTTGTTCTGCTAGTTACTTTTTAAAAGTACAATTTTTGTAATCTCTATGCCTATATTTTTTAAAGACAATTTCTCTTAAATTCCTGCTTTGGGAATGAGAAACTTTCTCTCCACTCATACATCACTTGATTTTTGATTAATTATAACAAATGATGTTTGCCGCAGAAGCTATCTGTGTTCAGGAGTATAGAAATTGAAGTGACAGAAGGCATAATACATAAACTCATTTAATCTTCATAAACAATGTTAACCCCATTTTATAGATGAGCATAAAGGATCAATAAAAGTTAGAGTCGGGCGCCTGGGTGGCTCAGTGGGTTAAGCCACTGCCTTAGGCTTGGGTCATGATTTCAGGGTCCTGGGATCGAGCCCCGCATCGGACTCTCTGCTCGGTGGGGAGTCTGCTTTCCCCTCTCTCTCTGCCTACTTGTGATCTCCCTCTCTGTCAAATAAATAAAATCTTAAAAAAAATAAATAAAAGTTAGAGTGATATATATGTTTAACAAAGAACTCATCAGAATACTACACCCTACAAATAAAAAACGAAAACCAAACTACCAATTAAAAATGGGCAAAAGATTCAGTCCCATGCTGTACCAAAGAAGGGATCTGAATTGCCAAAAAGCAGATGAAACATTGTTGCTCAACATCATTATTCATCAAAGAAATGCAAATTAAGACCCAAACGAGATGTCACTACCTGCCACTCCCACGGGAATAGTTAAAATGTAAAAATCCGGCAAGACCAAACTTGGTCAAGGATGTTGATCAACAAGCTCTCGTACATTACCATTGGGAGACTAAAGCAGTTCAGCCACTTTAGAAAACTGTTTAGTCATTTTCGTTTACAGTTAAACATCTTCCTGCCCTACCTGGTCCAGCAATTCCAGCCCCAGAGCAATCAGTGTGTACATTCCCACAGGTACTTGCACCAGAACAGTGCAGAGCAGCTCGACTGCAGTGGCCCCGACTTCCAGAAGTCCACATGTCCATCACCAGGAGAACAGATGAATATAACACAAAGAACACTACTCACCAATCAAAAGAACCAACTATGGATACACGCAGTATCACGGATGAACCTCAGTCATTACACTGATTGCAAAAAGCCCAAGCACGAGCGAGTGTGTTGTGTGATGCCAGAAGAGGGCACGACCAATCCGCCAGGATCAGCATCAGCATAGTAGTTACTAGGGAGAAATGACCAACAGGACTCAAGGAGCTTTCTGGGGAGATGGAAATGTTTTCTACCTCGCTCTGTACAGTGGTATTACAAGCATTATACCATTTGCAAATTATCACAGTTGCAAAAAAAAAAAAAAAAGGCTAAAGGAGAAAAGAAATTATCAAGTGTGAGTCCCAAGCCTATGGAACTACTGGTAAACCTTGGGTTCTACCCCTTCCCTTTACGGCATTTAGCTTCCCAGTGATCATCTCAGGTGGTAGGAACCATCACCTGGCACTGTTCATGGATGTCACGGCACCATAAATCCATCTAACCTAGCCGCACATCCCTGCTTCCTGGTCCTCAAGGAGACTGAGGCTCATGGTGGAGGTCATCCAAGCGTATCACCGCTGAGCTGCTGACCTCCTTCACAGGCAGGGGAGAGAGTGGCACATCGAAAAGTCACTGCAATGCACTTTGCCTAGAATTAAGTGCTAAGGAATAATAATGGAGCTTTTATGCTATGTGCGTGTTTTCCTTTCCATTAAATCTCAGATATGCTGTTTGCTTTAGGATCCTTAGTTCAGGCTGCTTTGAAATCCATAGGGGGAAAGAAACCCTCCATTAAGTTCAGCAGCCCAGCCCAGCAATGCAGCAGTGCTCCTATTTGGTTTTCCTTCTGTAAATATTTGTGCTCTCTCAGGCTAAGGAGTGGCCTGTGCTAGAGACTAAAATATCCCCATTTATAAATCCTCCAGGTGCAGCAGGGAAAGCTGACCTTTCACCCTGCCCCTGCAATGACCTCAACCCTGCTCATGTGGACCACCCTCCAGGCTGCCCCTAATGCAGACCCGTGATTACCTCTCCAGGTTGACTGCTGAATAGTGGGAGATGATGAACCTGAAATTAAAGGGTTATTGCAATGCAGTTTTTTATTCGGTTGGTGAAAGTTATTTGGGTTTTGTTGTTGCCTTTAAGCTTGTCAATGAGAAGACGAAAACCAGTATTGACGACAGCGACGTCCAGTTTGTCCAGAAATGGAAGCTGATTTATTATAGAAATGGAACAAGACAAATGGGAGAGTGAGAGATGTAAAAAGACCGATAATAGAAAGAAAATTGCAAAAATCTCAAGGAAGTGTTGTCTCTTACTCTATTTGGTCCATTCACTTGGGTTTTTGAATTTCAGCTTTTTGCCAGAGAATCATCACATGACCCTTAATCCGAAATAATAAGGCACAATGAGGCTGTTGGACCTGGTTGCTTAATTCTCTTCAACTGCTAATTCCAATTTACAGCTAAAGGAATTTTGTTCATTCATTCTGTCAACTTTTATTAAACTGAACAATATTTAGTTTATTCATTTATTTTTGAGACTTTGAATTTTCCATCTTTATACATTCACTTCCTCTTTCATTTCCCTAAATTCTTACCATGTTCATTCATATCAAAGCCTTAAGAACCCATGCATTTCTAAGTTATTTCTTACATACGTTGCCCTTTAATGTATGAGACCATGAGGAGGAAAAGATGAAGTAATCTTGATAAAAGCATATGAAAAAACTCTTCACACTTTAATACATTTCAAAGTGCACCCTGAGTTTAGACTTCCGTTGGAAAAGAAAAGCATGAAAGAAGTTAATTAATCTTTGTAACTTTCATAATAACCTTATAGAAATTGAAACAAAAAACAGGGAATAGGGACTAATGTGAGGTCAGAACTTTTTCTAGTAAGAAAAACACCTTTGCTGAATTTAAAAATGCAGTGAAATTTATAAACACTTGATGAGGGTCATAAGCAGCACATAGAATGCTAAACTACCTCGTTGCCTTCTGGACTTGATAGGAATTCTCAAAAAATTCCAAAGAGGAATACAGGACACAGTTTCTGACCATTTTTCAATACATCTGGAAATTAGTAGTAAGAGGGTAAGATGAACACGGGACAAAATCAAAATACATAGAAATTTAAAAATATTTCTTTAACTAGAATGAGAAAGCAAAAATTGCAGTGATAGAGTTTTATAAAGGAACATGTTTTGCAACCATCTCTTTCTCTGGACGAGAGTGTGGGGGAGGGGAAGCGGGTGACACGCGTGACGCTATCCTCCTTTGTCCTGTCTAGTTCTCCCAGTGGCAGGAAGGGTATAACCTATTCCATTTTCTTCTGCAAGCTAGGATCATTGCTACTAGACACCCTGCAGCCTATCATTTGATATGATAAGAGAGGGGAAGAAGGACACTAGACAAGCTTTTCTCAAGACAGACATGGGTCTTGCTGTAAAACCCTACCCTTCTGTGCTGGAAGCTGAATGTTCATTGCTTCCGTCTTTTCATTTGAATTTATTTTACAACAGTTCCCGATGACCTCTCAGGCAGGTGGGTTGCCCCGATAAGACTGGGGTGAATATTATGCCTTAGAAAGGCAAAATGGGAAAGCCTACTAATAAATTTTAAAATATTACTATTATGTTTCATTACTGAACAAAAAGAGTCGACTTACATTCAGCGTTCAACAGAAGAAAGTAGAAAAACAACAATAAAGTGACTAAACTGAGGAGTCAGGAGAAAGGGAATAATGAGAACAGAAATTAATAAAAACAGTAAAAAATTAATAAAGCAGAATTGATAAGTTGCCAAATAGAAAGTTCTTAGGAAGAGATAATAAAACAGATATTAAGGTGGTGTTAATGAAGAAATTAGAAAAAAAATATACAACAGGAGGAAGGGATATAAAAACAGGATTTTTAAGAATTATGAATATACACAATACAGCACATTTTTTTTTTAAGATTTTATTTAGTTGTGAGAGAGAACACAGGTGGGGAGGAGAGCTCAGCAGGGAGCCCGACACGGGACTCGATCCCAGGACCCTGCAATCATGACCTGAGCCGAAGGCAGACGCTTAACTGACTGAGCCACCCAGGTGCCCCTAAAAATCCCTATATGTGCAAAGACTAGAAGAAAATATTTCAAAGAATTAAGTAGGTTTATCTCATGGCACAGAAATCACTTATAATGTCCATGTTCTTTTTAGAGCCTTTCTGTAGTTTCCAAACAGATGTTGCTTTTGTAATCAGAAGAAGATATTATAATTTTTTGGTAATGTTTGAGCCAGTAGTGGCTAGGTAGCTTATACTAAAAACAAAGTCTTAAATACCAGATACCCTTATAAGAATCATATTTGTTGTAGGGGGCCTGTGTGGCTCAGTCGGTTAAATGTCCAACTCCTGATTTTGGCTCAGGTCATGAACTCAGGGTTTTGAGATCCAACCCCAGATTGGGCCTCATGCTCAGGGCAGTCTGCTTGGGATTCTCTCTTTCCCTTTTGTTCTCCCCCTGCTTGTGTGCTCTCTCTCTGAATAAGTAAAAATCTTTAAAAAAAAAAAAAGAATTATATTTGTTGCATAGTTTCAATAATTTAGATGAAAACCTTAAATAATGCAAATATTTAATTTAATTAATATTTAATATTATCAATAGAAAATGTAAATGTATGTAGCCTGCGCGCACACACACACACACACACACACACACACCCCTGTGGCTATGATTGCATAATCCTGTGGCTACCTGTGGCTAGGATTACCTAATCTTGCCCTTGGGAAATATGTAAGTATTGGATAATTTTGCATTTGTTCTGCTGGATGCAAGGATGAGAGGGGATTTCCCTTGAAGGCAGCCCATATTATTGACGTGTCAGTCACTGTGTCAGTTGAAGGCATGCATTTATTGCTGACAATCTCTTTCTGATGGTTGCTTGTGACTTTTACCATAAAAATGTTTCTTTACTTGTCACATAAAATTTCTGCGTCTTAGGACTTGGGTCCTGAAGGACACACACTGAAGTGAACTGTCTTAGAAATGAAAGTCAGAGACCGTTTTCAATTCTACTCATTAGCTTTACTCAAAAAACGGTATGAAACCCATATATGGGAAGACCACGTCTCAGCGACATGTCGCCTCTTTCTGAATTTCATGAGAACTCGTGCACCTGGGGTCGTGGTGACAGACTGTTGGGCAACTGTACAGAGTTATCCAATCTGAAGAGGCTTGAGCAAGGGACTCCCAGATTTTTATTGTATCTCTTGCTGGAATAGCCATACCAGGACCCAGAAATAATCTGTTACTATGCTGATTCTGCCGCTCAGAATGTCATGTCACCCAAACCTAATACCTGGGTTCTGAGTCATTAAATACTTGGTGTTTCATATTTATGTACCAATTTTTTTTTTTTGGCCTGTACCAGAAACTATGGTATCTCCCTTTGCATGTGTTTCAGGACCTAGGAATTTCTCATTTATATTACTTACAGGCTTTGCATGTGCCAGCAAGGCCATGAGTTAGCAAGATCACCAGCCTCAAGCTACCATGGAACTCTATCCTCATGTTTGCCAATTGCTTAGTCGATATTTGTGGATGGCTGTTCTGCCATTACTCCAAACTTGACGTGTTCCCCCTTGCCAGACTTCTGTTCTCGTCACAGTTTTCTCTTGTTCATTTTGCAACAAGGTTCAGTATCTTGGCATCACATTTGAGTTTTTACTTTCTTTGTTTTTCCCTGTCCCAAGCAGTTGCTATTTGCTATTTATTTGTTTAAAACATCTCTTCCCTTTGATTCCCGCTGCTTCCTAGAATATCAGGATCTCACTAATCCCGCCCATGTACTATTAAAATGTGTTGTACTAATATTTTCTTATTCCTCTACCCAGGGCTATTGTAAACTTAGGTGGAGTGGGTAGCTATTTTAAGGACCCTGGGGAAGTCTTCCAAACCCTAAACTCTCCAGCTCAGCTGCTTAGAAATGTGACCACTGAGGGTCCATTCCATTGGTACCTGTCTATGATAAGATATTGAGCCTTGTTGCAAAATGAACAAGAGAAATGTGGTGAGAACAGAAGACTTACATGATCATCACTCAGGAGCAAAGACACCAAGCAAACTAGGTACTCTGGAGAGCTCAACGTGAAAAAATACTCCAGCAGAAAAATCGAATGAGTTAAGGAACTGAGAACTTCATGTTACATGGTTTGGGAATGCCATGATCTCAAAACCACTGATTCCATGCTTTGTCCCAATTTCAGAAGCCGTAACTTTATCAGTTAGAGCAAATGGGTACTTCAGGATCTTTGAAGGAGAAAGTTAGGATAAGGTCGAGGATAAAGTTTATTATAATTTATTGTTGGAGTGGAGGCATCACACACAGACACACAAAGGAGTTTCTCTGCTAAGAGAGAAAGAGTAAACAAGGGCACCTAGGTGACTCAGTAGGTTAAACGTCTGATTTCAGGTCATGGTCTCAGGGTCTTGGGATCGAGCCCCATGTTGGGCTTCCTGCTCAGTGGGGAGCCTGCTCCCTTTGACCCTCCTCCTGCTCATGCTCTCTCTGTCTCTCTCTCTCAAAAAAGCAAAAACAAAAACCCACGTAAACAGATATAAGGTAAATATACAAACTAAGTTAAGAGACTGATACTTCATATTAAGGAAGCAAAATGGGGTGCTCTGATGAGAAGTGGGTGCCACTCCAATTGGATGGCCAGGGAAGACCTCTCAGGGGAGCTAATATTTGAGCCCAGACTTTAATGATAAGAAGACAGCAGCCATGGCAGGGTCTGAGAGAAGAGCATGAAGAGGTCCAGAGATGGGAAGGAGCTTGCTGTGTTTAGGAGAGAAGCCAGTGAGGGTGGAGAATGAGAGAGATATACAGGAGTTGAAGTTGGTGGCAGTGGAACCACGCAGGGTTTTGAAGGTGATGGTGGGAACTTGTGTATATTTTAAATGAGCCAGGGAGCTCCATTGAGGGAATTCAAGTCGAGGTGTCCCATGAGGTGACTTGTGCCTTAAAAGGATCACTTGGGCTGCTGCGTGGGGAGTGAGTCATGCAGGGGAAAAGGACAGCTATGGGCACTTCTATCAGAGGAATCTAAACTGAGAGTTGAAGCTGGGTTGAATCAGGGTCGCCTCAGGCAGTGGGCTTGGCCGGATGTGGTCAGACTTAAGATGGAGTTTGGATTTGGGGTCTCAATGCTGCTGGACTAGATGTTGGTTGAGAGAGGAAGAATTAAGGATTAAGGAACGTCAGGTAGACCATAAGTCACGTGAGTCTGGAGCTCCAGATAGAGTTCAAGTCTAAAGATATAAATTAGAGCATGATCAGCTTATCAAAAAACATGAGTCTGGGTATGATTCCCTGGGAAGAGAGTAGGGAGAGACAGAGACAGAGAGAAGCAGAGTTCAGAATCCCGCTCATCTTCCAGAAGCACTCTGATGTGGGCATTTTCCTGCTCCCCTGACCAAGGATCTCTAGAGCTTCTCCATTTTCATTAGAATTCATTTCACTGTAATGTCTAAAGTACTGAATAAAAATAAAAATCTCTTCCTGTTTCCACTTCCTCCCATCCACCCTGGTCTTTCCGTATTCTGACAGTTCCTGTCCCCTCTGTCTAGTGAAGAATTAACCTTATCCAAAGAGATGCCTGTCTTTGGTGCACAAAGCCATAGCAGGGTGGGGGGGTGATCTCTAGACACCTCCTGGAACATTCCGCCTCCTCAATCTGTCTTTGCTTGCAGCCTTGGCATTCTTCATTCTAACCATGTGGTTCGTGTTGGGGCTTTGGGGCCACGTGGGATCAGTTCTGGCCTCTGGAGGGACTGGAGACTAAAGGCATGAACCCCACCTCTGGAAGGGAGCTGGGCACCAGGGGTTGGCCATGCAGGCAGTATGGGATTGAGTCTTGATAAAGGCTCTGGACACCGAAGGCTGGGCTAAACTTCTTCCAAGGTTGGTGGTACTCTTTGTGTATTGTCACCCACAGTGACCGGAAAGAGTTAACCTTGTCCATGACCCTACAGGGCAGCGATGACCAATGACCAGAAGCTTTACATTTGGAAGTTTCCCAGCCTCTGCCCTATGTGTCCCTTCCCTTGGCTGATTTTAATTTGCATCCTTTCCCTATAATTAAGTATAACCACGAGTATAACAGCTTTCACTGAAGTTTCTTTAGTCCATTTAGTGAATTGTTAAAACTGAGAGCGGCTTTGGGGTGGCGGGGGGGGGTCCCCTTTTATGGACTGAATATTTGTATCCCTCTAGAATTCATATGTTAAAATCCTAATCCCCAAGGATTGATATAAGGAGCTGGGATGTTTGAGAGGTTTTTACATCATGAGCACGAATGAGGGTAATGCCCTTTAGAAAACATCTCAGGGTGCTCCCTCGCCCCTTCTGTCATGCGAGGACTCAGTGAGAAGACGGCAGTCTACAACCCAAGAAGAGAGCCCTCACCTTCATTAGAAGAATTGGAAGGGGAGGTGAACCATGAGAGACTATGGACTCTGAAAAACAATCTGAGGGGTCTGAAGTGGCGGGGGGAGTGGGAGGTTGGGGGAACCAGGTGGTGGGTATTAGAGAGGGCACGGATTGCATGGAGCACTGGGTGTGGTGCAAAAACAATGAATACTGTTATGCTAAAAATAAAAAAAAAGAAAGAAGATGCGGAACCTGCCAACACCTTGGTCTTGGACTTCCCAGCCTCCCAAACTGTGAGAAATGAAGGTTTATTGTTTGAATCGTCCAGTCTGTGCTACTTTGGTGACAGCAGCCTGAACCAGGGACCCCCCAGAATTGGTAATCGGTGAGAAGCAAGGGCAATCCTTGCAGGGGCCATTCCCTTTAACTTGGTGGTTGGCCTTAACTCTTCACACCTTCATTCTGGTGGTTGATTACATTCTCATTTGTTTTATCATTTATCTTATGTGTTTGTATGGTTTTATAATTTTTTAATTTTTTTTCCAATTTATTTATTTTCAGAAAAACAGTATTCATTATTTTTTCACCACACCCAGTGCTCCATGCAAGCTGTGCCCTCTATAATACCCACCACCTGGTACCCCAACCTCCCACCCCACCCCGCCACTTCAAACCCCTCAGACTGTTTTTCGGAGTCCATAGTCTCTCATGGTTCATCTCCCCTTCCAATTTACCCAAAAGCACATACCCTCCCCAATGTCCATAACCTTCCCCCCTTCTCCCAACCCCCCTCCCCCCAGCAACCCACAGTTTGTTTCGTGAGATTAAGAGTCACTTATGGTTTGTCTCCCTCCCTATCCCATCTTGTTTCATGGATTCTTCTCCTACCCACTTAAGCCCCCATGTTGCATCACCACTCCCTCATATCAGGGAGATCATATGATAGTTGTCTTTCTCCGCTTGACTTATTTCGCTAAGCATGATACGCTCTAGTTCCATCCATGTTGTCGCAAATGGCAAGATTTCGTTTCTTTTGATGGCTGCATAGTATTCCATTGTGTATATATACCACATCTTCTTGATCCATTCATCTGTTGATGGACATCTAGGTTCTTTCCATAGTTTGGCTATTGTGGACATTGCTGCTATAAACATTCGGGTGCACGTGCCCCTTTGGATCACTACGTTTGTATCTTTAGGGTAAATTCCCAGTAGTGCAATTGCTGGGTCATAGGGCAGTTCTATTTTCAACATTTTGAGGAACCTCCATGCTGTTTTCCAGAGGGGTTGCACCAGCTTGCATTCCCACCAACAGTGTAGGAGGGTTCCCCTTTCTCCGCATCCTCGCCAGCATCTGTCATTTCCTGACTTGTTGATTTTAGCCATTCTGACTGGTGTGAGGTGATATCTCATTGTGGTTTTGATTTGTATTTCCCTGATGCCGAGTGATATGGAGCACTTTTTCATGTGTCTGTTGGCCATCTGGATGTCTTCTTTGCAGAAACGTCTGTTCATGTCCTCTGCCCATTCCTTGATTGGATTATTTGTTCTTTGGGTGTTGAGTTTGTTAAGTTCTTTATAGATTTTGGACACTAGTCCTTTATCTGATATGTCATTTGCAAATATCTTCTCCCATTCTGTCAGTTGTCTTTTGGTTTTGTTAACTGTTTCCTTTGCTGTGCAAAAGCTTTTGATCTTGATGAAATCCCAAAAGTTCATTTTTGCCCTTGCTTCCCTTGCCTTTGGCGATGTTCCTAGGAAGATGTTGCTGCGGCTGAGGTCGAAGAGGTTGCTGCCTGTGTTCTCCTCAAGGATTTTGATGGATTCCTTTCTCACATTGAGGTCCTTAATCCATTTTGAATCTATTTTTGTGTGTGGTGTAAGGAAATGGTCCAATTTCATTTTTCTGCACGTGGCTGTCCAATTTTCCCAACACCATTTATTGAAGAGGCTGTCTTTTTTCCATTGGACATTCTTTCCTGCTTTGTCGAAGATTAGTTGACCATAGAGTTGAGGGTCTATTTCTGGGCTCTCTATTCTGTTCCATTGGTCTATGTGTCTGTTTTTGTGCCAGTACCATGCTGTCTTGATGATGACAGCTTTGTAATAAAGCTTGAAGTCCGGAATTGTGATGCCACCAACTTTGGCTTGGTTTTTCAATATCCCTTTGGCTATTCGAGGTCTTTTCTGGTTCCATATAAATTTTAAAATTATTTGTTCCATTTCTTTGAAAAAGATGGATGGTACTTTGATAGGAATTGCATTAAATGTGTAGATTGCTTTAGGTAGCATAGACATTTTCACAATATTTATTCTTCCAATCCAGGAGCATGGAACATTTTTCCATTTCTTTGTGTCTTCCTCAATTTCTTTCATGAGTACTTTATAGTTTTCTGAGTATAGATTCTTAGCCTCTTTGGTTAGGTTTATTCCTAGGTATCTTATGGTTTGGGGTGCAATTGTAAATGGGATTGACTCCTTAATTTCTCTTTCTTCTGTCTTGTTGTTGGTGTAGAGAAGTGCAACTGATTTCTGTGCATTGATCTTATATCCTGACACTTTACTGAATTCCTGTATAAGTTCTAGCAGTTTTGGAGTGGAGTCTTTTGGGTTTTCCACATAGAGTATCATATCATCTGCGAAGAGTGATAATTTGACTTCTTCTTTGCCGATTTGGATGCCTTTAATTTCCTTTTGTTGTCTGATTGCTGAGGCTAGGACTTCTAGTACTATGTTGAATAGCAGTGGTGATAATGGACATCCCTGCCGTGTTCCTGACCTTAGTGGAAAAGCTTTCAGTTTTTCTCCATTGAGAATGATATTCGCGGTGGGTTTTTCATAGATGGCTTTGATGATATTGAGGTATGTGCCCTCTATCCCTACACTTTGAAGGGTTTTGATCAGGAAGGGATGCTGTACTTTGTCAAATGCTTTTTCAGCATCTATTGAGAGTATCATATGGTTCTTGTTCTTTCTTTTATTGATGTGTTGTATCACATTGACTGATTTGCGGATGTTGAACCAACCTTGCAGCCCTGGGATAAATCCCACTTGGTCGTGGTGAATAATCCTTTTAATGTACTGTTGAATCCTATTGGCTAGTATTTTGGTGAGAATTTTTGCATCTGTGTTCATCAAGGATATTGGTCTATAGCTCTCTTTTTTGATGGGATCCTTGTCTGGTTTTGGGATCAAGGTGATGCTGGCCTCATAAAATGAGTTTGGCAGTTTTCCTTCCATTTCTATTTTTTGGAACAGTTTCAGGAGAATAGGAATTAGTTCTTCTTTAAATGTTTGGTAGAATTCCCCCGGGAAGCCATCTGGCCCTGGGCTTTTGTTTGTTTGGAGATTTTTAATGACTGTTTCAATCTCCTTACTGGTTATGGGTCTGTTCAGGCTTTCTATTTCTTCCTGGTTCAATTTTGGTAGTTTATATGTTTCTAGGAATGCATCCATTTCTTCCAGATTGTCAAATTTGTTGGCGTAGAGTTGCTCATAGTATGTTCTTATAATAGTTTGTATTTCTTTGGTGTTAGTTGTGATCTCTCCTCTTTCATTCATGATTTTATTTATTTGGGTCCTTTCTCTTTTCTTTTTGATAAGTCTGGCCAAGGGTTTATCAATTTTATTAATTCTTTCAAAGAACCAGCTCCTAGTTTGGTTGTAATTTTTTAATTTTTAAAAAAAATTATCTTTTTATTTTATTTTGTATTTGTATTTGTATTTTGCCAAAGGTGGATCTCCTACAGGGCATTTCTTTCTTTCTTCATCCCTTTTAATACTTAGCACCATTTTGGGACTCCTGAGACCCTCTCAGTATATGTGTTGAATTTAATCGTTGTGTTGAATCACGTGTGCCTAGCTTTTTTTTTTTTTTAAACAAAATAATTATTGTTGGGAACCTGGGTGGCTCAGTCAGTTAAGCATCTGCCTTCAGCTCAGGTCATGATCCTGGGGTCCTAGAGTTGAGTCCCACGTTGGGTTCCCTGCTCAGCGGGGAGTCTGTTTCTCCCTCTCCCTCTGCCCCTTCCCCAGCTTGTGCTCTCTCTTGCTCATTCTCTTTCTCAAATTAAAACAACAACAACAACAACTTTAAATAAAAATAATTATTGTATTACTGAATACACATTTGTGGGGAAATTGGGTCTTTATGTAGTTTCTTTTCTGTATTTATGAAAATGAGGTGGAGCACATGCGTGTTTGTAGGGGTGGCCGGAGGGAAGATGTAGGAGGAAGCGGTGATTCTGAATGTGATTTTACATTTGGACAGCAAATGGTGTTGCTGTGTCTTCTTGGTGCACAGGGCATAGATTTGGGGGGGCGGGGAGGGGATCTTATAACATCAGGAAGAGCCCCAGCAGTTCAGAAATGTGTATTACTGTATTCATGCAGAAGATGTTTTAAGGAGAAGCCTCGTATCCCTGGTTCTTTGTGCAGTTGACCTTGTCCTATAAACCGACGTTCCCCTACCCACAGGTGACCACCAATCACTTGAAATGTTCCAGTCCAATTGAGATGTACTGTAAATATAAAATATACACTGGGTTTTGAAGAATTAGTTCAGCAAAAGAATGTAAATGATCTCATTGATGATCATGTGTTGTGATGGGTTAAATTATATCCATTAAAATTACTTTCACCTTTCTGATGTCTGGGTAATAGTCCATGGTATATGTGGACCATATCTTCTTTGTCCACTCCTCTGTAGAGGTGTGAAGGAGGGCACGTATTGCATGGAGCACTGGCTATGGTGCATAAACAATAAATCTTGGAACACTGAAAAAATAAAAATTAAAAAAAAAAAGACTTTCACCAACTTTTTTACTTTTTGAAAAAATGTGGCTGCCAGAAATTTGAAACTTACATACGTGGCTCATGTTTGTGCATCACATCATATTTTGGCTGGACGGTGGTGCTCTGAAGCCTTCCGTGGTCGTCTCCATCCCTGCTGTGCACTCCTCACTGCCGGTGACTATAGTCAAAATCCATAGGACCCAAAAGATGGGCTTTGTTTCCAGGCTTGAGCAGAACACAAAGTCCATTCCCTCCTTTGTGTCTCTAATAATCACCTTCTTTAATTCTTAAGAGGTGGGGAAGTTGAAGAAAAAGAATTGGGATGCTTATTTCCAGCTGTCATGCATCCAGATGTTCTTGAAAAAGCATCCTTAGAAACACAAGTTCCAGACACACCACAAAAGCTCTAAACAACCAGGCAAGAAATCATCTTAAAACACATCGACTCTTCTAATACTTCGTGAAGGTGGAAACTCCAAAAATACTGATATTTTTCCCCCCTTGTCTGTGTTCTTAAAAATGTTTCAGAGCCAACCAGGGACTGCGTGAGCCAAAATTCGGTGAAAAGGGCTTTTTATTGCAAAGTGACCAGCTCTGAGAATTTATGTTCAGTGAAGAGTGCACATAAAACATAAGGAATGTGTGAGTACCTGTCTGATTTCTGGAACACAACTAGTGAGAATCCCTCTAACAGGGGGAGGGAAAGCAATGGGGGAATTTACAGGCTTAATAGTCATGATATCAATGAACTTCTTCAAAGCACACTCTGGCTCCCAACTGTATCAGAATCTCAAAGGAAAGCCCCTCTTTTATTTCTCTGGAAGCATTAGGGTCTGGTGCATCATCTAGAGATGATAGGATCATTCCCCCCCATAACTCCAGTTGCTAGAATTTTTTTATGCACATCTAATGCCCATGACCAGAAAATCAGAAGATCATATGCCAGGTATGACTAATCTGGAATCTTCCACACCGATCCCTCGTGGTGAGCAAATCATTACTCACTTTCGGGTGGTTATCAAGTGTGCGAGGCCCGACCCTCGCCAAGAGCAGCTCATTTAATTGTATCCCCTCTTAAAGGTACTTTAGTCATTCAAAATGCAGTTTAAGTCTTCCGATGAAAAGCCTAAAAAGACCAAAAAAAAAAAAATTCTTTGAGCCGAAATCTAGTAATTCTCCAACCTTGATTTTTAGCTTTCCTGGCTGCCTAAGTGGTCATATATTTTATAAGCCTTGCTAATTTGCTGTTAAATTTGCTATTTATATGATCCTAGATGATTTGTTGGACTTCATCGAACAGAAAAGATTTTTATTAGCGGCCCACGCGTTAAAAGAAGTGGTTTTTTCCACACCATCAAGGCTACTTTCTCAACTTATTGACAGCTTTATGAGTGGAGCTGGATGAAGAACAGTTTCCTGTATCCAAAGGCGTTTTGCATTCCATGGGGCAAAAGCTTGGACTTTTAATTAGGATATAGGAGCCTTCCTTTCTATCCCAACATCCCTGGGGTGTGTGTGTGTGTGTGTATGTGGTGGGGGGGGGAGGGCACACAGTGGTGACACTTGCATTTAGATATTTAATCACTTTTCCAGACTTGAGCCCGCTACAGTTACGAAGGTTTTTAGGTCACGTGTTTATCTGGCTCTGAGCCAGCCCGGGATGTACTTACAATCTGCACATTTGTTTTTTTTCTATATGTACATGCACACACATTTGTTTTTTGTATATGTACGCACACGGCTTTGCCATTCTAATTAATTGGAGGTATTTTGCCTACTGTAGAAGCCTGTTGAGTGAATTCTGTTTAGAATCTAATCCAAGCCCCGATTCCTCCTTGTTCACAAGAGAAAGAGATAGACTCTAGACTTGTCCCCACTTCAGATTGTTTTCTGCGTGGAGCGCACCAGGCAAATTCTCCTCATTTCTTCTACTTGGTCCCAACCTCGCTATCCAGCATATTTATAGGAGTTCTGAGGTTTTATGTTTCTGTTAAAATTCACCTTATTGTGATAATCCTCCTCAGCAAATTCTTCTCTCCCGGTATCGGGGCTTTGATTATGAAAACAGTGGGATGCTAAATGTTCATAAATATTTGGGGGTCCAAAGTGGTAGTCACTTTGATATATTTTCCTAGCATTTGTGTATCTTTTGACCCTGTGGGGAAAGTGTGTGCTTCCAGAATATTCCGGTTGGCTAGCTGTGGTCCATTGCTCAGTCTTTGCAGAACTTCCACTGTCTGTAAGCAGACTCAATGGTCTTCTGCCAAGGGCACAGAGAAGCATCAGCTCAGTGTCTTGTCTTGTGGTGTGATGCTAATAATAAAGGCACCTGTGCCCACCTGAAATCTGTTCCCTTATTTCAGTACGCTGCAGACTTTAATAAGAGGATCCTCGAGAAATTTTCCTGTGTCTGTTTTTTGTGGATTTTATAACCTCTTGGAGAAGATCGGTCTCTTGACCCCAGCAATGAACAAAAACAAGACAAAAAGGAAAACAAAACACGATGGATTTTTATCCATGACTCAGAAACCTGGCAGCTTAGCAATGCTGTTGCTGAAGTTCAAGTCTTTCTGGGATTGTAAAATTGAGGGTTGTGGGATTGATCTCAAGTTCGTCATTGGCCTGCCTCGGAGGGTTGGCAAGAGCGTTCCCATTCTTTTTGATCTCTACCTTGTCCTCAAGGAACACACACATACAGGCATTTGCAGACATTGAGGCAATTTACAAATAGCAACCAAACCAGATTCTGAATGTGCGTCTCTATGAGCCATTTGCTTAGAATGTGCTGACCGTTTCCTTGAAGGATGAGCAAAGCCACAGAATATGTTTAGCACGTCCCTGAACACATTCAAGTTTGGGGCTTTGCTATATCAATCATCTGCATAGTTTCTGGAATGCCAGTATTTATAGCTAATGGCGGCTAAAGCTGAATTTTAGTCTTTTTTGTTTGTTTTGTTTTAACAGATTGCAGTGAAAATCAGTTCTCTTCTAACTGGTGCAAAATGAGTATTTACTTTACAGGCTACCTTATACCAGGGATCCCATAGCCCGGACGCCGGCATCCTTGGGGAAACCCATCCTGCTTCTGTACTGTTGTTTGAAATCAATAGAATAGTAAAATTGAGTTTTAATATCTTCTATTTCTACCCTCATAATTCTGGCCATTTCATTTTTTTTTTCTCTCTTTCTACTTTAGACAATCACCCTGCTTGCTCTATTTTTAGCAACCGGCCTCTTGATGTTCCCTTTACTGCTAAAAATGTCTTTTCTCACACATTAGTGGTCCCATGAAAAGTAAGTCAGCCTGGGATCCTTTTCTCTAGCTCTGCCCCTCATTAGCTGTGAGGATGTAGGTGTATAACTTTAGTTCTCTGGCCTTCACATGCTTTATTTATCTAGTGAGTACGTCCCACTTGTTTAATTTTGCTGTCCCCCAAAAGGCAGTTTTCTCCATTGGAATTCTTGGTGCAGAACTATACCTTAAGGAAAAAAAAAAAACAACAAAAAACGCATGGAGTCTGGTCTCGGTGCTGCACTGTCCACATATTTGCAGACAGTGCCCTGGAAGACTATGGTACTGATTTAATGCACGTGACATATGGAATATTCTAGAATATGTTTCTTGAAATTTCCTCTATGCATTTTACCTCAACTCTTGAGTGTCGTGGCTTTCTTATTTAAACAAAGCACAGTTTTCTTCCTTCTTGCCTTCCCTTGCCATTTTTCTCGCTTGCTTCCACTAGCGACAACTATATTCTCTCTTCATTTGTCCCATAGCAAGATGTTCTTTGACTCATTGTCCCCTGACCATGTTTATGTGCCCGGCCATATTCTCCAACCAACCTACACACTCTCTGGATTATGTGGACAGGAGAATTATTGTTCCCTCTACAGATATATGGGCATAGTGAGTGAGGGTCTGTGGATGTGTGTGTATGTGTAAATGGGTGGACACATGCCTGTGCTTGGTGAGGAAGGGCTACAGCAGACATTTCTTTCTATGCCTCATCCCCATTGGCTTTTTATTGGCCATACAGCTCCTCTGGATGTGCCAGAAGAGACTGTCTTACTATTTTTCTAAATATCTGTATTAGGTATCCATTGCCATGTAACACATTACCCTCAAATTTAGAGGTTGAAAACAAGATTTTTTTTATCTAATGTTTTTCAAAAATTTTAAATGGATTTTAATAGACCAGGAATCTGATCATGGCTTAGCTGGGTACATTTGGCTGAAGGGCCTGCATAAGGTTGAGTCAAGCAGTTGGCTGGGTGTGTGGTCTCATCAGATGGTTTAATGGGGGCATGCGGTCCACTTCTGAGCTCCCCTGGGTATTGCTGGCCCTTTGTCTCTCACAACGTGAGTGTCTTCATAGGACCTCTTGACATGATGGCTGACTTCTCCAGAGAGATTTGAGACTGAGAGAGAGTGAACCCATCCCTTCTGTAATACTCTTTTTGTTAGCGGTGAATCAGGACATTCAGCTCATACTCAAGGGGAGATTCTTCTGAGGGCTCTAGAAAATCCTTTACATTCAAACCATTGGCTTCATCTTTGTACCATGTTTCCCGACAGTGCTCTGAGCTTGGTCTTTGCTTGGAAGTCATGACTTAATTTAATTTTATTATTTTTTATTTTTTTAAGATTTTATTTATTTATTTGACAGAGAGAGATCACAAGTAGGCAGAGAGGCAGACAGAGAGAGAGAGAGGAGGAAGCAGGCTCCCTGCTGAGCAGAGAGTCTGATGCGGGGCTCGATCCCAGGACCCTGAGATCATGACCCGAGCCGAAGGCAGCAGCCCTACCCACTGAGCCACCCAGGCGCCCATGACTTAATTTTAGAGCCATCATTTGCCCTTGGAAGGTGCTGAGAATTTTCAGAACCACCCAGTCTCATCTCCTTTTTCTTTAATGGTCCTTTCCTCAATTAAGCTGTCTCACAGTTTACAATAAGCACTAAGAGAGAAACAGGTGGCACCTCTAACAATTGTATAGAAATCACAGCCAAATTAGCAGTTTATTAGTTTTTCTACTTTCTTTTTTAAAAAAAATATTTTATTTACTAAAGAGAGAGAGAGTGATCACAAGTAGGCAGAGAGGCAGTCAGGGAGAGAGAGAGAAGCAGGCTCCCTGCTGAGCAGAGAGCCCAACGTGGGGCTCGATCCCAGGACCCTGAGATCATGACCTGAACTGAAGGCAGAGGCTTTAACCCACTGAGCCACCCAGCCACCCAATTTTCTACTTTCTACATAACTCCAAACAGCAGTGTTGCTAAGCTTTCTAACATTATTTTTTGTTTATTTTAAAAATTTTATTTCTTTATCTGAGTGAGTGTGTATGCACTCAGGTTGGGGGAGGGGTAAAGGGAGAGGGAGAATCTCAAGCAGGTTCTACATTGAGCACAGATCTCACGACCCTGACATCATGATCTGGGCTGGAATCAAGAGCTGGACACTTAACCGACTAAGCCACCCAGGTGACTCCCCCCTCCTTCTGCCACTTCTTCTCCAAGATTTCCCTTCCTTTAGTTTCATTGAGATTTTCCTCACTTTTTTTTTTTTAAGATTTTTTTATTTATCTGACAGAGAGAGATCACAAGTGGGCAGAGAGGCAGGCAGAGAGAGAGAGAGGAGGAAGCAGGCTCCCTGCAGAGCAGAGAGCCGGATGCGGGGCTCCATCCCAGGACCCCGAGATCATGACCTGAGCTGAAGGCAGAGGCTTAACTCACTGAGCCACCCAGGTGCCCCAGGATTTTCCTCACTTTTGTGCAAGCCTTTGACTGTGGAGGAACAGCTTCTTCCAAACACTTAAAGTTTTTACTGTCTCACTCCAAGAAACCCACTGCCTGGTCCCAAAGCCACTGGCACATTTTAGTTTATTTGTTTGTTTGTTTATTGTAATGGTGGAACAAGCTGTAGCATGAAGGGTTGAGTGGAAGCAAGGGAAAATATTATCATGGTGATCCTTTATAAAACTACCCAGCAAGACTGCATGAACTTTTTTGGAAGTCAGTAGGGCTGAGGCAAAATTGCCAAGAATCTGGGAATTGTGTACTTTTGTAGGAAAGGAAATGAACCTGGTAACTTCTTGTGGTCCTTTTTACATGCGGATTTGAAGATTCTAGAATAGCAGCTAGCTGTTCTTTTCAGATTTGAAGATTTAGCAGGTTTTTCTAAGAAAACTTTTACTATGGCTAGTGATCAGTGCAGACCACATCTATTTAAGGTTTTGGCTGTGTTAAGAGATTTTGACTATAGAGTGGCATACCAGGTGGAATTTTCTAAGGCTCTAGAGGGAATGACAGAATTAAAACTGAAACTTTTTTTTTTTTTATGTTCAGTGGTTTTTGGTGTGGTGTTCATTGTTCATTAGCTACATGTAACACCCAGTGCTCATCACCACACATGTCCTCCCTAGTACCCACCATTCTATTACCCCACTTACCACCCCCCCCACCAACTTCTTCTAAGACATATCTCCAAGGGCAAGGGAAACAAAGGCAAAAATGAACTATTGGGACTTCATCAAGATAAAAAGCTTTTGCACAGCAAAGGAAACAGTCAACAAAACTTAGAGGCAACCCACAGAATGGAAGAAGATATTTGCAAATGAAACTTTTTTTTTTAAGATTTATTTATTTGAGAGAGAGAGTGTGTGCAAGCATGTGCATAAGTGGGGTGGGGGACAGAGGGAGAGGGAGAATCTCCAGCAGACTCCTCAGTGAGCGTGGAGCCCCATGTGGGGCTCCATCTCATGACCCTGAGATCGTGACCTGAGCCAAAGTCAAGAGTTGGTTATTTAATTGACTGAGCCACCCAGGCGCCCCTAGAATCAAAACTGAAACTTCTGCGTATTCCAGTAGACAATAGTATGCTTCTTATATTGGTCCATTTGTCCCATAGTCTCTCTTTTTCAGGGTTTTACATTAATGACAACCATTTATGTATATAAATATTTAATATAAAAATCATAAATCATATAGAAATAATATAAATATATATGAATAAAATATATAAATATGTAAATCAGAAATCTGATTTTTATATATATATAGGTGCATGTTTAGTGGGGTTGGCTCTTAGAAATCCACATGATTTATACTTAAGAAATAAGTCATTTTGCTTGAGTAGCTGCCTAAGTTTTCTTCTTGTCTATAATAATCTCCGTCCCTCCCTCCCTTCCTTTCCATTTGTCTGTCTTCTTTATTCCCATGTCTAGGTTCCTATCTTCTTCAGTATGTGTCCTGGCACATAGATATTTCTACTGAAGAGTGTAAATGGTATTTCCCCAGGTGATTCTTTAATATCCCTGGGGATGCAGTAAAGTCACCAAGACTTGGCCCGCTGGTTATTTAGGCTATTATCTTCACCTTCTGCTCAGAAACTCCTGAAATAAACCCCATTTGACTCCAGTTCATTGTATGCTATCTTTCTTACTGCTACAATTTTACTTTTGATTTGCTCAGTAAATACATACTGAGCACCTACTATATGCTAGGATTTGTACCTGGGCTGCTCAGTCTATTAGGTGTCTGCCTTCAACTCAGGTCATGATCTCAGGGTCCTGAGATCAAGCCCCACCTGTGTCTGTGAGAATGAAAAAGAAAGACATGATTGAGTTTTGCATCTCTTCTTTCAAGCAGAGTATAATTGATAATATTGGAGTGATTTACTTTAGGAGAGGTTAGGGTTGGGGGACTAGAGGAGACAAGGAAGATTGAACTTTCTGACTGGAATAACTGGAGGAGGTCGTGTCACTGAGATAGGAGACATCACTGAGAGAGAACTGGTGGCCGTTAGTGAACTTGAGAGGCCTCAAGTGAGTTGGCAATGCAGGTCAGGAAAGCAACCTGGGAAGAGATGGTGGAAGCCATGGGATTGGGAGGTTGGGGGTGTCATCAGTTGGTGGAATGTTGGAGCTGGAGTAAGGGAGTTGCCACTGCTTTAGCCAAAAGAGCCCTAAAATAAACTAATATACCAGGTCAATGACCTTGGCAACTCCTTAGAATCTTGGCTCAAACCAAACCCCACTCTTCTGAATGTGCTGACGAGGTGTTTTGCATACTGTTTCCACTGCTACCACCAAGTCTCCCATTAAACTTAATTTGGCATGTCTCGTGGCAAAAATTCCTGCACCCAAAGTTTATAGACCTTTAGTAAAGCAGTTCTCTCAGTTCACAATCAAGTAACAAATCAGGGTTGGGCTTTTCCCCCCCCACTCATGTAAGTTCTAGCCGATTCTTTTTATTAACCTTCGTCTGCTCATTGTTATTACTCTTTTGTTCCTTACTCATACTTTTAAAAATTCCATCTGATTTCTGCAATCATTTTAAACATTCTTACACATATTTTGTATCTAATAAAAACAATTTCTGGAGTCTTTTCTGCTCTTGTTTTATTGGCTTGTTCTCAGTTATGATGTCTTTCTCCTTGTATGCTTTGTCTTTAGGTCTTTGTTTTGTTTTGCTTTTATTGCAAGCTAGTATTTATTGGAAATTTATCAGTAGGATAGTGAGAATTCTTTGAGGTCTACATGGAGGGCAATTTCTCTGAAAAAGATTTTGTTTGATCTTTCCTGGAGGCATTATAAATTCCTGGAATCACTTTCAACTGATTTTTTAGTATATTTATTATTTACTTTGCTTGTTTTTAGAATATTCCCATAGCATTGCTCCAGACCTCAAATCCATGTAAAAGCCAGCCCATCACTGCAAATTATGAAACAAGTTATTTTTTCTTTTCACCCAGAGACAAGGTAATGATAGGTACTTTGCTTCTGTCTCTCCTTTTGTGGGGTGGAATTCAGTTGTTTTTGTTTGTTTGTCTGTTTAGTGGGTTGGTTTTCCGGATTCCATTTCACTGAAGATGTCTCAGACCCACAGGAATTTTTGTACCAACTCTCTGTTAGGTAAGGAACATTTTGTAAGAAAGAAACACATTCCTAGACCTAGTCTCTTTTCCCTGGGCAATTGTAAAAAGTGAATATTTGGGTAAAAGAGTAATGTGGATGCCCTTTGGGCAGTCAGCAGCTTCAAAGCTCATTTCACTGGATTCATGCATTAGCTCTGTAATTGGCCTCTGAGGATTTTCCTTATTTTCTTGCCAGCTCAGCAACACATGTAAAATGATCATTTTAAGGTATTTTGTTGCTGCTTGGTTAGTCAGGTTATTACTGGAACCAGAAATCAACCATGACTTTTTTATACAGATCCCAGCCCTGCACCAGGATTGCCAATAGCCTTGATTTCCTCTTGTTGACAAGAGAATGGTGTGTCTTTACGATTTTCTCAAATTTTCTAGCCTATCGGTCATATCTGCATGGGATCTACTTCCTTCATAGCCATTCCTTGGAGACCCTGGAATCTTCTGCTCCACTGTGGACCAGTTACTCTCCAGGTGTCAGTCATCCCAAGATTTCCTATCTCTGCTTCCTAGGGTAAACCCACTATATCCTAGATCTGACAGCTTCCAATATTTTATTTGTTTCTGAATTTTCTATACCATTTCATTAATGATCTCAATTATTGGGTGTTTCTGAGTCCATCCACATCTAAAAATGTCTTCATAAAAAAATTTTAGAGAGAGCGAGAATGCATAAGGGGGGAAAGGTGCAGAGAGAGAGGGGGAGGAAAATTCTCTCAAGAAGACTCCCTACTGAGCACAGAGCCTGACTCAGGGCTCAGTCTCAGAACCCTGAGATCATGACCTGATCTGAAATCAAGAGTCAGCTGCTTAACTGACTGAGCCACTCAGGTGCCCCTAAAAATGTCTGTATTTTGCTCTGAAACTTGACTGATGGTTTGCTTGAAAGTTGAATATAGGTTCAAAATAAATGGTCTGGTCTTCTGATTTCAACTCCAAACTTTAAGAGCTTAGAAATTAGCTTGTACTTATAACAAGAGCTGAACACACTGAAAATCATGATTTTTGGGGGACCATTAGGAAACGGAGATCTCAAGGCAGACTACCCCAAATCTGAAAAAACCAAAAGTTAAAAAAAAAAAACCAAACCAAACAACAAAACAAAACAAAACAAAAACCAAAAAAACCCTTACCTATAGAGGAACAAAAACAAGAATTGTGGTGGACTTCTTTTCATCTAAGCAAAACAAAACCAAAAAACAATGGAATGAAATGTTTCAAGTGTTGAAAGAAAAAAAATCTACCAACCTACAATTCTATACCCAGAGATTATTTTTCAAAAATTAAGGAGAAATAAAGATTTATAAAGAGAAAACTGAGGGATTTTTTTTATCATCCCTGGAACTACTCTGCCCCACCCACAAAAGTTAAATAATTGAAGACAGAACAAAAATATGGTCAGAAATTTGGATCTCATAAAGAAAGGAAGAATATCAGAGAAGATGTAAATGAAGGCAAAAAATAACCCTTATTTTTAAATTCTAAATTTATCTAAAGTTAACTTGATTGAAAGCAATAATCATGACAGCTTATTGGGCAATTATAGCCTATGGGTAATTAAAATGAATGACAGCCTATCATAATGGATGAGAGAGGAATTGCAAATACTCTGTTACAAGGTACCTGTACTACACATGAAGTAACATAATATCATTTAAGGCGGACTTAGATTAGTTGTAAATGTATATTGCAAACTCTAGATCAACCACTAAAATTTTTGTTAAGAGAAGTATATTGATACAGTAGGGGAAGAGATACAATGGAATTATAATGAAGTATTTATTAAAACCAAAGAAAGCAGAGGGGGAAAAAAGAACAAAAGAAATAACAATTCAATGAATAGAAAATAGTTACAAACATGGTAGCATTTCAGTAATCACATTAAATGTGAATGATTGGAATATAGTAATTAGAAGACAGAGATTGACAGAGTAGATTAAAAATAAAAACAGGACCCAACTATGTGTTGTCTATTAGAGACCCACTTTAACGACTCAGATTAAAAGTAAAGAGATGGAGAAAACTATGTCCTGGTAATACTAATCCAAACTGGAGTAACTATATTAATTTCAGATAAGACAGATTTCTGGAAAAGAAGAATTATCAGGCTGAAGAGGGTTCCATGACAGTGAAGGAGCCAGTTCTCCCAGAAGACATAATAATCTTAACCTAACAACAGACCCACCAGAATTTGTGAAGCAGAAACTGAGAAACTGGAAGGAGTAAACAGGTAACTCTACTATGATAGCTGGGGATGTAGCATTCCCCTTTCAGCAATTGATGCACTGGGGATCCTGGCTAAAAAAAAAAAAAAAAAATCAATAAGGGTATAATTGAACAAAGAGCACCATCCATCATCTTGATGTAATTGACATTGATAGAGAACTCAACCCAACAATGGCAGAATATAAATTCTTCTCAAGTTTGCATGGAACAGTCATCAAAACAGACCAAATTCCGGACTACAAAACATAGTTTGAAATTTTGAAAAGAATAGAAATTATGCTGTGGGGCGCCTGGGTGGCTCAGTTGGTTAAGCGTCTACCTTCGGCTCAGTTCGTGATCCCATGGTCCTGGATCAAGCCCCACATCAGGCTCCTGGCTCTTCAGGGAGCCGCCTTCTCCCTCCCACTCCCCCTGCTTGTGTTCCCTCTCTTGCTGTGTCTCTCTCTCTGTCCAAATCTAAATCTAAAAAAAAAAAGAAAGAAATTATGCCATGTATTTTTTTCAGATCACAATGGAATGAAACTAAAAATCAATAACAAAGTTAGTGGAAAGATCCCCAAATATTTGAACATTAAATTCAAATATTTGAACACTTCTAAATAACAATGAGCCAAGGAAAAACTCCCAAAAGAAATTAAAAGATATTTTGAAATAAATGTAATTGAACATACAACTTGTCAAAATTTGTGGAACTTACTGAAAACAGTTCTTTGGGGGGGTAATTTAATAACATTAAATACATGTATTAAAAATCAGAAGAATCTAAAATTAATAATCTAAACTTCCACTTTAGGACTCTAGAGACTGAAGAATGATATAAGACTAAAGCAAACAGAAAAAAGGAAATAAGCACTAGAGCAGAAATCAATGAATTTAAAAGCAGAAAAACAATGAAAATCAATAAAGCCAAATTAGTTCTTTAGAAAAATTGATAAAATTATAAACATCTTGCCAAGGATAACCCAAAAAATAATATAGAAAACATATCACTAATAGCAGAAATGAAAGAAAGGTCATTGCTGGGGCGCCTGGGTGGCTCAGTGGGTTAAGCCTCTTCCTTGGGCTCAGGTCATGATCTCAGGGTCCTGGGATCAAGCCATGCATCAGGCTCTCTGATCAGCAGGGAGCCTGCTTCCCCCTCTCTTTCTGGCTGCCTCTCTGCCTACTTGTGATCTCTCTCTGTCAAATAGATAAGTAAAATATATTTTTTTAAAAAGTCCATTGCTATTGATTATGGGGGCATTAAAAACCAATAAAAAGTAGTATGAACAACTCTATTTCACAGGTTTGAGAAGATAGAGGAAATAAATTCCTTGAAACATACATTATCAAAACTCATGCAAGGAAAGGTAGATAATTTAGATTTGTTTATTTAGTTTAGAGAGAGAAGAGTGCTCGAGAGCATACGAGTTGGTGGAGGGGCAGAGGGAGAGGAAGAGTGACGGAATCTCAAGCAGGCTCCCTGCAGAATTTGGAGCCCAACATGGGGCTTGATCCCATGACTCTGAGACCATGATTTGAGCTGAAATCAAGAATCAAATGCTTACCCTGGCTCAATTAGTTAAGCACATGCAAAGGTAGATAATTTAAATAGGACTGTGGCTACTTAAAAATTAAATCAATAATTAATAACATTACAGAAAAGAAAACACTAGGCTTAGATGGTTTCACTGGGGACTTTGGCAAGAAAAAGGAGGGAAGAAATAATGCCAGTTCTCTGCAATCTCTAATAGAAAATAGGAAGAGGTGTAACAATTCCTAACTTAGGCTCTGAGGCCAGAATTACCTTCATACCAAACCCATGTAAAAGCATTAGAAGAAAAACTGCAGAGCAGTGTCTCTCATGAACCTGTGGTAGACAGAATTATGTCCCTCCCCACAGTCTAATTCCTGGAATCTGTGATTATCCTACCTCACCTGGCAAAAGTACTTTGCAAGTGTTAATAAGTTAAGGACCTTGAGATAGGAGATTACCCTGGATGAACTGGGTGGTCCCAATATAACCACAGTGTCACTGAGTGCAACCCTGTAAGAGGGAGGCAGTAGTGTTCAGAGAGAGAGGAGGTATGTGGCAGGACGAGGTTAGAGTGATAGTCCCTGAAGACAGGAAGAGAGGGGCCACTGGCCAAGGAATTCAGTGGGTCTCTGGAAGCTAAAAAAGGCAAAGAAGTGGATTGCGCCCAAAGTTTCCAGAAGGATTGGAGCTCTGCTGACAGCTTGATACTAGCCTGTACGGCTCACTTCACACTTCTGACTTTTTCCAGAACTGTAAGATAATACATGTGTATTGTGTTGGTGCCAATACTTTTGT
Organism: Neogale vison; assembly: GCF_020171115.1. Lineage (NCBI taxonomy): Eukaryota > Metazoa > Chordata > Mammalia > Carnivora > Mustelidae > Neogale > Neogale vison. The sequence continues at coordinate 61,123,237 of NC_058095.1, forward strand.
GGTAATTTTTACTTTTATAGCTGTAGTCAAATAATAAAACATAGATGGGAAGATCCTCAGCTAAAAATGTTAGCAAACTGGAACTGGCAGTGTTTAGAGAGACATACAGCCTCCAACCAAGTGGGCTTTACTCCAGGCATGCAGAGCTGGTTCAACATTAAAAGATAATATAATCTGCCACGGCAACCGGCTGAAGAAGAGAATTCATCTGATCATGTCAAAAGCATTAGAAAAAGGGAAAAAAGGATTTAACAAAAAAGGGATTTAACAAAATCCAGTGCCTACTCGGATACAAATTCTTGGCAAAAAGGAATAGAGAGCTTCTTTGACTTCATCAAGAATATCTACCAAAAAACCTAAACCCAAAGATAACATTATATGTAAACTGTGAGATATCCACGCTGTCCCGGTGTCATGAAAATCTTTTGGATGTGGTCTGCTGTCATTTATCTTGATCATTACATTATAGTCTTTTTATTCTGAAGAATTTTGTGTTTTTTCATCTGTCTTTCATTCTTTATTTGATAATTTTCTCTCCGTTCTCTGATCTCTTTTCAAGTAATTTTCCTTAGTAAGATGTTGAGCTGCATAGAATAGACTCTTAATCTGCTTTCTTTGTTCTGTCTACCCCTAACATTTCTGATCTGTGTCAGAGGACCGAAAGGTGGGGAGATCAAATAGGTGAAGTACAAGAGCTCCTTTTGGCTGGTTGAAATTATTTAGTATGATACTGTAATGGCGGAGACAAGATGGTATGCGTTTGGCAGAATCATGGAGCATAACAATACAGAGTGAAGTTCATACATGCAAACTATAACAATCCAACTAGAGGAAAAGGTCCTGATCTCAGTAACTCTGGGAATGACTGGAATCTGAAATTCTAGAGACAAAAGGAACTGCACGTGAGTACCATACTCCAGACGATAAAGTTGTTTCCCACGGGGGTATGAGTCAACAATTCTGATACTGTAGACATGTATCCTGGAGTTGGCCAGTTAAATAAACGAACAGGAAATGGTGGGGGCCAGGTTTTTCTCTGTGGTCATGATTGTTTACTGAGAGGCAAGAGGAGGAAACGAGAATAATCTATGTGGGAGTGGGAGTGGAGTCCACTTACTAAGGAAAGTTACTAGAAAAGAGATAGAGAACGGAGAGAAAATTATCAAATAAAGAATGAAAGACAGATGAAAAGACAGATGGTGAGAGATATCAGTGTGAGCTCATGTTTAGCTTAATAGAGACCCAGATGGTTACATATAGAAGTACTTATAAATCTGTGTGCATTCACTAGTTAGTATACACGTATATATTTCCTTATTTTCCCAGCTTTGAGAACCTAGAAGTGATGAACACCTCAGAAGGTAGGAGCATACCTAGCACTTAGATCTTGGTTCCTAATACCATTTCCTTAACAGAGGCAAGGCTCTTTGGAGAAATGACCGAGTCTAGGACTGGTACAGAAAAAATGCAAGATGAACTTGAAACATCATGTAGTGACAGAAAGTTAGGAGGTGCTCCACACAAAACCAAAACCGAAACAAAACCCACAAATATAGCCAATATGCATTGAGGGGATTATGACATAGTTACACAAGAGACAACTGAAAGAGCTCCTTTGGTTAAAGCTGGAACAATTTGAGCCCCCCCCAAAATCAAGTAATATTGGATTACAACCCAAAGCATAAAAGAAATTGAGGTGTCTGACTGGCTCAGTTGGTAGAGCATGCAACCCTTGATCTTCAGGTCATGAGTTCAAGGCCCACATTGGTCATGAAGCCTACTTTTAAAATATGGCGAAGTATAAAGTAAATGTCCATGTGTCTATAGTGATATAAATACACGATTAACTAAAGGAGAGGAAGAGACAAAGACTCCATACAGAAATGTTCCATATAACTTATATAAATACCCCGTTTTTATAGAGCCGGATCATAAATATCTGGTCCTTAAGTGTCAGCCATGCATCGCACAGTATGGAAAGGGAAACAAAAAAGAGTAACTTTATCTTGGAAAAATACGACCACCGTCTACCTGAGCTAGATGGTCAAGAGCAGCATCAACAGTGATAAGTCATGTTGATGGTATTTACCCTTGATGCCATGAGATTGGCACTTCTGTGATCTTCCTCTCCCAAACCCAGAACCCTAGTTTAACCATGAAAAAAAACAGCAAACAGGTTCCACTAGAGGGACACTGCAAAAAATCTGACCACTACTCCTCAAAACTGTCAAGATTCTCAAAAACAAGGCAAGTCTGAGAACGTGTCGCAGTGAAAAGGAGCCCAAGGAGACGTGATGAGTAAATGTGATGTTATAACCTGGATGGGATTCTGGAACAGACAAAGGACCTTCATTAGGTAGACACTAAGGAAATCTGAGTACGTATGTATCAATACTGGTTCATTCAGTGTAGTGAATGTACCATGTTGATAGAAGATTGTAAGATATCGGGTGCCTAGGTGGCATAGTCAGGCATCTGACTCTGGATTTCAGCTCAGGGTGGTGAGATGGAGCTCCTTGTCAGGTTCCACACTGAGTGTGAAGTCTGCTTAAAATTCTGTCTCCCTTCCCCCCCCCTACTCCTGCGCACTCCTCTCTCTCTCTCTCTCAAAAAAAAAAAAAAAAAAAAAAAGGATTGTAAGATATGCTAGTAACAGAGGAGGCCAGGTCTTCAATTTATGGGAACTCTCTCTAATATTTTCTCAATTGTTCTGTCAAATGACAGGTATTCTAAAATAAAGACCATTTTAAAAAAGTGTCCTCAGAACTTTGAAGGCAATGTCTTTTTCTTTCCTCTTCTTCTTCTTCTTTTTTTTTCTCTTAAAGTAAGCTCCATGCTGGGGCCCAGTGCAGGGCTTCAACTCATGACCTCAGAGATCTCAACTCAGAGATCAAGAGTTGGACACTTAACTAACTGAGCCACCCAGGTGCCCCTGCAGGCAATGTCTTCTAATGGCCAGTGGTATTCATGAGAAATCAGAAGATACAATTTCTTCTCCTCTTCTGGAAGCTTTCAGACTTTATTTTGTTAAATCCGAGCCCCATTCTCTCATCCCTAAGGTGCTCATAATGGAACATGCTCAGTCCAGTTATGGTGAGAATGGAATGAGATTATCTGTGTAAGATGTTTAGCACAGCACTGTAAACGGTCATAGTCTAATAAATATCAATAATCATATCATCTAGATTAATTACTTGTGTACCCAATAAGTGGGCTTTTTCCCCATTTATTTATTTATTTTTTAGGATTATACTTATTTTTCAGAGAGGGAGGGAGAGGGAAAGAGAGTGCACAAGCAGGGGGTGTGTCAAGCAGAGGGAGAAGCAGGCTCCCTGCTGAGCAAGGAGCCCCATTCAGGACTCAATCCTAGGACCCTGGTGTTTGTTTTTATGGCTAAAAATCATTGAATTTGATACCCATAGGCATTATGACATTGGGAGTGATGTAAGTTGTACAAGAGAAGGGAGAAAGGAGTTTAACATTTTTAGGAAAAAGTAGTAAGAGGAACAAAGAATATGAGACAAACATTAAAAACAGAAGTGTGGGGACGCCTGGGTGGCTCAGTTGGTTGGACGACTGCCTTCGGCTCAGGGCGTGATCCTGGAGTCCCGGGATCGAGTCCCGCGTCGGGCTCCCAGCTCCATGGGGAGTCTGCTTCGCTCTCTGACCTTCTCCTCGCTCGTGCTCTCTCTCACTGTCTCTCTCTCTCAAATAAATAAATAAAATCTTAAAAAAAAAAAAAAAAACAGAAGTGTGGGAAGTAGAGGCTCTGTGTGGAGCCCTTAGGACCCATGAGTGCTTTGTTTGTTTTGCCTGATACATTTATTTGTCAATGACCTTTGCAAATGACAGTTATTAAGCACAACATTCAAATGTTTGGTGAGAGGAGCATCTGCGTTAGAAGGGACTGAGACCAAAGGAGATACTGAGTGGGTCTTTGGAGCAGTTGGACAGGAGGAAGGGAAGTGTTAGGAGGTCTTTTCCTTTTCCTTATGGCTCTCAGTAATAGCGTAATTATACAAACAACCTTCCAAGTGAAGCCGGCCCACCAAACAAAACTTCTGCACAGGGAACAGAAAGAAGCTTTTGGGAAAACCTCAGTGAAAGAACCCAATGGTATGGCAGAAGACAGCATGGGAGCCTGGGTGGAGAGTCAGGACCCATGAAGCCCCAATCTCCAAGCCCAAAGATGAATTCTGTAGCCGTGATTAGGGGAAGGGGTGGGGAGAGGAGTGGGAAAGAGACACCAGCTTCCCACTTCTCGGTGTTTTATGAATTTTGCAGGCTCGCTCTGTCGAGTGCGTGCTTTTCTCATTTGTTGGACCAACACAAGCCGGGGAGTGAGTAAGCTCCTCCTGGCATACATTTTCCCATTTACCGGGGTCAGTGTTGGCCTTAATAACACACCACCCGAGATGAGGTGCTCTTTCCGTTAACCCCACACAGCTGCTAATGAGCAGGTCACTTGCGGGTTAGAGGTGCGCTTCTGCTGTGCTTCTTGCCGGGCTGTTGTGTTATTACAACAACTGTAAGTGCCATACGCAGCTACCATATGGGCTGTGCTCAGAAGGCTGTTTGTCTAATTACAGCCATTAGGCAGAGACGGAGCCTGCCAACTGACATTCAAGAGGCAATAATAACATGATTTCCCTCACAACAGATTGGGTCTCTAATAGGGGATTGAGCTGCCCTCCGAACTTAGGGACGGCCTGAGAATTCCAGCAAGCCCATTTCCATCCAGCCCTTCTTGTGAGGGGGAGGGGTGGGGAGGTCATCCACCCATACCCCCACGTCGGTTTGCACAGTTGCTTGAGGAGCAATCAAGAGGGGACCTGACTCCGAACCTTTTCAGTCCAAAGAGAAGCTATAGAGTCAGAGGACCCAGCCGGCTTCCAAGGGGGGGATTTGCCACCCCTTGGCAGTACCATCTCCCAAGATGTCGCATAAGGTTGTTGCCCAACTGGGGTCTCCTCTTGGGGCACAATTCAGGGAATTCTTTGCTTTGTGGTCGTGTTTGGAATGAGCTAGAGGATGCCTCTGAGGTGCCTGCTTGCCGGGATTCTGATTCCACTGCCCTCTTTGCTTTCGTTTTCCCTCAGCCCAAATAGTTCTCCACCCATTCTCCACCCAGCAAATGTGGGGGTGAAGCCATTTCCTCTGTGACAGCTTTCTTGATCCTTCTCTCTTACCTCCAGAAGTTAGGATCTCTTTCTTCTCTTTGTGTTTTTAGCATTTGGTGTCGTAACTGTAACATTGTATCCCTTGAGTAATTATTTGTGCCCACACCTGTCTCTCAGAGTTGACCGGGAAAATCGGGCAGCATGTGTTTCTTATTCATCTTGGTAACACCTATAATACTTTTCACCCAGCAGGTGCCAAAAGCAGTTGTTAAATGGATTTAAAATATATCTTCAAACGCTACAGCCATTCCATATTTTAAAATACACATAGAATTTGAGTCACTGTGGCAAACACAAAAGCAGGAAAAGATGAATGGATCTGATTATTTAAAAATAAAGCCTGTGTTTTACATAGTCTATATAAACAGATTTCTCTCCATTTGTGTGTTACGTAAGATTATATATATATATTTTGTATGTATACATTTATACATGTATTTCTTCATATACAGATCCGTAACCATATCTGTATTTGTATCTGTAGCTAGTATTTTGGTTTTCTGTGCCTCTTAAAGGAGATTCGATAACTTTGAATGGCCTAGAAAGACTTGCTATCCTCTGAAACGAACGAATGTTACAAAACATCATAATCTTTGTGGATTTGATTGGTAGTCATATAATCTAGTGATAAATATTTATGCACTTAAGGTCCAGAAAGACAGGCACAAACAATAAGATTGAGTGTTTACATGTGATGGGATTTGGATTACTTTTGCTTTCGTTATTTTGCTAATCTGTGTTTTCTAAATGTTTGCAGTGTATATGCAATGCTTTGGTATCGAAATTATCAGTGTGTAATTTTATTAATATATTTTCCAAGCTTTCTAAGAGGAAGAACTTTAGCACCTCCAAATTCCCTTTAAAATAAAGTCCAGGCCATAAGTGATGTTGGAACGTGCTGTTTTTCCAATACTTAATGAGTAGACTTCGTTTATTTTATATGAATGGAGTGTGTTTCTGGGTTCACAGGTGCAAGGGGATAAGGCAGGAAGTTAAGACATTTTGGAGTGAAAAACACCAGCTCTGGGGCTAGAGCAATATTAAGTTAGGTATGGACTTTATTTAGTAGTTATGCCTTTTTTTTTTTTTTTTTTGGTAAAATCTCAAACTTTGCTGGATCAGGCAGCAGCAAAGGAACAATTAGCACAAGCTTGCCAGGTTTGTTAAATGGATTTAAATATCGATAGATGGTCTCTTTTAATCCTTGCTTCTAGCCTATAAGATGGGCTTCAGAAAAATTCTGTATGTTTTACAGAAGAGAACACTTAGGCTGCAGTTAGATACCTCCCCATGACACAGAGGCTGAGTGGGCTCTAAAATTGTCCATTGAACTCTGTAGCCTGGACTCTGCCTGCCTTCCAGATGGCAAACATTTGCCAGTCAATCGTCTAAGTGCGTTTGGGATTTATAATTCTTTCGTTGTTCCTCAAATGCCTTTTATATACCATGTGATGGGCAAAGGCTGGACTACAAAGGCTGTAGTGGCTGCAGGTGGTACCCTGTCCAGGTCCCTTTCTCTAGGCCAGTTGTCCCCTGTCATTAGCTCATGTGGGGTGGGGAGGAGGGGTGACTCCTCGTGGCTCCCACCAGCCCTTTCTCCTCCACGAGGGAGCATCGTGATCCAGGGGACTGTGTCCTCCTTCCTTACCCTGGGGGGCCGAGAGGAGAGGCAGCCAGAAGTAACTGACTGGTTAACATGGGACAAGAAGGAGCACCTTCTTGCCTTGCGATGAGACTTGTGCTCCCGGGTGCTGTGGGGGACTAGGCAGAAGCCAGTCTGAAGCTGAGACCATGTCCTCGTTTGGCACTCTTCCTCTGACCCATCCTCTCTCCTGACTCTCTTTCTCCTGAGAGCACTTCCTCCCCAAATTACCATCATGAGACCCTGCCCATCTCAGGCTGTGCTTCTAGGTGTCCTACCCAAAACATTTATATATGTAAATAGAGGACACCTGGGTGGCTCAATGGGTTAGGCCTCTGCTTTGAATTAAGTCATGGTCTTGGGGTCCTGGGATCAAGCCCTGCATCGGGCTCTCTGCTCAGTGGGGAGCCTGCTTCCTTCCCTCTTTCTACCTGCCTCTCTGCCTACTTGTGATCTCTGTCTGTCAAATAAATAAATAAAATCTTTTTAAAAAAAGATATGTAAATAGAATGGAAATATTCTGTGATGTTTTAAATTTCACTTCAGTGAATAAAGCTGAAAGTGTTTTCACATTTTGAGAGTCATTTGTATTTCCTCTTCTGTGAAGTTTATTCACAGACTTTACTCATTGAAAACATTGGTTTAAATAGTGAAGCTTATGTTTTAATACTTAGTACGGCCACAGCTCCCTCCCCTGCTGCCTGCTGCCTGCTAACTGCAGCCTTAGTATTCCTTTCCAGAAATTTCCTCACTCCCCTTGCTTGTTTTGTTTTGCATAGATTAACTGTTGAATCAGATTATCTAGTTCTTGCATAGATTCTGTTCATGTTGGGGCTGTAGTAAAAGTATAGATAAATTAGGTTGAATTAAGAATCATTGTAACATTTGCTCTTCCCAGCTGGAACATGGGATGGCTTCACTTGTTCAAGACATCTTTTGTGTCCCACAGGATCGTGTTAAAATTTTCCAGGGCTCAGTAGGTTAAGCCTCTGACTTTGGCTTAGTCATGATCCCAGGGTCCAGGGATCGAGCCCCTCATCAGGCTCTCAGCTCAGCAGGGAGCCTGCTTCCTCCTCTCTCTGCCTGCCTCTCTGCCTACTTGTGATCTCTCTGTCAAATAAATAAGTGAAATCTTTTTTTTTTATTTTTTCTTCATAGAAAGGTTGCATTTTCCTAAGTGTATTCCTGTGTGCTTTATTTACTTATTTTTGCTTTTGAAAATGGAGCATTTTATTCCATTATATATTCTAATTGTTTTTCCACTTGTATGTTACAAGAACCTTTTTACTCTGTATATTTACTCTCTTCTCATCTTGCAGTGTTTTGGGTTGATCCTCTAGTATGTTTCAGGATATGTATGTTCATATCACCTACAAGGGACAATTTTTATCTCCTCTTTCCCAAAATTTGTACCTCTCACTTTTCACTCTTGTTTAATGATAATTGGTCTGAACCTCCAGAATGAGGATAAATAAATGTTCATTTCCACCATTAGCGAGCCTTTTTAAAATTATCTCTGATTTAGATAGAAACTCTTTTAGTATTTTTCCATTAAGCAATGATGCTGGTTTTTGGATTGAGAAAGATGTATTTTATTTTAGTATCTGTGAATTTCTCCCCATTCCTCACTTACTAATAAGACAGTTACATTTTCCTTTTAATGAAAAAAGAAAATAGGCAATCGATTCATCTCTAAAATTGGCAAAGGCAGGAAAAGACTCAGCCATTTACCCTAGCTTTCCTACTTGATCTGTACCTCTGGGTCACCAAATAGTAGGTTAGAGGAGGCCACTGTCCCAGCTGATTAATGAAAACCAGAAATGAGAGAAAAAGAATACCACTATCTTGCAATCTCCATTGAGCTAATGGATGTAGGCATTGGGAATCCCAGGGCTGAACACCACAAGAGAAGGAACAGCCAGTTGTAACCTGTCTTCTGATAAAACAAAACAAAACAAATTAAAAAAACCACAGTAACACCTACTTCTTGTCAAAGGTATCAAACCTTAGTCTGGTCAGACCTCTCCTTTCAGCTGCCAAAGTGTATGAAGTACAGAAGGCAAAGGGCAAGCTAAGTGGACAGAATCTATAAAATCAGGGCTTTGGGGAAATCCAGGTGTCAAAGCCTTAGGTATCTCAGCAGAGCAACTACAGGGGAAATAGAGGAAGAAAAATGAGGTAGATGACAAGAAATTGAACAGGCCCATCAGTTTGATAGAACTTGGCCAGGACGGGGTAATGTATAGATATATATGGATGATAATACAGGAAAGAAATGCAGGGAGGAGTTCCTACACCAGTCAGCATGGTGGTTGCTTTTGAGGGGAGCGATAGGCTTAAAATCGGGATGGGACACGTGGAAGGTTTTCTGGAGTAACTGGCAACATTCTAGTCCTTGACCCACATGATGGTTACCAAGGTTTGCTTCCTTTTATTAATCTTTATGGCTTTCTGTACTTGGGCTTTGCAATAAATGGGGCAGGTTAAGGTAAAATCAGGGGAGAGTTGGTGCATTTGGAGTATTTGTGGAAGAGAAGGTCTGTGAGTCTTTAGAGCCCCAGAGTTCTGACTCTGAAGGTTGCCAGGAAGACAAGAGTTATTAAGAGGCCAACCCAATGATTCAGGAATGTTCGTGCCGTGGTGTGCTAGTTTAGCCAGCTTTCTGTATTAAGAAGCCCTGGTTTGTAGCATTTTGCTCATCCTCATGATTAAGTACTCCCAACCTGGCCTTTGTCAAGGTCCAAGGTAATGTCTTGATGAAAGATGAGCAGAGTTGGCTTTTGTGAGCCAGTGAGAGCTGGTTCTAAGATGCTTTTGGGTAATGGGCACCAAGATACATTCCATTGTCTTCCGCTTTTATTTTGGGGGTACACCAACTTTTGTGGGCTTATTGTAAGGTGTTTCTACAACCAACAACATTGATCTGTTTAGACTAAAATCAAATTGATGGTCTTTGTGAGAACCAGGCATGAGGACCAAGGAGACTATCACACCTGGTTCTGTTCTGCTTTGAAAAGAAGACAGATTTTATACTGAAGGAGGGACAGGAGCGTCTCTCACCCTGATCCTAGGTTGCGAAGGTGAGAGAACAAGAAGAAAGTTTGGATGATGAGGCTGAAATAGCAGATCATTTAGGGTGACTGAATAATTAAAAGGTGTGACCACAGAAGCCCAGGAATTTGGGGAGATTCCATAACATGTCTGCCTTCCGGGTGACAGGAAGATGGTAGATAGAAGGAATGTAGCAAAACTCCAGGCTTCAGAACATCCATGTGCCACCCTGGGCAGTAAGACAATATATGTATCTTATGGCTTTAGGGAAGTGATTTAAGAGATTTAGAACTTTAACAGGGACTCTCCACAGATGCTTCTGGGGCCTGACGAGAGCACACAAAGCAGGTTTCTCTAGCACTGCTCTTTGCAAGGTCACCAAAGGCTTAGAAGCTGGTCCTGCCTCAGGACAATTGTTGGTAACTCAGCTTCCGGGTCCCAGTCCACAGCTGCTGGAAGGGAAGATTTTGGGGGGGCAGGAATGCAAATGGCTACTCCCCCCCAAAATCTCTCCCCAGGGGTTCCTCCATACCAGTCTGCAAACTGGCATCTTGGAATATTAACTTGCTTTATAGGAGCATGGGTTGGGGGCGGGGGTGATGGAGCATGGCAGTAGGGAGGGAAGACTGGAATGAATGAGAATGTGTAGTTGGAGTAACCGTCTCCCTGGGACCAGAAACAGGAAAGAGGCTTCCGCCATGTTGCAGAATGATTCAGCATCTTTCCGAGCATCCCGGGTACCTTTTCCCATGCTCAGGGATGGCCTCTCTGAGTCTCTCTGGTCTGCATCCAGACTTCACGTTGGGTTCGTCTAACCTCACACATTCTAAACTTAGAAAATGTTTTTAAGATTGTTCTGCTGTCCTCCTGGGTGTTGGCACCTGATCGGGGATAAGAACTTCAGACCCTGTTCTTCTGTTATGGACCTGCAGGTGTGACATGTAGGTGACAACAGGGGGTCTGGACTTAATTCAGGGACCTCCCCTGAGATGTTAGTCACATTTGACAAGTGGCCTTCCATCAATAAAATATGCTTTTCTTAATACGAAAGGAAATCAGGTGAAGAGTGGGAGTAATGCGGGGGAAGAACCTTATTCTCTTTGTTCTTAGGAGATCAATATTTCCACTCATTCTTGTTTCACCGAAGGAGACACAGTATGTTACAATGTTACATCTTCTGCCCTGTTCCTTGCACAAGGTACATGCTCCTTTGCTGCAACATTCCCTTTCCATTCCCTATGAACGCAGAGAACACTCAGGCAGGGTAAACAGTTTGTGGTTGCCTCAAGAACAAAATTCCCCTGGGCATAAGAGTAATTCACAAAAGTGCAATTCACAATTGGGTTATCCTCTAATTCAAAGGAGTTGGGTCACTCTCTTTAAAAACTCATCTCGTCAAAGTACTTAAAGTGAGTTGGGGTCTGTCCACACATAGCCTCACTTTTTAACATCGGAAGATGGTGTAGAGACTTGTGGTTGGAGCATGCAGGGTTTGGGGTCGGGGAGTGCTTGGGTTGAGTCTGGACTTGACGCTTTGTGGATTTAGTCGTTATTGAACCTCTCTGAGGTTTGCTTGCTACTAAGATCGGGGCAGGATAGTGAGGAGGTAGGGGTACGCACATGCGCCTTTATATCCTTATCTATTCTTAATGGAATTGTGAGTAATGAACATAACTCAAGGAAAGTCCTTATTATTGTCTCTCAATACAAATAATTTACTGTTTGTGTTTGTGTGTTCATTGCTTTCTGAGAATATAACCTCTCCCATACATAGACTAGAAAGAAGACAGAGACATCCTTCGGGTCTTATTTTAAACTCCCACTGATTGAAGGCTGTTAACCAAAAACTGATGCTATCTTTCTCCACGGTATCATACACAGTTACCCTATTCTTTAAGAAGATATAGGTTTTTATATTATTTATGTATTTAATCAATTTTTGTGTGTGTGTGCATGTGCCTGTGTATGTGCACACAAACTCATTTGCATGTGAAAGCTCAGAGACTTGAATTTCCCCCATCTATGCCCCTTATCTGTAAGGGGAAACACTGCAGAGACTAATTTTAGCAAGCCTCCTTGGTGATTTTTTTACACAATGTTTCAGAATCACTCTGACTCCTCTTCCTTTATGCATTCATTCACTTGACGACTATTTATGGAGTGCCAACTCTGTCCCCAAAGCCAAAGGACTTAAATATCACAGAGAAGGTCCAAGTTCATGGAGACTCTTTTCTGACCCTCACTTACCTCTGCTTTATTGCTCAAGAGATAAATCCTGGGGCCGGTGCACATTCTCTGTGGCAGGCATGCGGGAAGTCGTGGAGGCATGAAGGGATCCAATGTCTGCCGGGAACAATGGCCGTTTCAGTGTCGATAGACAGTAAGGTGTGCTGGGCTGGGCCTTAGGGGAGGCACAGAGTCTTGAGAAATGAGCCTGGAAAAGTTGGGTAGGGGACAGGTTGTAAATAATGGTACGATTTAGAGAGTGCCCACGGTGCGTCTGGCACTTTGCTTTACCAGTGTTATTTTATTTAATCAGCATAACAGATAGGTATTATTATAACCTGACATTAGCACATCAAGCGTCTCCTTTTAATTCCAGCTGGAGCAGAGGAACTGGGAAAACAGAAGCGTTCCCAGCAGGCAGCCGCGCTGGGCAGCAGAAAACCTGTACAAAGCAAAATGCAGGTCCCACGTCTGAAGTGTCAATTATATTTCTAACAATTGCATATGGACTTCATTAGCCCGCTAAATGGTACCTATTTCAGCATCCCACCAGCTGGAGGGATTTCCAGTAGGAAATGTGAGAAGGGAAAAAGTCTAGGAATCTCAGGTTCCCCAGAGCCTTCTGGAATTCATACAGATTAAGCAAGATAAGGTCAGCTCTAAACTCCCCTCTCTTCTTCCTCTACCCCACTGCATAGTCACCTCACGACTGAATAAAACCAGAGCACCTGTATCTGTCCAGAGGGGGCTGGGATGGTTCTCTTGTGTCCCTTTGGGCCTCTGAGGCTGAGTCCCTCTCAGGGATGGTAGGCAGAAGCAGAAAGAATCCATTCAACACCAGCTCTCTGTGGGAAACTTGTATCTTTTTGACATGAGAGTTCTTTATTATATGCTTCCTATTACGTCTTTAGCACAGCTTTGTGTTGGCTTTTCCCATAGGTTGAATATAATGATGGGTAACCTAATCCTGAAGGTAACAGAATAATCTTAGAGGACACAAGGCTCTATTTAATTCTTGCCAAATGACAGAATATACCCAGACTCCGACCAGACCTCTGCAGAACTCTCCGGTAAGGTTTTGTGTCTTGCTGAGCTTGGAGCTGTAGGCTTCCCATTCTATTCTTTCTCCTGCTCCCAGGCAGGATCTGATTTCACACCAATCGATCCATAAGAGGATAATGGTATCACAGTTCAAGACAGGCAACCATGGAGAATTGTTTTATATGCTTCTGATGCTCAAGAAGTTTCAGAAGCCTGGGCTACGTCTCAGTTTTCAAAGAGAGTCAATTCCAGGGCAGAAGACAGCATGGGAAAAACAAAAAACAAAAAACAAAAAAAAACCCCACAAAACAAACCCAAAATCCAAAAGAAAAAAAAAAAAACACCAAAACCCAAAAAATACCCTAAAACAAAACAACAACAATAAAAATCCCCAAAACAAAAAGCCCCCCAAACCATGGACTTTGGAATCAGGCTGACATGGGTCAAAAGCACACTCAGTCTCTGATTTGCCATGATCTTAGTCAAGATGCCTGGGCCTCTGTTTCCTGGTTAGTAAAATGATGGTAAGTCCATACCCATCTTGGAGAAATTTTACAGGAACAGAATTGAGGGGATATGTGGGATGACCTTCAGGGGGAAGCAGAGGAGATTTTCTCTTGGTCTCGTTTTGATGGTCATTTGAAAACTCCGTACAATGTTGTCCAATTAGCTCTCTCCCTACCCCAGATTGGTTGTCTTGGTGCTCTGTGCATAGCCCACAGCTGTAGTGGGTTGACCCTGGGACAGTAACTGGCCTGAATATTGACGTGTCTGGACATCTAGATTCTCTACCTGGACACACACACACACTCTCTCTCTCTCCATATATATGCAAAAGCATTTGCAATTGCAAATGCTTTTTTTTTTTTTTTTTTTTGCAAAAAAAATTTTTACTGAAAAAAAAAATTACTGAAGGCCTTTTATACAAGGAAGTAGATATTATTTTAGCTGCTGAGGGTAGAGAAGAAGCATATGGTCCTTGCCTTCAAGAAGCTCACAGACTGAAGTCCGGTGCCACTGCTGGGACTGTGATTGGGTGCCTGAAGTGCCGTGAGTTCACAGAGAAGGTGAAAGACAGCTCTGTCTGGGATGGAGAAGGGTCAGGAGAGGCAAGAAGAGAAAGTGACCTTGGAGCTGAGACTTGAGGTTGAGGTTCAAGAGGAAGAGAATCAGTGACAGCCAATTCCAGGCCAAGGGAGCTACTTGGGCAAATCAGTGAAAATGCTCTGAGTGGATTAGATTAGGAAATTGTTTAAAGTTCATGGTGGGGGCGCCTGGATGGCTCCGTGGATTGAGCCTCTGCCTTCGACTCAGGTCATGATCTCAGGGTCCTGGAATGGAGCCTTGTGTCAGGCTGTCTACTCAGCAGGGAGCCTGCTTCCTCCTCTCCCTCTGCCTGCCTCTCTGCCTGCTTGTGATCTCTCTCTGTCAAATAGATAAATAACATCTTAAAACAAAACAAAAAAACAACAAATTTCATGGTGGCCAGAGTCTAGAGCAGGGACAGTGGATGGAGGAGGTTGGAGAGACACACTGGGGCGGGGCCCAGAGGGATTATGTATCGAGTGCTAAGTAATTGGACCATGATCCTGAGTACTGTTATAGGACCAATGAGGGTTTCCCTGGAAGGAGTTCCCATAATTAGCTTTGCACTTTGGAAATTATTCTGGGGATGCCTGGGTGGCTCAGTTGTTTGAGCGACCACCTTTGGCTCAGGTCATGATCCTGGAGTCCCGGGATCGAACCCCACATCAGGCTCCCTGCTCGGCGGGGAGTCTGCTTCTCCCGCTGACACCTCTCCTGTCATGCTCTCTCTCTCTCTCTCAAATAAATAAATAAACAAAATATTTTTTAAAAAATTTTAAAAATTATTCTGACTACAATGAGGAGCATATCTCAGAGGTGAGTTGTCTTTTTTTTTTTTTCTTTTAAAGATTTTACTTATTTGTCAGAGAGAGAGAGCACAAGCAGGGGGAGTAGTGGGCAGAGGAGGAAGCAGGCTCCCTGCTGAGTGAGGAGCCCATGTGGAATTCAATCCCAGGAGCCTGGGATCATGACCTGAGCTGAAGGAAGATGCTTAACCCACTGAGCCAGGGATCCTAGAGGTGAATTGTCTTATTTCCATCTCTTGCTTGGGGTTTGTACTGTTACTTGGGTCTTTGGCTTGAAGTTTTCCATCCATTCTGGAAAATTCGTCGCTGTCTTCAAATGTTGCTTCTGCTTCATTTTCCCCTGCTCTTTTTCTGTAACTGTTTACCATGGGTCATAGGTCTCCTGGAATCTTTTCTAAATTTTCCATCCTTGTTTCTTACTGTGATTATGTGGTTTTTGTACATAAACCTTTGTTGGAACTTGGCTATGACTACTCATTTGTGTATTGCTCGTGGAAGCCTTTGCACCCCAGGGGAGGAGTTGGAGGCTTTTGACAGTCACATGAGTCTGCAAAAGTCAAATATTTTCTGTCTGGACCTTTGCAGAGCAAGTTTGCTAATGCCTGGGCCAATCTGTTGTCAACCACATCTGTTCAGTTCTTTATGTCACTGTGATTCTTTCAGTTTCACAATTTCTGATTTTTCCCCCCATAGTTTGCAGTTCTCTGCTTAAATCCTCCAGATACAGATTTTTGAACATAGCAATATCATTTTATTTTGAAATCCATGTCTTGGGGCACCTGGCTGGCTCAGTTGGTGGAGCATGTGACTCTTGATTTCCTGAGTACAAGACCCACATTGGGTGTAGAAATTACTTAAAAATAAGATCTGAGGGGTGCCTGGGTGGCTCAGTCAGTTAAGCATCTGCCTCCAGCTCAGGTCATGATCCTGGAGTCCTGGGATCAAGCCCTTTATCAGGCTCTCTGCTCAGCAGGGAGTCTGCCTCCCCTCTCCTTCTGCCCCTCCCCATCCTGCTCTTGCTCTCTTTCTGTCTCTCTCAAATAAATAAAAAAATTTTTTAAAAAATAAATGAATTAACTCCAGATTAAATATCAGAAACCCTGATACTACAGCCCTTAAGAACCATCTTGCCTGCTAGTAGATGGCTGTGTAGATTGCCTTCTTGATGCCTCTGAATCCAAATCCAAATGTCTTATGGATGATTTTAATTGGCAAAACCTAGACCTCGTGTCTGTATCCTTGCTACAGGGGAATGTGAAGATGTGTTTTCTGGGTTCAGGCTTAGGAAGGTGTATTGCTTAATGTGGAAAAGGAGCAAAGATGTTGGAAGGACATAAATTGCAATCCCCCCTCCAGTACTCCCCTTGGCTTACATTCCCAAATAAGAACAACACTCGTTTCTAAACTAATCCAGCTGTTTTTCATATCAGCAAAAATGGAATCAACCATCTTTTCCAAAAAAGAGCATTGAAGATTACAGGCTTCCTGGGTTGATGGTCATTCCTCATCTAGCTCAATTACTTTTTTTATTAGTCATTTATAACCAACTTACTACATTGTGAAATTTGCCACCACCACCAGGTGCTATAGCAAATGGCAAAGAGTAGCAACGGTGATCAGAAAGTTATAGTTTGTATGTTTTTGTTTTCCTCCACTACCTGTTTCAGATGTCCTTTGCCTTTAGGAAGAATTCACCTTGTTAGGATTCTTTACCCAACAGGGTGACCTAAACTTTGGTTTAAGGAAGGGGTTTTAACCTTGGCAATCCTGGATCATTGTAGTTTCTACAGTTTTTTTTTTTTTTTTTAAGATTTTATTTATTTATTTGACAGAGAAAGAGACCATGAGAGAGGGAACACAAGCTGGGGCAGTGGGAGAGGGAGAAGAAGGCTTCCTGGTGATCAGGGAGCCAGATGAGGGGCTCGATCCACAACTCTGGGACCACAACCTGAGCCGAAGGTAGATGTTTAAGGACTGAGCCGCCCAGGCGCCCTGAGTTTCTACTATATTCTATTAACTTTTACCAAAGGGAATTGCAATCCTAAAGGAGCTCCAAAGGGGATCCTGTCGATGAATGCTGTAAACTTCGCGTGAGGGAAACGATGAAGGTGTAAACTCCACTTTCCTTGTAATTCAGCAAACCCCACAATCAGACTCTGTGCTCCACTCACCTTGCATTACCATGGATGCAATTCTTTTTGACTAGTTTGTGAAAATCCCTGCTAAGGCTCTCATGGCTGCATCTGATTGGAAAAACCCAGACTGGCATCCTTATTATACCTTATTAATGACGTCGTCTGAGTAGGCAAGCCCTTGCTTCTACTTTAGGATGTGTTCAGAGTGAAGGAATGTGTGTCTGATTTATTTCCGCTCTGCATAGCACTCAACCCCAAATTTTGTGCATCTCTTACAAGCTAGGACTCCTAAGGCTTTCTGGACTGCAGTGCCAAGGGAAGGAAAACGGGAAATAAGAGGTGAAAAGAGAAGGATTGAAATCTGGGGGATTATCTTTTTAGTATATGTGCTGCCGAAGCGAGCACATGGGGGATTATCTTTGATGAAGAAGCTGGCCATAAGTGGTAACATCACAAAAAAAGTCTGAGGTTCAAGAAACAGTGAACACGGCATTTGCCCAGCGAGCGTTCATTTACATTTAATGTCATTGTCACAGGCTTGTGCAAGATAGGGAGTTGATGCCTTCCGTCAAAGTAACAATGCTTGTGTTCTTCTCCCATTCTCTCCCAGACACTGAGATTTCAAGTTCTCTTTTGAGGTTTGAGGTGTTGGTTTTACTCTAGTAGTTAGATAGCTGTGTTATTATCCAGTTTTCATAACCCAGGTTTTAGAGACTGAAGAACTTCCTGTTGGTGTGGCCATAACAGTCCCCCTCCTGCCTACAGGACCACGTGACTTTTGTCATACCATAGCAACAATTCCTGTGACTTTGAACGTGTCTGGTTCATTGGCCTGGTTATCTATGTATACTGAAGTGATAGGTAGTTTTTATATATTTTGAAAAGGTACCTAAATCCTGTCCCATATTTACTGATTTCTAATTTCATCC
Organism: Neogale vison; assembly: GCF_020171115.1. Taxonomy (NCBI): domain Eukaryota; kingdom Metazoa; phylum Chordata; class Mammalia; order Carnivora; family Mustelidae; genus Neogale; species Neogale vison. The sequence continues at coordinate 61,141,333 of NC_058095.1, forward strand.
AAATATGTGTTTTTGAAATATGATTGAATACCTAGACTTCAGGGGTACATAGGCTAGGTTTGTTTCTCCCTTCAAGGACATTTCTTTTTTTTCTCTTTCCTTCTTTCCTCCCTCCATCCCTCTTTCCCTTTCCTTCCCTCCTTCCTTCCTTCATCCCTCCTTCCCTCCTGCCCTCCCTTCCTTTTCATAAACTGTATCTGTCAAGGTTTAACCAGAGAAACAAAAACCAGTAAGAGATACATATTAAGGGATTTCTTATAAATAATTGGTCTACACAGCTGTGGGAAGGGCTGAGGCAGGTCACCAGGAAGGGCAGAAGTGACCCTTCTGCCCACAGGCAAAATTTCTTCTTTAGAGAAACCTCACTTCTGCACTGACCAAATCAAGTCCTCCCAGATTACATAAAATGCGATCCTTTACTGAAAATCAACAGATGGCAGACTTCAATCATAGCTACAAAAATACCTTCACAGGGACACCTAGGTTAGGTTCTGATTGAATAATTCGCCAGATTGACACTGAAAACTGACCATCACATAGGTCTTATGTGGACGGATACACGAGCATTTCTCCAGGTTGTAGATTCAAAAGTGATATTACCGGGGCCCTTGGTGTACCATTTTGAGGTCTATGAGGTATTTCATGTGGTTTCCTCAAGTGGTGCAGCTACTTCGCACTCCATGTTCTGTTGCAAGAACTGTCCTCTTCTCTTATCCTGGCCAGAGGTTGACATTGTTGGATTCTCAGGCTTCGCTCCATGTTCTGTTGCAAGAACTGTCCTCATCTCTTATCCTGGCCAGAGGTTGACATTGTTGGATTCTCAGGCTTCGCCAGACTTTTTTTTTTTTTTTAAAGATTTTATTTATTTATTTGACAGAGAGAGATCACAAGTAGGCAGAGAGGCAGGCAGAGAGAGAGAGGAGGAAGCAGGCTCCCCGCTGAGCAGAGAACCCGATGCGGGACTCGATCCCAGGACCCTGAGATCATGACCCGAGCCGAAGGCAGCGGCTTAACCCACTGAGCTACCCAGGCGCCCCAGACTTTTGAGCATACTTCCTTATTGCTTGAACGTGTATCTCCTCAGTTACTTAGGGAGGCTGAGCATCATTCACACTTAATTTTTCATTTGGGTTTTTCCCTGGCAGGAATTAGAAGCTCTTTTTATTGTTTCAATTTTTGGATAGTACCCTTATCCATTTTTCACCACCAACTCTCCTTTTCTTTGTTTGTTTGTTATTGTTGTTGTTTTCAGTCTCTACTTGACATGTCTAATTGCTTTGTGATGTATTTATATAAGTAATTCTATGTTGCTGTTGAGGGAAGGGACCCCTTCAGTCTTGGGAACTCAGAGAGACTGGGCGGCCGCAGAGTCCACAGTGTATGTGGTAGTGACAGGTCAGAAAGGGCGACAAAGAATATGTGGTGTAACATCGTATTAGTTTCTCTTGCTGCAGAACGCTTTACCATACGCTTGGTAGCTTACAGACAAGATAGATTTAACACCTCACAGTTTTCGTGGGTCAGGATTCTGGACACAGCTTAGCCGGGGGGCTCTATTCAGAGCACTGATAAGGAAGTGTACATTTTAGGTTCAGCCATTGCATGAAGTTGCATTTGATTATATGAAGACTTGCCCTTAAATCTTTATAGCAGCTTTATTCATGCTCCTCGAAAACCAGAAACCACCCAAATGTCCATCAAACAGTGAATGGGTAAATACAACAGAATACTACCAGCTAGAAAAATGAATGAACTATTGACACAAAAAACAACATGGATTTTCCATTAGGCTGTTTATTTTCTTAGTCCTGGCTTTTGAGAGTTCTTTCTATAATCTGGAAACAGATCTTTTATCAGACCTGTGGTTTATAAATAATTTCTCCCAGTCCTTGCCTGGTTTTTTTCTTTCTTTCAATAGCATCTGTCAAGGAGCAGAAGTTTCGAATACTAAAGTCTGATTTATCATTTTGTTCTTTTATGGATTGTGGTTCTGATGTCTTACCTAAGAAATTTAGGGCTAACCCAAAGCCTCAAAAATTTCCTTGAAAATTGTGTAATTTTGGCTTTGTGACCCATTGGAGTTTATTTTTAATTACCGTGTGGCACATTTTCATGTAAGTGTGATATTACATGTTTATATAAATATGTATATATATTTAAATAGTTTTTCATCATACACATTACAAATTTCTATATTTTTGGAAGAGCTATTTTGTAGCTCCCATTGATTATTCTACTAAATATTTTATCAGATTTATGAGGATGGTGCCTGGCATTCTGTTTACCTCAGTCCAACCCAACAAAGAATGCCCTCAGCTCCCCAAGGGATGGGCTTTCTTCTACAACAGAAATCATTCCGTTTATCTTCATGGTTCTTGAAGGCAGTCATGGATTTTTTTTTTTTTAAAGCTGGAAAGCAAACTAGTGTAATGTTACAACACAGTACTCAATCAAGTTTCTCAAAGGTGGTTTTTTTTTTTGGTTTTTTTTTTTTTTTTAATGATTTCTCCAACTTGTGGTCAGAGACAGGTTCTATGACCTCAACATGGCCCTCATAGCTGGTTGTACAATTAAACTCCGTTTTTCATGGCCGCAATATCCATATGCAAGATTTGAAGCATTTGGTGACAACACCAAATTCTTGGTCTCCTTCATTTTTACGAAGGTACATTTGCAAATTGGGTTTCTGAGATAGCCGTAGGGAATGTCTCATTGGTCTCCAGTGTCAGAGTAAAAATGTAGCTCTCCAAACAACCATTGCTTTTGATTTGCGGTGTATGTTTGCAAAATAAAGCATTTAGGCGCTGGCCCTAACATAAAGCGGAAAGAAACCCTGCAAGGCAGATGCTTACCATCCCTAAACAAAGGGACCATTGGACTCCATGATTATTGTAGCTGTTGATCTGCTCTAGTTTCAGAGACAAGAGAGTCATTTAAAATAAAATCCCTTTGCCTTTGTAAAAATGCAGTTGTGGGTGAAGAAGAAATTGTATTTCAGAAATATAATCTACTGATGACTTATTTAGAAATATGGAGTCCAAGCTCCTACTCTATTTCCAAAGGAACAGGAGAACATTTCATGGGTGAATGATGATTCAATAGGACATATTTAGAAAAATTCACTTGATGCAATGTATTCATAATGTATGTCAGCACTTTCCTAGATGTTTGAGATCCACCAGACACAATCCTTGGCCACACAGAGCTTGAATTCTATAGGGGGGAGAGAGATGTTATTCAGACAATGTATAGGCATGCATGTGATTACAATGGAGATGAATGTTTCAGTGAGAAGGTTGAAGTGGTTTTTGAGGGTGTGTATCAGTTACCTGTGTGTGGAGATTAAGGAAGTTTTCTCTGAGAAATTATCATTCAGGTTTGGTAATTATAATGTATTGAAGAGATGAGGGAAGTGCATTCTCTACAGTGGAAATAGCATATGCAAAGGCCCTGTGGCAGAAAGGACCAGGGCCCTAATTGTTCATGAGAGAAGTCCAATGTAGATGCAGGGAGGTAGTGAGAAGGGAGATGGTAGGGAAGCAAGGCAGCAGGCAAGACAATGAGGGTTTGTAGGCCATTAAAATATCATGGCTTGTCCCAAAGGATTAGGAAGACGCTAGTGGGTTTCAAGCAGCACTGATTCATCAGACTTGTGTTTCAAAAGACTGCACTGTCTGCAGCCTAGAGGCCCATTTAGAGTAGGATCTGATTGAAAGTAAGCAGACTTAAAGACAGATCAGGCAGGAATCTCCATGAGAGGTGATGACCAAGGTGGTGGCAGTGGGCATATCTGGGAGAGTCTCACTAAGGAAACATCAAGGATGATTTGGGTTTCTAGCTTAAGCAGCTAGATATGGAGAGAGGAAGGTTGGAAGAAGAGCAGGTGTGAGAATTCAGTTCCCTTTCAAACATACTGAGTTCGAGGGGACTTCAGGACAGTCTAGAGCAGGATAAGTGGGCACCTGTGTGTGAGGGTCACAAGAAAGATTTGCTTTGGAATGACAGACTTAGTGGTCACTGTTATATAGATGGTAGCAGAATTTGTGGATGTGTAGGCCTTTGAGTTCCTATCATTTATAGAGTTGAGAGTAGGTTTAAACCCAAACTGTGGGGACCCTAGCATTTAGCGTCTGGATTATAGAGCTTTAGCCTGCAAGGAGGAGACCCATCTGGTAAAGAATTATCAGGAGAAGGTGATACTGGGAAAGTCATGGGGGAGAAGTGTCTTAGGAGGAGAATGATTAAGTAATGTCAAGTACTCAAGGTATAGGAACAGCCCAAGTGTCCATCAACAGATGAATGGATAAAGAAGATGTGTTTCATATACATAATGGACTAGTACTCAGCCAGCACGAGAATGGAAGCTTCCCATTTGCAACCACATGGATGGACCTAGAGGACATAATGCTTAAGTGAACTCCATCAGTCAGAGAAAGACAAACACCAACAGATTTCACTCAAATGTGGAATTTAGAAATCAAAACAAATGATCAAAGAAAAAAAAAAAACAGACTGTTAACTATAGAGAACCAATAGGGGGTTTCCAAAAGGGAGGCAGGTGGGGGGATGGAGGAAATGGGTGATGGGGATTAAGAGTACACACGTTGGTAGGGTTATGGACATTGGGGAGGATATGTGCTTTTGGGTAAATTGGAAGGGGTGGTGAACCATGAGAGACTATGGACTCTGAAAAACAATCTGAGGGGTTTGAAGTGGCGGAGGGGTGGGAGGTTGGGGTACCAGGTGGTGGGTATTATAGAGGGCACGGCTTGCATGTAGCACTGGGTGTGGTGAAAAAATAATGAATACTGTTTTTCTGAAAATAAATAAATTGGAAAAAATAAAAATAAAAAAAAATAAAGAGTACACACGTTGTGATGAGTACTGGTGATGAACAGAAATGTCTTTTTTATGATTTTATTTGTGAGAGAGAGACTGAGCACAAGCAGGGGGAGCAACAGGCAAAGGGAGAATCAGGCTCCCTGCTGAGCAAGGAGCCCAATGTGGGGGTCAATCCCAGGACCCCAGAATCATGACCTGAGCTGAAGGCAGATGCTTACCTGAGAGACTCAGGCATCCCATGGAAATGTTGAATCACTATATCGCTCACCTGTATATTAATGACATGGGAATTAAAAAAAAATAATAATGTTAAGTATTTCCAAGAGACCGAGACCAATGAGACTGAAAAATTTGAAGTTTAAAATATTTTGTGGGGGCGCCTGGGTGGCTCAGTGGGTTAAGCCTTTGCCTTCAGCTCAGGTCATGATCTCAGGGTCCTGGGATCGAGCCCCGCATCAGGCTCTCCGCTCGGCAGTGAGCCTGCTTCCTCCTCTCTCCCTCTCTGCCTGCCTCTCTGCCTACTTGTTTGTAATCTCTGTCTGTCAAATAAATAAATAAATTCTTTAAAAAAATAAAATATTTTGTGGATTTTAAAAAAATTTTAAATTAAATTAAAATTTTAAAAATTTCAAGTTTAAAATATTGTGGGTGACTAAACAGGTTGGTCTTACCTCTGTAACCTTGCTGTCTTGTAATAGCAGAGTTCTTATCTTGCAAATATCTTGTAAATACAGAGTTACCTCTGTAACTCTGCTATCTTACCTCTGTAACTTTGCTGTCTTGTTATTTTCTTTAATGAATGTCTTTGTTGATACAGATCTGTTGTTGTTTAAATCTTCCTCACTGTTTGAAGAGGATATATATGGTATCTGGCACAAACCCTAAAAAAAAAAAAAAAAAAAAAAAGTGTCTTCCCTTTATTTTTCTTATTGTCAGAGTCAAGCAGTGATAGGGATTTTCAAGTGCCGTTAGAAAAGATGAGAAATTAAATAATTTGTGTTCTTCCTGCTTTCCCTGTCTAGTAATTTTTTAGAAAGTGTAGATCATCTGGGATTATTTACTACATCACACATTTTCTCTTTGAACAATAACATTTTACATTTACATTTACTTTTGTGCTTTTATGACAAGCCCCCCTCTGTGTGTGTGTTTATTTTCCTATGTCCTTTGGTAGGCCTTTTATTATTTTTATTATTATATTTTTTCAGATTTTATTTTTTTTTTTAAGATTTTATTTATTTATTTGACAGAGATCACAAGTAGGCAGAGACGCAGGTAGAGAGAGAGAGGAGGAAGCAGGCTCCCCGCTAAGCAGAGAGCCTGATGCGGGGCTCGATCCCAGGACCCTGAGATCATGATTTGAGCCTAAGGCAGAGGCTTTAACCCAATGAGCCACCCAGGCGCCCCTAAGATTTTATTTTTAAGTAATCCCTACACCACATGTGGGGCTCGAACTCATGGCCCTGAGACCAAGAGTCACAGGTTCCATCGACTAAACCAGCCAGATACCCCCTTTAGTAAAAAGTTTTTATACCATATCTGCCTTGCTCCTGACTTTCCTTCATTTCTTAGAGTGCCTTTTTAGTCATATTTAAATAGAAAAAGTTGAAGTTTTAGGGTAATAACATCCTTGTCAGAATAAAATCTGAATACTATAGAAATACAGCTAACGGAAAATGGAAAGTTCCTCATAATTCCAACCCCCGGCGAGAACTGCAATGACAAACAAAACTTCCTGGTCTCTCTTCCTCTCAAAAACATGTTGAAGGGTCTCCATTTTAGCCTACACGACAATCTGTGGCTCTTTTTAGTCTGTACGTGTATGTCTTTTGTGACGTTTTAGCCCTGGAAAAGTCTACCCGGGTCCTTTCTTCTCCTCCATCTTCTCTATGTTCCCTCTCTGGAAGCTCTGTTTCTGGTGGTTGGATCACTTCAGGCCTTGGTTGAGGTACCACCGTACAACAACACTTCCCTTCTGTGCCCATCTAGTTGTTGTGAATTGCCAACCCAGAATGCACGCAGCCAGCCAGAGGAGATAAACATGGAGATCAGGAATGGGAATGCCTCAGAAATTAACACCTTCCTGATAGAGGGCTGCCCCCTAGCACTGGCCCCCAGCCTGGGTGCCAGACGTCTGTGTTTCTTTTCTTTTCTTTAAGATTTTATTTATTTATTTGACAGACAGAGATCACAAGTAGGCAGAGAGGCAGACAGAGAGAGAGAGAGGAGGAAGTGGGCTTCCTGCCCAGCAGAGATCCCAATGCGGGGCTCCATCCCAGGACCCTGGGATCACGATCTGAGTCGAAGGCAGAGGCTTTAACCCACTGAGCCACCCAGGCGCCCCCAGAAGTCCATGTTTCATGGGCAAAAAACCAGAATGGTCTGTCTCAATCCAGTCCTATTAGCTTCATACTTAGGGGATAATCCTTCAAGGTTCAGACCTTATTTTGCCTACAGGTTTTCGGCATGATGGTGCCTCTCATTTGTAGTATGATTGCAAATGTTTATATTTCTGAATTTTTTGTGGATTCTGATGGGCTGCCTGAGTGATATTATTTCAAGTTGGAAATCTCTAGAAATGTTTATGGAGTACTGATTCTAAAAGGGACACGTGGGACGCCTGGGTGGCTCAGTTCGTTAAGCAGCTGCCTTCAGCTCAGGTCATGATCCCAGGGTCCTGGGATCGAGTCCCACATCGGGCTCCTTGCTCGGCAGGGAGCCTGCTTCTCCCTCTGTCTCTGCCTGCCTCTTGGTCTGCCTGTGCTCGCTCGCTTTCTCTCCCTCTGTCTCTGACAAATAAATAAATAAAATCTTTAAAAAAATAAATAAGTAAAATAAAAAAATAAAAGGGACACGTGATTAACTTCTTTTATCTAAAATGTCAGTCTTAAAAGAGGGGAAAAGGAGAGGTCCAGCCTTTTTTCTATTATAAAATCATTTTGAGTCCTGTGGTAACTTGTTTTCCTTGTCTTGCAGTTACTACCAAAGCGGGGGTGGGGGGTAGTTTCCTCTAAAATATTTATTACTTCAATTTTTTTAAGTAGAAAGCAACTGACCAAAAAACGCTGGTTCACCAGCATCCAGAACTTTTTTGTTCTCAAAACTGTCATGCTGGAATCAATAAACTGTTGATTAAAATCCTCATTACTTCATACATCTACTAAGAATAATCTGTTTTTCAGAGACCTAATCACTTTCATGTCACTAGCTGTGGGGATAGAGACAAAAGCTGGGGCTAATTATTAACAACTTTCCAAAGCTGATATTGAATTTCTAATGTATCCCAAATGCCCCTGTACTCTGATTAGTTCTGTCTCTCTGGCTAGTACATTGCTAGCTTAGAGAATGATTTTAAGATCCTACCGTCTTGCAACACTTGCAGAAACACTTGCAACTGTGAGATTGTCTGGTCATTTCGAAACAGGGCAGAACTGCTTCAACATCTGGATTCAAGGCGGCGGGGGTGGGGGTGGAGAGGTAACTGCTGGCTGACAGGCGACCAATAGCATCCTTCCATTCCATCTGCTTCAAGATGGCCAACTCCCAGCTGCTGAGTAAAGAGGAGGAAGGGGGTCAGAGTTGCCTTGTAAAACAGGCCAACCTGGTTTCAACGTGTTTTAACTCCCAGATCTCCGTTTCTTTCCCTGCAACCCCTCCTGAGCTTTAGGACTTTATTTCTACTTGCCAGGTCTGCAAATCTGGACTAGGTTGCTGGAGACAATAGCAATCTGTATTGGAAGTTGGGTACCAGAGCCTGAGGTTTTGAGTTGAAAGCCTGTCCCTGGGGGTATGTCCTGGAGGGTGAAAGTGACATAATTAAGGCATCCAATTAAGTTGGCGTTTATTGGTGAAAGCTCTGACTTCTGAGTAGTTCACCCCGTATGTCATATAAACTCATACTTGGAAAGAGCTAGAATCATTACATTCAGACATGAGTCTCCCTGGTAGAACAAGGTCTAAGGCCAGGACAAAAAGATCATTTTCTCCTGAAATCTGCCTATCTCATTAGCCTTTTCATGGGTGATATAACTTCTCCTTCCCTCCAAATATGCAGGGGTCCCATGGCTATCACTACTAAGCATGCCATTCCCATTACTGTTATAAATTATGAGCAAGCCCCTGGAGGCCTTTGTCCCAAATTACAGATACTTACCGAAGATGAACTATTATATGACAGCACAAGGAAAAATGAACTTTAGGAAGTAAAACTAACAGATTTTTTTTTTTATAAACCATTAATCCAGCCAGCATGTGTAATACATGTTAATTCTCATAAAGTGGAGTACATAGTTCACATGGGTTATTCTGAATTTATAACACACACACACACACACACACCTTTTCAAATACATAAGACCATCAGTGTAATATTGTAATTTTTATTAATGATTTTAGTTTGGTTTTTCTTAGCTTTCTTTCTGATTTTTCCAATAGGATTTCTGCATTTTATTTACTTTATTGTTATTAGTGTTCTTTTCTCGTTCTTTCCTCATTGAGGATCTGAAATGCAAACAGAGCTAAACTCTGGCTCTGTCAATTCTATAACAAAGATACTGTGAAATCATAGTGTTGTATGACTTGTAGGTTTTCCAATGCAGAATGTTTTGGAGGCACTTTGTTGAAATTCGATTAAGCTGCTCCCAGGTGAGGCTTGTTTTGAAGGTTCTGAAAATCACATGCTTTGGTCAAATAACTAAATCAGCTCTGCAATTTGACCCCAAATATCTCTTTTTAAAACATTTTATTTATTTACTTAGAGCACGTGCATGTGCTGGGGAGCAGCAATGGGAGAAGGAGAGAGAATCTCAAGCCTGCTGAGCACGGAGACCAACACGGGGCTCAGTCTCATGACCCTGAGAGCATGACCTGAGCCGAAATCAAGAGTTGGTTGCTCAACTGACGGTGCCCCCCAGGGGCCCCACAGAACACCCCTGTTAAAAGTATTTCTTGAGGGACGCCTGGGTGGCTCAGTTGGTTAAGCAGCTGCCTTCAGCTCAGGTCATGATCCCAGCGTCCTGGGATCGAGTCCCACATCGGGCTCCTTGCTCGGCAGGGAGCCTGCTTCTCCCTTTGCCTCTGCCTGCCATTCTGTCTGCCTGTGCTTGCTCTCTCTCCCTCTCTCTCTCTGACAAATAAATAAAGTCTTAAAAAAAAAAAAAGAAAACATATTAAAAAAATTTTTTTGAAACCACCAGTCTTGTATCTTTATGCCCTATCACCAATTACTATATTGAAAGTGTCTTGTACACATACAGTTCTAAATTAAACCAATAAGTAAAGTTAATTTCCTTCCTAACTAAACATGAACCATGATGCAGATTGTTTTCCTTTCCTCCTATGTAGTTTTAAGATAGGCACCATTTCTAGACAAAAAATGAGTAAAAGAATTTGTCGTTAACAGGCCTGCTTTAGATACAACACTGAAGGGAGTCTTTGCAGCTAAGAAAAGAGTCACAAATGGTAATTCAAATCCATATGAAGAAATGAAGAGGACCCAATAACTAGGTTAGCATAAAAGATTGTATACATACACATTGTACTCTTTTTCTCCTTTAAACGTCTTTAAAGATTTATGTAAAATTGCAGAAAACAGTAACTACCATATTGTAGCTTTGGGTTTATAACATATATAGATGCAGTATATATGATAATTATAGTAGAAAAGAGGGGGAAAGAAATGGAGCCTTATCAGTGTGGAATTTCTATATTTTCCCTGAATTATATTACTCCAAATTTGACTGTTACAAACTAGGGTACATATATAATTCCTGAAGGAACTACTAAGAAAATAACTAAAATTTTATGTAGTTATAAAAGAACAAAAGAATAAAATGACACCCCCAAAAAAGCTGTTTAACCAAAAAAGAATACAAAGGAGGAGAGAAAGAAAATACCCAAAGAGACATAAAACAATCACAAGAACAAAATAGTTGATATACAACTAACCATATCCATAATTTTATTAAAATATGAATTACACAATCTGGTCAAAAGACACAGATTTTCATACTCGGTCAGAAAAACACCCAGGATCCAAACACATGCTTTCAACATGAGACACACTCAAAATTCAAGTTAAGTTGGAAGTACAATGATGGGGAAAAGATATGACATGAAAATACTCAGAGTAAGGGATTGGAAATTAATAGTAGACACAATAGAGAAACAATGGAAATATGACTAGAAATGATCAGGGACAAATCATATGGATAAAAGAATTCGTCAGAAAGCTATAACGATTTTAAGTGCTTGGACACCTAAAACAGAGTCCTCAATTGCCTGAAGAAAAAATGGACAGAACTGAAGGGAGCCAGAGACAGTAATGGACTTTGCCATCCCACTCTCAATGGCAGAGAGAAACAGAAAGTCACCAACACTGTCAATAACCTTGACCTACAGACATCTATAGAAAGTTCTACCCAATGGCAGTGGGATACACTTTCTTCTCAAGTACAAATGGAACACGATCTAGGATAGGTCATATGGTGGGTCATAAAATCATCGATAAAGTGTAAAAGGATTTAAATAGTAAAAAGCATGTTCTCTGACCACAATAAATTAAACAAGCTGCCATGGAAAGTAATGATGAAATGAAAACTGGGAAATTTCCAAACATTTAAATAAAGAAGAAATCGCAATGGAAATCAGGACATATTTTGAGGGATGCCTGGCTGACTCAGTGGGTGGAGCTTGTGACTCGATCTTGGGGTTGTGAGTTTGAGCCCCTCGTTGGGTATAGAGATTACTTAGAAATAAAATCTTAAGATATGTTTTGGACTGATTGGGAATAGAAGCACAATATTTCAAAATTATAGGGAATGTAGCTTGGAGGAAAATTTAGAACTTTGAAGAGCTATATTAGGAAAGAAGCATGGTGTCAGATTAGTAATGAGCTTCTACCAGAAGAAACTAGAAAGAGTAAAACAAACTAAACCAAAAGCAAGCAGCCGGAAGGAAATACTGGAGATTATACCAGAAGTCGATGACAATCCCCTCTCATTATACAATCCCCTCTACTTCTGCGTATGTTTGGAAATTTTAAAATATAAGTTAAAAAAGAAAAACAAATTAAATTGCCCCACATTGATGATTGCATGATGTATTTTTGTCCCATTGGTAGAACTGGATTGCAGAACGTGGCTTGGACCTGAGGCCAAGATGGGAGTTCCTAATTGCTTCCCCTAGTCTATCCCTAATCTAGATCTTGAGATAAGCCCATGAGTAAGTTCATTAGTAAAGTTAGTTCTATGGATACTTTCCGTGGGGTAACAGGGCACAATGGGAAAATGTCTCCAGGGCTAAAATCCCTAGTTGATGTTCAAAGCTTGCCCTGTGCATTGTTGCAAACAGAAGACAAGCAAAGGGGACAGCAGGGAGAAATGGAAAAGACATGTGCTTTCAAGCAAGGGCCAGATTCATCCATGTAGTTCATTAGAGAAATGTTCTCTTTCACTGGTCAGATGAGTGACTTCTCTTTCATGGGAAGAGCTGTTGACACATAGGAAAAAGAGTGGTGTCTTATTCTCCAATATTCCTATGCCAAGGAATGTTCCAGAGCTTTCTGAACCAAAGCAAGATCTCAGAGATGAGTAGAGAAGGGTCGCCCTACATAGGAGATGAAAGTGAGTGGACCAAGCATACCTGAGATGTTTATCTTTTCCAGGGTATCCCCCAGAATTATCTTATCTCAGCCAAAATCCTTCCTTGACTTGACCTTATAAAGATACGATCTCATGAAATCTCAGCCTCAACTCTGTGCTTATTTTTGGAGGTAAAACAACATATTAACACTTATTACATATTAACTCCTATTTCAAAATGCTGGACGTTGAGACCTGTGTCTGTGCTTTTCTTCTGCGACTTTACCTCCCAAACCTTGGGGCAGGCAGGAGTTCATATAAGAATACAGTGACTGTTAATTAAAATGGATTAAGGACACTTCTTTATCCCACAAGAAACTGTTTTTGAACCAGGTTTAAAGGTGGCCAGTATGCAAAATAGCACGTAAAAATAAATGATGGTTTATTCATCCTGTTCTTGGTATCAAGCAGGAACCTCTGTGAAAATGCAAATTCTCACACTCTACCCCTTGAGATTCTGACCCGGCAGCCATAGGGCTTTGGCCCAGAATTTTGTGTTTTTCCAAAGAACCCCAGTTCACTCTGAAGGGAACCACTTTTCAAATAAACACCTCATTTAATGGAAGAGCCTTAAAGCCAGCCAGTCCCCACCCACTGAGATCTGACGGCGTCACAGAATACTTCGAAATTGATCAGAAATCTGCTTTCTCAAAGCATTTTTCACTTCTCGGTCCACCTGTCGTCCCGAGTACTTGACCCTCCCGATTCACATCTCCATCCCAGTTGGGCCTCATCTTGCCTCTGAGCTCGGGCTGACTGATGTCAGGCTGGGTGTGAGACCGAAGCAAAGGACAAGAGTTGAAATGGGGATTCTTAGCTCCCCAGGCAGACAGAATGCCAGACAAGGTATTCAGGAAAATGTAATATTCATTCCCAGTTTAAGGCGTGACACCATCGGTTAAGTGTCAGACTCTTGGTTTTGGCTCCGGGTGTGACTTCGGGGTTCTGGCTCGAGCCCTACCATGAGTTCCCTGCTCAGTGTGGGGCTGGCTTCAGGTTTTCTCTCCCTCTCCCTCTGCCCGTCCTGCTCATACTCTCTCTGTCTCTCCAATTAAGTCTTTAAAAAAAAATTCTCAACTAAATAGGGCATATATATATATATATATATATATAATTTATTATATTAATATGTATTTATATTATTTATTATATTACACATACACACATATATGCATACACACACACACACACACACACACACATTGCTTCATGGTATTCCTTGACCCCTTTTTCTTTTGGAGCAGAACACCAATTTCAGGAAGGGGGGTGCGCAGGTGGTCCAGGGAGGCTGTGCCCTTCACAGCTCCCCACCTGGGATTCCCCAGCCATGGGAGCAGAAGGGCCAGGTGGAGCTGGGGTGGGGTGGTGCCTGGGAATAGGAACTGGGAACCCGGCATCTGAGCAGTGGTTCTGCCCTCTACGGTCTGGGGTACCCTGAATGAGTCAGCTGATCTCTCTGACACTTGGTTTCTTCCCTCAGACCATGAAAGCTTTGAGCTAAATTACATCTGAACTTCCCAACTAGGATATTATAATATATGTACTTAAAAAGCCTTGTGTGGGATGCCTGGGTGGCTCAGTCAGTTGAGCACCTGCCTTCAGCTCAGGTCATGATCTCAGGGTCCTGGGATCGAGTTCCGCATCGGGCTCTCTGCTCAGTGGGGAGTCTGCTTCTCCCTCTGCCTCTGCCTGCCACTCCCCCTGCTTGTGTTCTCTCTCTGTGTCAAATAAATAAAATCTTAAAAAAAAATGAAAAGCCTTATGTTCTTTAATAACATACGTGTAGAAAATGTGCTCCTACCTTCCACCTTCTTCCTCTATCATTTTGTAGGAGCCGTTGCCCTCTGGGTGGACTGCCCACCCTCTGGCCATGGTGACTGGTTCACTGCTGTATTGATGTTCCAAGCACTAGGCACTGGCTGGGGCTAGTCATTTCCCCACCAGCCAGAGAGCTGGTTCCAAAGCTCAGGCTGTTGTCCTCTGTCGGAATTACAACTATGACGTGTATCTTGAGTTGCTGCTGGCGTTATCCATCATTCCTCCACAACTGAAGTAGGTTTGCCCAAAGACAAAGATGATACAGAGACATACTGATCAAGCCACGTCTGAGGCCAAGCCTCTTTATGGACCCCTCCTTTCCAGGAGTACCTACGTATGTACTCTTCGTCCTTTGAGAGCATTCAAGTTTATTTGCAATGGTTAAAAGCCCACTTGGTAAAATGGCAATGTCTTAAAATCTAAGCCCCGGGATCGCTAGAACCTTAGAGAGATCGAAGAGGGGAATGTGTTCTTCCAAATAGTATTGTGGTTGGCCTCCCCGAAGTGTGTAAAATGGTGGGGGTGAGTGAATTTCATCAAAGCTGAAACCAAATATTTTGGACATCCTTTTAGATGACAGACTCTCGGAGATGGAAGGGACTTCACACGCATGACCTCGGAGATGATGAATGGCTTTTAGATCCTGTCTACCAGGCACCCAACTGGCTGGCACCTGGCTCACGGGAATATCAAGAAGTAATTGTTGAATCCGAGAGAGTCTGGGAGGGGAGGAGAGCGTGTATTTGTGTATTGTAGCGTGTTGAGGTGGCAATTTTGTAATGGAAAAGTGGGCCAGTCCTGCCTGGAAATCCTCCAGAAATCCATTGCCACCACCAGCCTAAGTGGCAGATCTAAGATTCATACCCAAAACAACCTATAAACGTGATGTGCTAGCCAATGGAAGGACTTGATAATAAAATTCAGGAGAGGAAAAAATTCGGGCCGTTCAAGGTTTCCATGGCGTATAATTCAGGTTCATTCTTTAACGAGCCCTCCCCCTCCCCGCCCCGGCTCATGTTGCCTGGGCGTATAATTGTAGCATATGACTGAGCTCCATAATCCCGTCCCCGACCTTGCTTTTCCATTGCAACCCTTTGAGTGATTCATTCACAAGCTGGAGATTTGTTAATTGACTCTGACCCTCTCCTCCTGTAAACAAAAGGCCCATTTGCTTCAGAAATCTCCCATTTGGTTCTCTACCAATATGCACAACGTGAACTCTTGAAACAAAAGAACTTTTAAAATACGCTTTTAGAAGAGGACCCCACAGGTGCCGTTGGAGATGGAGATGAAGCTGCATTTTTTTTTTTTCAAGTTCATGGCAGCAATCTTCCAAGAGACCAGGCCCTCTTTGCAGCATGGCATGTGACAGGATATCAAGTCACGAGGCCATAAAGCTCAGCAGAGTCACATTTCAGCTAAAATGGAAGGTTGGTAATAAACAAAGCTGGCTAGTATCACTGGGAATGGAGCAAATATACAAAATGTAAACACGCTGTAAACTGAGCTTGGGTAGCAGGGTTGGGAATTTTCTCAGCACAAAGACAGTGACTGTCCCAGTCTTCCACTGGAGAGGAGAGGAGCCCCTGATTTCCTGATGATACTTAATATGCCCGGAATTAAGTACTGTTACCCCTAGGATTGCCACTCATCTCAGAAGGATGAGGTTGAGCCAACTGGCTTCTCTCTCCTGAGCCAAACACCATTTTAGAGTTTTATTTGCTGTTGCTAAAGACCTAGGGGAAGATGCCAGGCCCACCTGAAACCTAAGAAGGAGGAAGAGGAGACATGAGATCTCAGCTATGAACAATACATCAACCATTCCGGAGGGGAGATAGTGGCAGAGGTCTCTTGGGCCAGCAGAGAGCAAATCCCTCCTCATTTCGAAGAAATCTGCTGTTTGGCATTTCATTATCTCACTGCAAATGCAAAGCTTTGAGCCTTCCTCAGGAGCACCCGGCCTGCTCCTGTTGGACAAGCAGAGATAATGAAGGGTGACAGAAGTTTCTGGAAGAAATCCAGGTGACAGATTGTCTGTGGTGAGTACAAAATGAACGGAGCTTAGGAACATGTTTGCTTGTTTTCGGTTTAGGGCTCTCTCCGTGTCTCCTCAGAGATATGTAGCAAGTCACGGGTTGTGGCAGGAATTCAGTCCGGGCTCAGAGACTAGGGAACAGAACTGTGTGAGTACGGCCTCCTACCCACAGCCCATGCTCTTTCCACACAGGCACAGCATGCGTCCCCAAAGAACACACAATGTATACAAGTTGGAAGTTGGGAGTAGGAAGAAGGGATGAGTACAGGGAAACAGGCCATCTTGACACCAGACTTGGCGTCCAAGTTCCAAGCATTCCCTACCAATGGCTGGTGATTTTTAAACTCTGTAAATATCGGGAGATGGAAGGAAGCTGTACTTTTCTGACCCTTTCAAGTTCATGGCAGCAATCTTCCAAGAGACCAGGCCCTCTTTGGAGCATTGCATGTGACAGGATATCAAGTCACGAGGCTATAAATGCTATGCCCTACATGGATAGAAGGAGGACTTGAAAAATTACAGGGGTGAGGACGGACCTGCCTGAGAGTCTGCAAATTTGCAGGTCAGGACTGAATCTACCAAGGAACAGAAGGAGACACTCTGCAGATAGATCCTTCCAGCCCATCTCCCAAGCAGTGCCCAGCCTCTGTCTAAGTTGAGTGCTGAGCAAACATTTCAATGACAGTGGCTTGAAGAGGTGTCGAGTGTTTCCCCCAGCTCTGCAGGAAGGGGGTGTGCCTCTTAGCACAGAAGGAGACGGCATGAAAACAAACAGGCAGGCAGACAAACACGCAACAAAAAATGATTTGGGACTTTAAAGGAGGAGGACTGGAGAACATTCTAGCACTGAAAGGAAGTGGAAGCAGGAAGGGCCTCCTTCAGGAGCACTTGGAAATCTGGACTTCCTCCAGGGACATCAGAGGAAGAGATGCTTTTCGGTTCCGTGTTCTTTCGGAGGTCTTTCATTCGGCGTTCTGGAGACAGTTTCTGAGCAGAACAGGAATTTCTTGTTTTATTTTGTTCTTCTAACAGAAGGTTAACAGGAAATCTACCAGTGGAGCAGAGGAATGTGGGGTTAAAGAGGAGGCTGGGGCCTTGCCTGTTGGGCCCTCTTGGAAGACCCTCAGTCGTGGAATTCTTTGGTAACACATTTTTAGGAATTTCAAAGTTGTAAATTATCTTCAATTCTTATTATTTTCAACTCTATTATGATTGTTATTATTTTTGACTATTATGACATTTATAGAGTTATATAAATGGTCTAGGAAGTTGGCTTTCTTTTCTTTTTTTTTTTTTTTTAATAAGAAACTAGTGAACATTTTTAGAGAAGATGGTTTCAGGAGTGCCTGGGTGTCATAGTCAGTTGAGCATCAGACTTGGTTTTGGCTCAAGATCTCAGGGTCATGAGATTGAGCCCCACAAACACTCAGTTGGGAGTCTGCTTGAGATTCTCTCTTCCTCCTCCTCTTCCTCTTCCTGCTGTGCTCTCTCTCTCGAAAATAAATACAAAAACACCTTAAAAAAAAGAAAAAATGTTTTCAAATAATAAAAAGTTATATTATGGATATCAAAGCAGAAAAACAATAAAAAGCCAAAAAGAAAAAAAATGGTGGCATTCTGCCAGAACTGAGCTTTGGAGGAACACATATCAAGCCCATTTTATGGATGAGGAGAAAGGGCCTCAAGGACCTTATTCATAAAAGGTCACTGATTATTTATTTATTTTTTATTTATTTTAAAGTTTTTTAAAACTATTTACTTGAGAGAGAGCAAGAGGAAGAGAGAGAGAGAGAGAAAACACAGAGGGAGAAGCAGATTCTGTGCTGAGTGGAGAGCCTGATGCAGGACTCGATCCCAGGACCCTGACATCATGACCTGAGTGGAAGGCAGATGCTTCACTGACTGAGCCATCCAGATGCCCCAGTGATTTTTTAAGTATAAATAAAACTAAAACCAAGTCCAACTTAATGTGTTGGGATTTTTCAAGAGATCTTAGACATGGGTCTTGGCCTCAAGGAGCTTTTCATATGATAGGGAGGGAGAGGTGTGTATGGAGATGTTGCATGAACTGTGCATTGGTATCAATGGTAAGAGGAGCAGAGTGCTCTGGGAACTCATATTAGAGAGAGTTTTCACTCCACCATGGAGGTACTCAAGGTGAGCCTTGGTGAGGTCTGATGTCATGGGCAGTGTTGGTGGAGAGCAGAGTGTGAAAGCTGTATGCGAAAAGATCTAGCAGAAGAATCAAGAAATAGGAACTCAAGGTGTGCACAGCCTGGAGTAAACAGTTGGAACTTATATTTACTTTAAGGGAATTGGGGGGATTTATAAAATGTTGGGTCCCAATAATATCAAATCTTCAAGGTCAGTTGAAAACAATGTGACTTTTGGGATGCCTGGGTGGCTCAGTCGGTTAAGCATCTGCCTTCCGCTCAGGTCACAATCCTGGGCTCCTCGGTTGGAGCCCCCCATTGGGCTCCCTGCTCAGTGGGGAGTCTGCTTCTCCCTCTTGTTTGCCCCTCCCCCCACTGTTTGTGTTCTTTTGCTCTCAAGTAATTTTTTTACTTTTATGGGTGAATTCCTGTTTTGAGATGGGAAAGGACAAAACTCAGAGATGAGCGTTAGGAAAATTAACCTGGTAGGTGTTTTCAGAACGGCCGGTTGTAGGAACAGTCCTAAAAACGGTGCACAGTGACAGAATGGAAAGGAGAGGGTGCGTGGGAGGTCGGCGATCACAGAATTCTGTTCACAGCGCAGTTTGCGCAAGGCAACCGGGTTCCGAGATCACATGTGAAGATCCTCCGCCAAGTTTGAGTGCTCATCATAACAGTGTAGGTTGTCCTTAAGACAAAGGGCATTTTGGGTCAAAAACCTGGAGTTCTGATGCCAACTGGGAGGCCCTGAATAAGTGAGTATGAACTACATTTCCTCTTCTCAGTAAGAGGTAGGAACATCCTATCCCTCAGGGTGCATGGGAAGAATTAAGACCATAACGCAGGTATAAACTGAATTTCCCAGAAGTCACAAGACTGGATGCAAATGAAGTCTGAGTGACATTAAAACCCCCAAACCCTTCAAGACCTTAAGGCTGAGCCCCCAGCTGGTAGGCTATGGGGATTGCAATCCCTCTGAAGTCCTATATCAATTATTTCTGGCACTTTCCAGGTAACATTGGCAGATTTAGAAAAAAAAAAATTACAAGATGCCTAGGTAAATACGAACAATGATTTTTTTTTTTTAAGGATAGATGCATCCCAAATGTGATTTCTCTTTTGATCACCTCCTCTCCATGCAGTTGGTGAGAGTGGAATTCCCATACTAGGATTACCCTAGGGGTAGCCCAGGATTAGGGAGTCCTAGGGAGTCCCACCAATAACCAGACCTATGACACTTGACCTTGTACAGTTGAGGTTGGCAGCAGAGTATGGGTTGTGAATACTCATTAGCCAACGTAGGACGCTGCATGCCACACAGGGCCACGTGGGGCTTGAAATCAGGAACAGAACTGGGGCTGCGGAGGCAGGTTGGAGTGGCCCTTGGCTCCCACAGCAGGATGTCATTGGCTCGTTTGAATCATTCCATGAGTTGGACGGGCACGGAAGTGCCCATGCTAAGGAGGGTTGACTAGAGAGTGTTATCAGTGGGAGCATAATGGGGAGGGGAATTGGCACTTGGCCCATTGGAGACGTCTAGTTTTCAATGTCAAGATGGCATGTCATATTCATTTTGGGTCTTACACCACAATATTGTTCCTTATTTTGGATTGAAATTTTAACTGGGTATCTGTTTTCTTTGACAACCTTATTTTTGGGTTGAATGTCCATCAACCTCAGTCTCCCTGGGGACAGCTGGCCACTTTCAAGGCTCTGCTCCTAGTACCATTTAGAAGAATCTACCATGGTCCTACACTTTACCACCACCAACCACAGCTTCTTTGCATGTAAGAGCCTCCTCTCCTGACTCCCTGGGCCCCCGTGCTCTGAGGTTTGTGGCTGGATTCATTAGGACTCTTCCTCCATGATGTCTCATCCTCAGAATGGGCTTCAAGAACCATGAAGCATAGGACCCAAACTCAAACGTGGTCCCGAAACACACTTACCTCCGCTTCTGTCCCGGACCTCTTTATCTTCAGAGCTTAAAACTAATCCTTCAGGACCAGATAAATTGGACATGCTTCCCAATATCTTTGTTCTTCCACCAGCTTTTCTTACGCAAAATCATAAACACACCTCCTCTTTTGGTACCGAACATGAAAATGCGTCACAAGACCCTCATCACCTCCTCTGCGTGTGGCGAGATTCCCTATGACGTGTGAAAGTCAGATGTGATGGAAGTTGCTGCCTCTGCATGACCCCAGGACCTGTGAGATGCTGATGTGTGTTTTCTTCTTGGCTCTGTGGGAAACTGTAGGGGGTCCAGCTTGTTCTGCATTCTGAGTTCCTGGTCTCAGTGGGTCCTTAGTGGTTTGGGTGTCACAGAACAAAGCGTCTCAAATCCTGAAACCAGAGATCTTTGGAGTGAGGGGGGGAGTTTGCCCTGATAATCCGGGAGGGGTTCAGGGTTTTAAGTTTGTTTTTTGCAAGGGGCAGAAGCTCCTACTCCTGAGAAGGAAATAGGAGCTTTAATGGGGTGGGCCAGGGATGCTGGCTGAGACAGGACAATGCAACCTATGATTTGGGGAGCACCAGGGAAGGACCCACTGGCTGTGTATGGAGATAGCTGAGCTGACTTCCAGGAAGGAGTCCACTGGGGATTGATACCCAATTATTACTCATTATCGGTAAAACAAATACATGTCAAAGACCAACTGTCTGGCAGCTCTGCGGTGAGCCCAGTGGACATAATTGGCATTTTGGAGCTTATGTTTCAGGGATTTGCAACTGGTCTAAACAATGACTAGGGCCAGGCTCCTGCCTGGTCCTAGAACTCGGTACTTCTACCAGTAATTGATACAGAAATATAGAAGACACAGCAAGATTTTTTAAAATACTACCATGTATGTGCTTGCATAAAACTCCTTGCTTTTCACCCTTACTTGCAAATAAATGTAAAATTAATGGCACTGTCCTCTAAGCCCTGCTTGATCAGCCCCCACCCCCCAGCCCCCCGATCTCCTTCTCATCTTGCTCTACACGGGGTTCGTTCAGTCCCTCACGTGGGTCACGGTCTTTCCCCCAGAGATCATGTCACATGTTGTTTCCTCTGCCAGGGAGGGTCTGCTTTAGCGAATAGACCTGTGTCTTTACAGAGCCATGCCTGGTCCATATGAGCTTTCAGCTGTCATTCTCGGTCTCTGTGCTTCTGCCCTTCTGTCCTCTAATTTTCCTACAGATCAACCTAAGACAGTTCTGTCCTACAAGCCATCTGTGATATCCAGAATGAAGTGACTGACAAGAGTTGGTGGAAATTTGAAATAAAAATATAAGTCCCTTTTTACCTCTTGAATTTCATGGCCTGGAACTGTAGCCACGAGCTCCAGTGACTGTGGGAAAGTGGGCATCCAAACTGTGAAATATACGCTGGGTTTCAAAGGTTTAGGGCCCAAGGGAGGAAGGGGGATGGAAAATATCTCAAGAATATTTCATGTTAGTATTACATGGTACATTATATACTGAAACAATATTTGGCATCTATTGGATTAAATACACATGGTATTAAAATCAATTTCACTTTACAAAATGCTGCCAGCCACCAGAATCAGGTTTCCAAGTGAGATTTTAATTTTTTTAAAGATTTATTTTTTTTATTTGAGAGAGAGAAAGAGAGAGAGAGAGAGAACTCACAAGCTGGGGGAGGGGCGGAGGGAGAGGGAGAAGCAGACTTCCTGCTGAGCAGGGAGCCCGATGCTGGACTCCATCCCGGGACCCTGGATCATGACCTGAGCCAAAGGCAGACACTTCACCCATGGAGCCACCCAGGTGCCCCCAAGTCGGATTAAATTTAATGGAGAAGAAAAGTGATATGATTTCCCAATTTTGTGTACTAGGCCTCATACTCTTCTCTGTACTCATAGGTATATGCTAAAGGCATATTATATTATATATATTATGTATATTATAAAGGCATATAATATATATTATATATATATTATATATTATAGATATTATAAAGGCATATTAGCCCTATCTCCTATTTTCTGTATTCTGATACTTTGATAGCATCAGCCTTTTTGTTCAGGAGCATCTGTCCCTCCCAGGGCTGGTCAGTCCCTGGTGAGAGTCAACAACTTGCCCAAAAGTGTGCCTTTCCAATGCAAAACAACCACGCAGAGCCCATGACCCCAGCCACCTTCATTACTGGGTGTTCATTCTCTATTCTAGGCCTCTACCCCCGTCCTAATCATGTCACAGCCAGGTACCAGACAGTTGGGGATATCTCCAAGTGTGTGTGTGGGGGGAAATGACATATTTATATATAAATGTATTTTTATAGAAATGTATATAATACATGAAATAAATATATATAAATAAAATACATAAAAATGCATATTTTTCACTTTAAAGCTCATTTTTATTATGGTGCTTGAAGCTTCTGTTTGAATGTTACATTCTTCAATGGAATGTCAGTCTCATTTTGATATTCTAACATCAATGATTTTTTAATTGAATTTAATTAATTAACATAGAGGGTATTATCTCAGAGGTAGAGGTCAGCGATCCATCCGTTGCATGTAATACCCAGCGCTCATTATGTCACATGCCCTCCTTCATGCCCGTCACCCAGTTACCCCATCCCTGTACCCTGTCCCCGCCAGCAACCCTCAGTTTGTTTCCTGTAGTTAAGAGTCTCTTACAGTTTGTCTCCCTCTCTGATTCCGTCTGATTTTATTTTTCCCTCCCTTCCCCTATGATCCTCTGTTTTGTTTCTTAACTTCCATATATGGGTGAAGTCATAATAATTGTCTTTCTCTAATTGACTTACCTCATTTAGCATAATACCCTCTACTTCCATCCAAGTCATTGCCAATGGTAAGATTTCATTTTTTGATGGCTGAGTAATAATCCATTGCTTATATATACCATATCTTCTTTATTTGTCTTCACGTGGCTGGTAGAATATCTAGAATTATGTCTGTGGCTCACGTTGTGTTTCTCTAGGACAACATGGCTCTAGTTCTGTACCCAGACTTCACGTCTCTGGGAAGACTTCCCCCGACCACTCTAATTAGATGAATTCCCCCAATCCCATGTTCTCATGGCCTCTGGTCACCATAGCGCTGACCCCCCTCCCCAGGGGATATTTGGTTCAGTCTGCAACTCTGTAGATGGTTGGCTCTATGCACGTGAAGGCTGTCTTTGTTCATCGCTCACTCTCCCCACCTAATGCAGTTCTCCCCCCATGAGCAATTCATACATTGCTGGGTAGCAAATGAGCGAGTTATATGAAAAGACGTTTACAACTGGCTGTTGACACAGAGCTACGGATGACATCTACCAGCACTCAAATCAGGACTGAAAAGTTCTCATCTGACCGGAGAGTGCGGTCAAATCATGAAAGACAAAGTTTACTAGAAATAGAAGACTAGGGGTGCCTGGGTGGCTCAGTGGGTTAAAGCCTCTGCCTTCGGCTCAGGTCATGATCCCAGGATCCTGGGATCCAGCCCCGCATCGGGCTTTCTGCTCAACAGGGAGCCTGCTTCCTCCTCTCTCTCTGCCTGCTTCTCTGCCTACTTGTGATCTCTGTCTGTCAAATAAATAAATAAAATCTGAAAAAAAAAAAAAGGAAATAGAAGACTAGTCCAGTGCACAGATTTAAAAAAAAAAAAAAAGTTATTTCAGTAAAAAAATGGGGGGGAGGGGCATTTGAATTTATGTGGGTCCTGGGCTTGTAATTAACTCTAAGTTCGATGTTGGCCATTACCGTGAAAGCTGTTATTAGATGTGACAATGCAAATTCTAGAATCCACATAGAGTAGGAATCTTCTTATTGAACCAAGGATTTGTCAGACAGTATGTGACAAGCTGTGCATCACTCCAGGGGACATTCTCAAGAGTGATTCCAAAGGAATCGAACCAGGGTGGAAAGGGACCTTGACACCGTGATTTATTTAATGAATAAGAATGTTCTACTTGAAGAATAGGGAGAATGTGATGTGAGTTTTCAGTTATTGGAAGCTGTTCTGTTGATGAGCTGTGCAGTCTTACTACATTATTCTAGATGGCAGAACTAGGGGCTGGGAGTAGTAGTCACATGGTACCAATTTTCATTTTCATATAAAGAACTTTTCAGTTTCAGTTCCCCAGGGGTTCAGACTGCTACGTCCAATGTAGCAATAACCCTTGTTATTTGCAGGTATCCAAGCAGAGGCTAGGTGAGCATTTGGTAATGACATGGTAGAAGGGTTTCCTTAGGTTTGGCTAAATCATTTTTTTTATTAACATAGAATATATTATATGTTTCAAGGGTATGGGTCTGTGATTCATCAGTCTTGCATAATTCACAGCCCTCACCATAGCACATACCCTCCCCAGTAGCCACCCCATCCCTCCCACCCTTTCCACTCCAGCAACCCTCAATTTTTTTCCTGAGATTAAGAGTCTCTTATAGTTTGTCTCCCTCTCTGGTTTCATTTTGTTTCATTTTTTTCCCTCCCTTGATCCCCTATGATCCTCTGCCTTGTTTCTCAAATTCCACATATCCATAAGATCATATGATAATTGTCTCCCTCTGGCTGACTTATTTCACTTAATATAATACCCTCTAGTTCTGTCTGTGTCATTGCAAATGGCAGGATTTCATTTTTGATAGCTGTATAGTATTCCATATATATATATATATATATATATATATATATATATATATATATATACCAAATCTTCTTTATCCATTCATCTGCCAATAGACATCTTGGCTCTTTCCATAGTTTGGCTATCGTGGACATTGTTGCTATAAACACTCAGGTGCATGTGCCCCTTTGGATCACCACATTTGTTTCTTTGGCATAAATACTCAGCAGTGTAATTGCTGGGTCATAGGGTAGCTCTATTTTCAACTTTTTGAGGAACCTGCATACTGTTTTCCAGAGTGGCTGCACCAGCTTACATTCTCACCAACAGTGTAGGAGTGTTCCCCCTTCTCTACATACTCCGAGAAATCCTCTCCTGTATTTCCCTGATGCCGAGTGATGTCGAACACTTTTTCATGTGTCTGTTGGCATTCCGGATGTCTTCTTTGTAGAAATGTCTGTTCATGTATTCTGCCCATTTCTTGATTGGACGATTCATTCTTTGGGTATTGAGTTTGATAAGTTCTTTATAGATTTTTGGATACTAGCCCTTTATTTGATATGTCATTTGCAAATATCTTCTCCCATTCTGTCGGTTGTCTTTTGGTTTTGTTGATCGTTTTCTTTTCTGGACAAAAGTTTTTTATCTTGATGAAGTTCCAGTAGTTCATTTTTGCCCTCGCTCCCCTTTGGCTAAGTCATTTTGTGGAGCGCCATGCAAGGTGTTGGTATAAGGCAACCCTCCCTCTGTTGACATGGCCAGGTTGTGACTTGGTGGGGGATAATCCACGGGTGGAGGGCTGAGGGAGGAGGCAGGACAGGAACCCATGCTGGGGAGGCTGGGAGGCTGGAGGCATGGTGGGGAGGTGAGACCCAGTAATGAATGGAAGCTCTTAACTTTCTGGGACATGCTCCCTGGTCCCCTCAGACTTTGCTTACAAAATAGCAGTTCAGAGATAAACATAGGAAGAATGTGAGATAGCCACTGCAGAGACTAGACCTCGGGCAGGCCTTTCCGAGCACAGGGGGCCATGCGACTGCCTGGCGTGAAGTCCTTCCAGGAAAAAACAGGGAATGGCTGCCCTTTGGTGGTTGGCCAGTCTGGTTTGGAACAGAACACCAAGTTAAGGGCTGAACTTGACAGGGAGGAGACAAAGCCAGCCCCAGCAGGGGTGAGATTTCCTGCTCCAACAGGTGATCAGATACTCCAGGAAAGGGGGTGGAGGTCCTGCTGTGTGAAGGATGACAGAGCACAGCCCAGACATGCAGAGGCTTGAAGAGGGAATGATCCTCCTCTGAGCTAAGAGTAGATAAGGTATCACCTGACCCAAGACCTGGACGTCATCTCCAGTTTCAGGAACTCTGACTTGGGCTCACATCTGGGAGATCTGTTTCATCCCTGGTAGCACCTAAGAACACAAGACATCGTTCTTTCTTCCCAAATCAGGTCCTTTGTGCTCTACTCTCTTTCCCCGGAACTCCCAGGTATTTGCCCCATGATTATGCAAGAATTATGTTATGCTCATTCCCCTGGGAATACACACACACACACACACACACACACACACACACACACCACACTTGAGATTCCATTGTCTGAACTTGAACAAAGGTGCGAGAATTGAAAACATCAGTGTCTTAAGGGGCAGCCCGTGTCCCCTCTACCTGGTCCTCACGGTGAAGATCAAAGAGCTCTCTTCACACTGCTGCACTGATATCCCTCCACACCGGTATTTGTTGCTATTTATTACGAAGATTTTTTTCCTGCTATCTCATATGGAACAGCTTTTGAAGATTCCTGTGAGCCACAGCTGGGAAATTCTTTCTTTGAAGTGCCCCATTTACTCATCTTTTGTCAGTGGCAGGCTCTTTATACTTGGACATTTTATACCTTTCACAGTTATTTCAAAATCTATTTCATTTGACGCTGAGTCCATTCATCATCCTGCCCACATTCCTACTTCTCCTTCTCCTCATTTCTCTCTCTTTGGCATTCTGCTAAGTTCATCAGAGTCCCTTTTCTCTCCCTCCTTATCCCCCACGCTGCTGCTTCTTGTCTTTCAAGCCAAATCGTGGAGCCTTGAGAGATGCTGAAAGCCCACT
Organism: Neogale vison; assembly: GCF_020171115.1. Classification (NCBI taxonomy): domain Eukaryota; kingdom Metazoa; phylum Chordata; class Mammalia; order Carnivora; family Mustelidae; genus Neogale; species Neogale vison. The sequence goes on from NC_058095.1 coordinate 61,168,496, forward strand.
TCTTTTAAGTGTTCATACCTCCAGTTTTTCTGTGGACCCCAGTTCGCAAATGTCAGAGACTGAGACTTTGAAATCTGCTTTATAGTAAGAGCGGCCACTCTCAGACAGAAATCTGAAAGTGGGAGGCTCATTGGAAGCGATCAGCTTGATGCCTTTTAGAATCAAAGAGAACGTCTGTGGTTGGTCCACCAACTTGCTAAATACGTCTTCCAAGGCTCTGTCAATGGACCGATTCTGCTGCTCACAGCAGAGATTGGTCAAGTTCCCTCGGTGTGGAAGAAAGGAGGGGATGAGCCAGGGTTCTGAGATCGTTTCTGTGTCAGCGGCTACACAAGGCGGCTGGTTTCTAAACACATTTTAGCTGAGAATTACCACTTTCATTTGGTGTCATCGGGAAAAAGGCAAAGGCACGATGGACCTGGAGGCTGTTGACATCCTGGGATCCCTCTCTTACTTGGTATGACGGCAGACGGAGTGGGACTCAGCAGAAATCCTTTTACCTGCTCACTGTCATCTGGCTAATGATGCAAATGACACCTAAGTTTGCATGAAACTTAGGAGGTGTCTCCTGTAGTCTCCTGTTGTGCCTTGTGCACATTAGGACTCCTCTGGGGTATTTCTTTTGATTTTGGAAAATTTGTTTGGAGACTCATTGCCGGGACGCCTGGGTGGCTCAGCCAGTTAAGTGGCTGCCTTCGGCTCAGATCATGATCCCAAGGTCCTGAGATCAAGTCCCACATCAGGCTCCTTGCTCAACAGGGAGCCTTCTCCCTCTGCCTCTGCCTGCCACTCTGCCTGCCTGTGCTCTCTCTCTCTCTCTGAGAAAGAAACTCATTGCCAAAAACAACAACAAATTTAAAAAAGTGCACTTAAGGCAGGAGAAGCAAAGTGGTTCAGAATCTATACAATGAGGTGAAGAAGGGGACCTGCGTAGTGAGTGGTTTAATGGGAAAAGTTGGAAAGTTGGTTCAAAGCTGGAAAGACCGAGGGAGCTCTGGATGTTGTCTGCAAATATTTGTGGATGTCTTTTTAACGCAAAATGCATGCCTCAAAGCATTCTTCTGATTGTGGAAGTTCTCATCCTTATATATGAAATCATTCAGAAAAGAATAGAAGGAGAAAACAAAATCCATTTTAGTATTAATCTCAATACCTTTACAATATTTTTATAAAGTGGAATTGAAGTGCATATACAGGTCTTTTGAGTAATCCTGGCTATTTTTAACTGGTACAGATAAAATCTATGCCTACTATCCAGTGTAAATATTACAGACAGGTATAATATAAAATGTAAAATCTCACCATATTCTGGCATCCCACATACAAGCAATGCTCACAAATTTGGGGGTCACTCACTGACATTGGATTATACATTGATTTGTTCATTTCTTTGCTGTTCATGTACCTACGTTGCCACGTGAGGTCTGCGAAGAGAGGGTTTTGTGTGATTTTTATTTTTTTATCCTCGGCATCTAGAGAAGTGTTTGGACACACAGCATGCACCCAGTCAATAACTGTCAAAAGAATGAGTGGGCACATAAATGATTTGCTGCCAACTCCCCAGAAATAAGACTATATGTATAAATACTATGTCAGATCCTGAGTTGTACTGCTTATTAACACCTGGCAAAACAAGATGCTTGTTTAGTTAAAACGAAGGAGGAAAGAAAGAAAAAAAAAAAGAAGGAAGAGAGAAAGAAGGAAGAAAAAAACAGACAATTTTTAGAAATTAGATAGGAAAAACAGTATCTTATATAAAATTTTTAAGAAGATGTCTGTATTTATTTGAGAGAGAGAGAGCTCAAGTGAGCAGGGGGAGGGGCAGAAGGAAAGGGGAGAAAGAAATCCAAGCAGACTTGTGCTGAGTATAGAGCCTGATGTGGGGCTCGATCTCACACCCCATGAGATCGTGACCTGAGCCAAAACCCGGAGCAGGACACTTAACTGACTGAGCCACCCAGGCGCCCCTCATATACATTTTAAGTAATTTATTTCTGAAGAGGTCGTTTCTCATTTTTCTCCATACATGTTTCTGGAGGATCTTACTTAGACTAATCAAATGTAGGGGCCATGGGCAGACCCCAAATGTGCCACAATGGCATATTGATTATTTTGAATGGAAGCTGCTTGGGAAACAGCCCATGCCAGGGCACTCCAACCCTCCTCTGTCCTCCTAAAGTGGGAAATCGATTTCCTCTGTGGAAGGCATCCTCCATCTACTAAGAAGCAAAAAGACACCCTTCTCACCAGAGACAGGGACTTAACGGCCACGAAAGCTGTAAAAACAAACCTTGTCACTTCTTACTGATGTACTACCTCAGCCCAAACTAGATTTCCTTCGTAATTCAAGTTCCCAAATATGGGGCGCCTGGGTGGCTCAGTGGGTTAAAGCCTCTGCCTTCAGCTCAGGTCATGATCCCAGGGTCTGGGATCAAGCCCCGCATGGGGCTCTCTGCTCAGCCAGGAGCCTGCTTTTCCCTCTGCTTGCCTCTGCCCTACTTGTGATCTCTGTCTGTCAAGTTCCCAAATATGTTTTTTTTTTTTTAAATCAATTCCTCACACATTTACTTCCTCTTCTTCTAAAAAGTATAAAAACTGCCTATCTGGATCATTTCTTGAGGTCTCAGTTTCATTATTGCACCTCCGCGTGCCCGTAATACAACTTTTTCTTTGCTCCTGTCAACCCGTCTTATGTAAAATGACTTTTTAGTCCTGCCGGAGGACCCTGAAGGGCAGAGAAGATGTTTTCCTTCCCTTCTCACCCTACTGTGCTTTTCATCTTCCAGTTTACAAAATTCGTCTTTTATGTATACTATTTCTTTTCTCTGCTAGGTTTAAAATTGTTTTCTGTTATTTGAATACCACATCTTTCCATTTTGAGTTTTTCTTGTTTAACTATAAAACCACCTCGTGTTTTGATTTTGCCTTGAATACCATTTTGACCACAGACTATAAATTTTGATGAGTAGTATTTTCATCCTGTCTCTGTTCTATAGTTGTATTTTCTTTTAATTTTCTCTTACTCCAGAATTATTTGGATTTTAATTTTTCATTGGTGAGAGCATATGTAATTAAACCTTATGTTGTTATGAATCTTTATTTCTATTGTACTTTCATTAATCTGCTTACTTTTCACTTTTTGGAATTTATTAAGCTTTTATTAATAATTTCAGGTATGATTAGTTTTTTGACAGACAGAGATCACAAGCAGGCAGAGAGGCAGGCAGAGAGAGAGAGGAGGAAGCAGGCTCCCCGCTGAGCAGAGAGGCCGATGTGGGTCTCCATCCCAGGACCCTGAGATCACGACCTGAGCCAAAGGCAGAGGCTTTAACCTGAGCCACCCAGGCACCCCCAGATATGGTCAGTTTTTATGAATGTCCACAGGTGTTTGAGAATGAATTATAATCTTTATTTCTAGAACAGGTAATGCAACCTATGAAAAACGTGATAACCCTTCATGAGTTACGTGCTTCACTGTGTTCTTTTTTTTTTTTTTAAAGATTTTATTTATTTATTTGACAGAGATCACAAGTAGGCAGAGGCAGGGAGAGAGAGAGAGAGAGAGAGAGAGAGAGAGAAGCAGGCTCCCTGCTGAGCAGAGAGCCCAACGCGGGTCTCGATCCCAGGACACTGAGATCATGACCTGAGCTGAAGGCAGAGGCTTAACCCACTGAGCCACCCAGGCGCCCCCACTGTGTTCTTTTTTACGGGTCCAATTCATCTGTCGAGTCTAAAAGGCACAAAAAGTCTCATAGAATGTGTTGATTTCTTGGCTTTTGCTTTCTACTTGTACGGGTCATCTGTGATTTGTCATCCAGATACCCACAATGCATATCTTCATTGTGGGTTATATTTTGACTGATTTTGTGAAGTCAGCTTCTTTCTACTTTGTAGAAAGTATTTTCTGCTTTGTTAGGCAACATCAGAAACTATCTCCTATGCGTGAGGAAGAAGATTGGTTACATTGATTCCTGTTTGCAGTAGATGTTGGGACCAACAGTGGTGGAAGGGTATCACTGCTGAGCCACTCTTTCTGACCCTCTTATAACTCACTGGAAAATTACCTTTTTAGCTTAAGAGTGGGAAAAGGAATCCATTTAGTCTGTACCTACTTGGCATTTAAAAGTTAGGTATTCTGGTTAGGTTTCCCTTAGCAGTACTCTGTAATTAGGAAATTCCAAATTTCTACTTTGTATGAAGGTGAAAGCCGTTTTCCCACCATCACTAAAAAGGGTTTTCTGCTCTTAAGGTCCAGGTCACAGTACTTGGGAAGAAGATGAAGGGGTCAGCCTGTGTCCCTGGAGTTAAATTATGTGAATGGCAGCAATTTAATCATCTGCAACAGCACATAAATAACTCTGACCTCCATTCATTCCTTTTCCTTAGAAACCCCTTTAAATATGTCCTCACTCCTATCAATACTGGAAACCTACTGGTATGGCTCCTTAGAAACACCCTAATTCCTCTTTTTGAACCCAGAATATTTCCAACGTGACTTTGCTATCCAAAGAACATCTGAGAGTAGAAAGCCAATCAGCTCTCATGGAAGAATCCACCAGAACTGGGGAGAAGTGAAACCGGAGTAAGTCTCACTTCAGATGCAGTCATATCTGGAGACCATCTTAATGTTGTTGGTATTTTAAATATTTGGGCAATTCCCTGTCCTTATCTTCATCATTTGCTCAGTCAGATTGGAGGTCTGCTTGATGCCTGGCGGCACCTACCTTACACACCAAAGGAAATCCCAGTTCTTCGCCGTTCTTTGAGAAGAAAAGTCATCATCTTGACACACTATTTGTTACAATGAAAAATCTTCGCACAACCATCTGTTTCTTATAAATGTGTTTATTTGCTCACCCTCAAGGAGCAGGGTCTTGGCTAGGCCGTCCCCCAGTTGCATAAGGAAAGTCATGATTATCAGAATCTTTGAGAGCTGATAATGAAAGTCATGCTGTTTAGTTTCTTCACTGTGTAAATCAAGACACATAGATCTCACTAAATATTTGTTCAATGACTCATTCAGTGACTTCGAAGTTTTTTTTTTCTTCAGTCCTGTAAATGTTCATAGGTGAAAACACGAATTTTTTTTTTTTTTAAGCATAGGGTGTGTTGATGCATTATCAAAATGACTGGCATAAAAGTGAAAATTATAAACATCTACTGAAGGCCAGGACACAAGGGAATAGTATTCTGAAACCCTGTCTTGGGGAAAGTGAATCAGCTTGGCATTTTAGGAAAGTACTACTAATAATAACAACAATAGAAATACACATCCTTTGGCCCAGGAATGTATCTCTG